>NW_027526445.1:103928238-104265363 GCF_048455015.1 Haemaphysalis longicornis | reverse complement strand
TCGCGTAACCACAACAGATACTGAAACAACTCGGCATGTGCGCTGACTGGTTCACGTATACAGCGATTTTGAGACAGTAAGGTTGGTTTAAGAATGGTGGGATTTTTAGGCCACTTTTGAAATCGCTATTTGACATAAGCATTTGGCTTCTTGCAGCTTTTGCAATACCTGTGAAACAACCAAATTCCAAATCCCCGATTTTCAGAACGGAGTATCATTCACGGCACGCTGTGCGCAGAAGGTACCATTCCTATATAGGTCTGTATGTGGTGTCTATGCTTTGTTATCTTTCCTCGTAAACCAATCTATCACGGTAGGAAGGAGAAAATAGTGCAGCAGACGATCACAAAATGCACCTATGAAGCAGCGAAATCAGCTAACAGAGGATCACAAAACCCGCTTTCACATTTTCTGATCGTCTGCCGCACCATTTGGCTCCTTACTAGCGTGAATCTCACACGTGCGTTTCTCTCTGCATACCCCAGGTGGCGCCGTCGTTCCAACATCAACTTGTGCTGGCTCGCACGTCCAAATCAGCCGCCATTTTCCCGTAGGCGAAAATTGTTTTTATTTATTTTCAGAATAAATAGGTAAGTACCGTCGTTGTTCCGGCGTCAAACAAAATATGCCACAAAATGTGACCTTCGTGTGAAGTTTGAGCGCAAACAGAGCGGCGGTTTGCTCAGGAAAAATTTTTAGTGTTCCAAATATCATCGCACCACCTTGTGTATTTTTGTAACTTCAATTTTACAATAATAAAACAAAGTTAGATATTCTTTTACACTAATATTGTTGCTTTTTTTTCAGCCAGATGCAACTTTCCATGCGTGTTCATGAGCCATGCCAAGGACAAGTGGAACGTGCCTGCCCGTACATGACAGACGGCTCACTGAAGCTCTCCTAGACTTTGGCGGCACTTTCTCCTGCAGCATATAATATACTGCAAACACAGCTGCTCAGCAATCAGACAGTTGGCTTCAGTGTGACTGCCGACACCGTTGCTCTGCAGTCAGTCAGCAGACGAACGTTGCACTGTATACACAGTTGCTCTGCAGCGAAACAGCGACGAATGTTGCACTGCAGATATAGTTTCTCTACAGTCAGTCAGAAGACGACCGTTGCAATGCAGACCCAGTTGCTGTGCAGTCAGACAGGACATATTTGCACTTCATACATAATTTCTCTACAGTCAGACAGCAGAGGACCGTTGCACAGGCGACATGCTTATCTTGCTCAGTTCACCGTTTCCCAACGTGATACGACGCTTACCCACTCGGTGGTCGATGCTCCAGCGATATCAGTAAACTTCGGCGGCTGTACATACTGTAAATTCCTCGGTCACACTTTTTTGTAGAGGGATCACTTGGGCATCAACTATGGACAGTCTGACCTGTTGTTGACCAAAGTAAATATACAAAAATAAAAGCATTGTTGTCGATGTTACTTGATTACCTCAGCCTAATTTTGCGGGTGGTCATATTTAAAACGAAGCCGTCTTTGCCTTACTAATGGCGACCGTTTGCAAAAACACATTGCAGAAAAGCCTGCTTTCACTGACTATGATGATGATCGCGAGTGAAGTGAAATATGCCTGAAACGCCACGCTCTTTGTTGTGAAAAGCCAGTGACTTCAAAGTCAATATCAAAAGTCAAATATTTTTAATCATTACAATGGAAGTGCACTGCATGAAGACCCACTCACGAAATTAGCTTCCAGAAAGGCATATCAAGTGCAGGCGCACAGTCAATACTTTATTACCTGCCAATCTTCCCGAGTTGGTAAGTGACAAACATTTTGAGAGCGTATGCATCACTGAAGGTCAACCTCGGACGACGAAGGATGAATCCCTCACAAGATTCAACTTTGATTCATCTCGGTTTGCGGCGGTAGAAATCTTTGTATTTCGATCATCTTTGTCGTTAGACGAAGGTGCTATGACCTTTTAAGGCGATTAGCGCAGAAAATTAGAGGTTAAGTTTCTTTTTTTTTATCAATTAATTTCAACACGCTATGTGAACATCGCCACCCCTAAATTGTTCTGTGGCTTTGTTTGTGACAGCCACGCAATAAGAGACAAAATATCGCGGGGAAGAAGTGGGTAGAGGGACAAGGTGGCGTTTTTAAAACATATATTAGAAAGCGATGGTATTTCTTGATTTACCTGACCGCGAATGTTTGCCTTGCTCGTTCGGGGGACCCTTCGTTCCCGTGTAGCTACAAGCCCGGTACAGTGGGTGCGATGCTCGATTTAAATTGACCTGCCCAGCTCCCCGCACCGCACATTATTTTGCATAAAAAATTCTGTGAGCTTCCCTTGCTCTACATTTACCGAACTGTCTTGAAGCTGTTTAATTCCATTCAAATGCGAAAGGACGGCGCTGTCAACTTGCCACCACGTCCGCGAATGACGCTGAATGCTGTCAGAAGCTCGGCTGTTGGACGCGCTTCGGAACGTCATCCTAGTCTGTAATAAGGTCCGCTTCTTATTTAACAGTGATTCCTGCCAAGATCGCCGCATCGTTGCAATGCGCCAAAGCCTCCACGTTTTGGTCAACACTAACCAACCTACGGGCGGCTCTCCAGGCGCTCAGTGCCGTCATCTTCCGTGTCCAAACACCTCTGGTCTAGCGCTACAACGAGGCCACTTCGCTGAATTAGCTGCAGGACAACGCACACAACACGCTCCGGAACGGCCTTGGTGCGCGGACTTCACCTTACGTAAGGTTGCGAGTAGTGCCGTGCTCATTAGCATTGCTAGAAATTCTAATTTCAAATTCCTCTGCAACCAGCGACTACTTTTCAATGGCCTCCACCCGATAATTATATCCGTCTCCGTTCGTAAATTCGCATTCTTCCGTTTTTTTTTCGAGACCATGGCTCTCCACCACTCTCCATGTCAGAAGAGCCGTTGTTGGGTCAGAACGCCTCCCGTGGGTTTCCCCTTCTCCTTTTGTATCCGAAGACAGCCGGCGTTCTTGTTGTCATGGGGCTATCCCCATGTAATTGCATAGAGCAGGCTGGCAGGTGCGGAAGGCATTGAGTTTCATGGTAAGTATTGAAGGCCGCCCAAGCGAAGCGAAGTGCGAGAAGTCGTTACCATCTCCCAGAACTCTATCAGGAGGCGCACACTCCCAGGGGCACCTGCGGCGCGGGATTCGATATATGGAATGTGACACTGAACGAGAGCTCGATACGCACCTACAAATATGCTATACGTTTGCATACGTTATCTAAGGGCATGTTTGAAGTTTTCTGTGTATGTACTAATGCGATTGATCCGGGTTAGATATATGCGAGGTCGAATTTATTGACCAGGTCTCGATTCTCAGGAGCCATGATACCAGGCGGTTAGGCGTTTTCTGTTCTCTGAACTCTTACCTTTTCTCGTCCGAGCAACCACGTCGCTTTATATGTGCCCCGCGCATGCCCGACAAGTATTGTGGATGCACAAGAACGTTGTCGTATTCAAAGTTAAGCCCTCCGTCTCTTTTATTGTGGCGTAATGAGTGCCACTTGGGCAGTACCCCCAAAGACGTATGAAAAATGCACCTTCCACCCTTTCTTGGGTAGACAAGTGATGGTTTTCGGTTTCTTGCACAGAGTATAGTGCCACACCACGAAACAAGCAACCCCTCTTTCTCATTTCAGGGTGCTAAGCAGGTTGTTTTATTGGTGAGGAGGTTTGACTGAACTAGCCCAGAAGGACCAGGCGGGATGACATAGGAGACGGACCAATGATACCTAACGGGACAAATTTCGAAACAAAATACACAAATAAAAGTCAAGAATAATAAACAGTTCCTAAATGAGCAAATCCAATCTAGAAATGCTCGGGCTCACGTGCGAGGTTTATGGCGTCGGTGCGCTGGAGCAGATGTAATAGCGGCATGCCGTTGACGTTGGCGCTGTCGTCGCCATGAGATCAAGCGGCTCTGTGGCCCCGGCGATCGCAAGTTGCGTGGCCGAAGCTACAGAGACGCCGTTGGAAGTCTTCTGGGCAAGGAGGAGGATCTGGCTCGGCCTTGGGGTCTCCTGTGCGTTTCAGTCCACGTCTCCTCCCTCCGATTTCACCCCTTCTGTTACGCTTCTTCCCGCTTCGTCCTCCTTCTGCCTTCCCGTGTTCGTACCCAGGCGCTGTTCACCGACCTTGGCAGAAGCGCTTCATCTTTTTCGCTTGTATTGCAACGCCGACTGCTGGCGGAAGTAGCGGCTCCTCACAGAAGACTTTGTGGAATTTGTTAGGGGGAAATATCAAGAAGAATGACTTCACACCTGGTGGTCTTGGCATTTTCTTCACCTGACCAACTAAGGCACTATACATGGGGAGAGGAATAAAATGAGACCACCACGGTGGTACAATTCTGGCAGTAACTAGGCAGTGAAGTATTTTCCGTGAGAAGTAGCCTTCGAAAATTCATAGACGCGGCCACGTCTGTGGAGTCACCAATTGAAGGCCGCTACTCATAATGTCGGCCTATGCAACACAATCCAACAGGTGCTGGCTGGTCGACATTCGCACACCATTGCGAAGAAGGAATAGTGAACATAGTAAGAACCAAAACAAACTCACGAGCAGTAACAGTCCCATTCTTCCACTTCTAACTCGCCTTGGTTTGTTTGTTACAGTGCTGGTACCCAAACGTCATCCCCATGCAAACACTGCCAACTTGTGTTTATGTCTCAACAAGTATGCGCGAGAGCTGTAGTACCTGCACCCAATTGCATGTTTTCTAACGACGAAAGTGTTACACGCAGCGGAACTGGCGAGCATACACAAGTTCCATTTGTTCGCTTTCTCGCGCAACTCTTGCGCTTGAGCACGTCAATAGACATACCTGTATCTTCACCATTAAAATGAAGTGCCTAATTCCTTCTCCAGAAATCTGATCCAATTTAAGCTGACAAACGTTCCCGCGGCACTCGGCCAGTTCCCATGCCAGAATTCCCCGCACTGTGACTTCCCTTACCAAGGCTTCCCTTACCACACCCAATCATTTCGCGATTTCGGCAACATGGGTGATAACCTCCGTGTTAATAGCGTTTTTGGAATAATGATGTCTAGAAAAACACGAACATCGTCCGCATATGCGAGAAGCTTTACTTCGCAGTTGTATAAAGAAAACCTTGCATATTGTTGCTTTGATGTTTAGACAAAATGCTTTGACGTAAAAACAAAAACGTCCTCACGACGGCATTCTTTTAGCCATTGCAAGAGAGGTAAAAATTTGAATCTCCCGCCCTGAGGCCGCTTTTACGAGTCTCGCGGAGAAGCGTGCAGATGGCGCCACGCGGCCGCCTAGAGGCAAAAATGCTTCCAACTCGTTCGCGCCTCTCCAAACACACAGAAACATCCCCCTCGCGAGGGGCACGATCAAATGCAGAGCATTTCCGGGGGCGCACGACGTTAAGTAGTTTGCGTTACGTTAATGCTGTTGCACTTGTGGCAACTGCTGACGAAAGAGCGCTCGCCAGCCGTAATTTGAATGAGTCAACGATATAAGGCGCGTCCGTAGCGTCCCATTCTGTGTCGGCTTTGTGGCGCAGTGGGTAGAGCACCATGTACATTGCGTTCCGCCCGCAGGGTCGAGGGATCGAAACCTGGCGGCGGATAGTTTTTTTTATATATATAGTAGGGAGGGGTGCGGACTACGGATGTCAACGCGGGTGACATCGTGAGTTACTGAAATGCTCTGCATTTAAAAGGACTGATCAAAGCTAACGAGTACATGGAACAAAGTTTTAACATGAACTGCCTAACTTGAACCGACATTGGAGCGGAACGTTGTCTCTGCAACTCCAATTACGCAAAATATTACTACCTAACTCTCTCACTTCTGGCTTACTGAGCCGACGGCAATTGGCTGATTCGCCATAGGTAAGTGAAACAGGAGCGCAAATGTCAGAAAAGGAAAAAGAAAAAAGGCCCATCAATAAAGAATAACGATACAAAAGGAAATAAAATGGAAACAATATATCTGTAAGCGACGATAACGGACGTGTGAAATAGAAGTAGTAGACCGTGTTGAGGGTTTGGGATAATTGGAAGTTCAGGTTGGGAGAAAATGAAAAATTGGCAATGGTGATGGGATAGGAGGAAAGAGAATGGAAACAAAGTCAAGCAAAATTGGTAATTAAAGATAGATAGATATATATATATATATATATATATATATATATATATATATATATATATATATATATATATATATATATAGAGAGAGAGAGAGAGAGAGAGAGGATTGTAAGTTATATGGGAAGACGGCGGCGGGACAGAGGCAAAAAAAACCCTCTTTATTTTAATTGAACAATAAAGCCACTACCAAGTATTTGATAGTGATCCCCAAATTACCCCTGCAGCGTTCCGCTTTCTGATGTTTTATATTTTCAAACATAGCGATTTCCAGATCAGCGCATTCATGGTAGATCCAAGCCACTCCAAAGCTTCATGACGTCACTTCCTCGAGTCTTCTCGGTCATCGAAGCTTTCATCGCTCTGATCCGCTCAGCAATGAAATAGTTCTTCCAATCTCCAATGATGCCCTTACGCACGACACCAGACCCTTCGTGCATTTCCATGAGCGGAGAGCCTGCTACAGTCATTTTTTTTTCTCTGTATTGTGGGTTATCCTTGAAGAAGACCTTCATATTCTCAAGACTGCATCCGTCTAACATGCACGCGACCAATAAATCATCTTCGTGAAGAGCTTTTCCGTGCTTTTTACCGAGGAATTCGGCAATCTTAAGCACCTGCGCCCTCAAATCAGCCTTCAAATCTTCGTAAGTGATGAGCAGTACATTGGGATCGCTTCGGCGGCCGTACCACGGTAGCAGGTGGTCGAAGTAGTCGCCGTAAGGAGCCTGCACACGTAAAAGAGAAGAAAGGTGTCTTATAATAATCTGAGTCATGCGGATAGATCTTGAAAAAAGAAATAATGAACAAGCATACGAAATGTTAGACGTGTGTGATCGAATCAGTGCATTGTATTGACTTTATTGTCGCGTCACTCACCTGATGAAGTAATTTATAGACACTGTAGCACCTAACCGAATACTGGAAATTTGAATAATACGTAGCGAAGAAAAAATTGGCGGAGCTTGCATTCGTTTTGCAAGGCTGCAGAAATAGCAGAGGTGGTGAATCCTCTCCTTTCGTCGGAGACGCGGCCGCTGCATCATCACCATCAGCACCAGAAGCAACAGCTCACTGGGTGCACTGCAAAACGAAGGTCTGTTTTTATCGACCTATTACCGCACCTGTCCCGCAACGCCCGAGATCATACTTCGCCTCCAAATTTGCTTATTTCGTCCCTCCGTCGAGTAATTGTCCTTACTCTTTTTTCTAGATCCGTCTCTGGCTTTCCACACTGTCACCCTAGTAGTCCACCTATTGTCTTTTCGCCTAATTTACGCGGCCAGCGCAAGTGATTTCTTTGTCTTCATCTGAACTATACGACTATCTTCTAGTATTATCTGTTCTTTGATCCAAGAAGGTCGTTCCGGCTTTTAATTGTTACTGATATCATTATTTGTCCTGTGGGCGATGGAGCCAACCAAAGTTTGCTTTCAATATGTTTAGTAAGGCGGCTAGTTTCACACCGAAGGTTTTATTTTTTTGCTTTTGTTGTTAAATTTATTGGAGATGTTACAGGCTCAGCCGTCTTTGTTTCCTCTACTTACAAAAATTATTCGGGGTAAATGCGCCACCTCCCAATCAACCCAATTACTTGGAAGATTTCGTCCCGCCAAGTTTCAGGGTTGTGCAATTACGCGCCGGTACTTCCCCAAAACAAAGATTTTTAGTGTTTCTTTTTTTAAATGTACGGTATTGGTTTCTACAATTTTTTTAACGTTACTTCAATAACTGCAGGTAACTCTATTTAATGTGGAGCCTGAAATTGGCGGTGGAAGAAGAGATTACCTTTTGTTGACAATTGATTAAAACGCCGCTTTATTTATGGGTGTGCTGTAACCTATCTGCTGTGCCAATACGCTGTATTTGCAAGCCTCTCTGCTTATGTGTGCCCAAAGTATAAAGACAGCTGTATTAACAATGCCGTGAGAACCACAACTAACGCCTATGTGGCTGAACACTCAGGGGGAACAAACTGAGGGGGGTGAGAGGCGATGAAAGCGTACTTACGTTGCTTCGCGGTAAATATAGGTAAAGTAGTTGGATTTTTTTTTTAGATTGATCCTTCCGTCGGAAGGCAACGGGCTTGCACCGCGCTCAAGACATTCACACTGTTTTCACCGTAGACTCCCCTCTCCGGAAAAAGCCATTCAAAACGCAGCAAGCGATGTTTGACAAAATGAACGCTTCGGAGGTGTCTGGCTGCTGGGTAAAGCACAGGGAATTCCCGCTTCGATTGCGGGTTAGTCTGCGCATTAAAATGCCCCTTGGTAGTAACGTCCGCGTATTAACTTGGCCATACGTTAAGCATGGTTAAAGAGGTGTCACAGCTCTGGGAAGCTACTTGAACTTCCTCAAGGCTTTTTTTAAAACGTTTATTGCTGTGTTATGCTGCTGAAAGCTTACAGAAACTTCTTCGGCCCACAGGCAGAGGCTGAGGCTTGGTGCAATGAGAAGAAATCAAAACTCTTCCTTTAGAGATAATAGGTTATGAGAGGAAGCTGCATTTCATGACATCTGAGTCAAAGCCTAAGTTAAAAAAAATTACTGCTTCGGCCATGTCGGAATCTTACAATTCGATAGACATCAGCTTCAGAGTGCGAGGGACCGAGGTTCTGTACCGAACACGGGAAGCGTTTATTTTCTTGAGTCGCTTGATGTTTATGTTCATTTTCCTAAAGTGCGTTTTTTTTCCGACGTATACAGATCAGTGAGACTCAGGGCGCATCGATTTATAAAAACGAATGCACAGATCCGGTATATATCGTATACCCGTTAATCACTGTAAACGTAAACAGAATGTGTATGATGGAAATTTTGTTTTCTATGAAGGACAAAGCCCTGGATCTCTGCTTTGCTTGGTAGCCAAGTAGCACGGAAAAATCTTGTGAGGAACACAGAACGCACAAAAAGTCAGAGCAACCACTGATAATAAGAATAGCTTAATCAGGTGTAGGTTTCGGCGAGTTGGTATTGCGCAAGGGGCGGTCACTTGGGTAAAAAAAGAAGACAATGACAGAAAGCAACACGAAAGAACACAGAAAGGAACACAAAGCGCACTGTCGTGCGTGGCGGTGGCTTGGTGTTCTGGGTTATCTATCATTGGCTTTTTCGCAAGAGAATGTACATTAAGGGGAAAAACAGTTGCAGAGGAGAGTACTTAGAAAAGGCGATGGAATGCGGGTAAGGACAAAGGCCACTATAGCATCCCAATACGAGCCGGCTTGAAGAGGTGAAGTCGCCGATGGGGCGTTAATGATGTTTCTGGGAAGGGCGCCGACGGAAAAAAGCATCAGAGGTAGTTCTCAATAGAGCTACACAAGTGGCGGTGTGTGCTGCCACAACGCCCAACACAACGTACAACTATTTGTTCTCTGCGCATTCTTAAGAGAGTTCTAACAATCCCCCCAATTTACATACGATGGGATAAGACGTACAGACAACATGAAGGAATGTCTGCACACACACAACAAAAGGTACAAATAGTGCAATGTCGGAATCAAAAGAACTTGGCTTGTGCACTACAACATACATATATAACTAGATCCAACACTCAAAAAAAGCTCAGGTTTACGAAATTTTATATTGGCAATCCAGAGTGAAATATTCAACTTTGCTAGAAATAAGCATACGCAATCGAAAGTTGGGCGAGTTGCTAATACGTTCTGGGATAAGCACGAGAAAAAGACCACACGTACCGCGCCATCCTGTGTGTTCTCTTCTATTTATCATCTTCATTGCGCTTATTACCAGAATAACCATGCATATAAAATAGTGTTATAGCCTGTTCGAGTTATTTTTTGTGTCACCCTTGCACTATCTTATCCTTTCAGCTTGCTATGCAAACTAATAAAACTTTGAAGCTGTTTTGCGTGCTCAGTGGTAATTAAAAACGTAGCATCATTGTGGTATCATAGGGAACACTGGTTAAAATAACCACCCCTTGTGCCCAGGTCGGTCCCTGAATGAATGAACTAATGAATGAATGAATGAATAAATGACTTTATGGCAGAGAGGAGGCTATAAAGCCCTGGGGGTAGGGAATGGAAAAGAGGATTGGGAAAGGCAACAATAGGTTGTTGTAGTACATCTAAGCAATGTTCAAGCTTCACTGCAGCTTGAAACATTCTTGGTAACAGGGCGTTGTCTACATGAGGTTTTACGTAGTGCTAGGGCCAGTTTCTTTTTAAATAAAGATATCCGCAGTCACAATCCTCATTAGCGACAGCCTGCAATAAATATTTTTCTTATGAACCTGATTCCGAGGGTTCCGCGGCCCCACATACCACTGCACCTACGATAAACCAGTGTTAGTAAACGAGGAATAAAAAACAAAAACAAAACGACACTAATATCCCCATTCCGAAATTTAGGATTACAAGATGCCGAAGGACCTTGAAACCACTTTTTGTCATTGATGATATTCTATTCCTGGTCTTATGGAGCTAAGGTGCATGCTTGAAGTTTGTGAGAAGCATTACACTTGCCCCAGTCACAATAGAGCCGATAAAAACGGTGCACACGGTGCTTCAGTGCCTTTGTTTAGGACACTCAGTTACTGGCTCCTACAGCTAAACCGAAAATATTTAGTTCTTTTTAGTGCTTTAAGAGGAAAAAACTCCCACCTCCCCCCGCGGGAACCACTCTGTAGATGCGAGGCATAGGCGGAGCGGCGAAGGGACCGCGTTTTATAGCGCGCATAACGTGGAGGGTACTGCGTAAGCCGGTCCCAGTCGATGACGACGTTGGCGTACTTGTAAAGCGGCGTGAACTGTAGGTGCTTGAGCCAAGCGTGGATGTTGCTTCACCGGGGAACGGCACACCGGTTATATGCGCAGCGCGACCGAAAGAGAGGAAACCGCGGAAGAGAGCGTACTACACATGCGCCGGCCCCAGCGCGTCTGCCGTGGCTATGACGCAACGTGCCGTGGCTATGACGCAACCCAATCCAACACAATCCACTTTATTCCAATGCAATCCAAATCCAATCCAATTCAAGCCAAGCCAAGCCAAGCCAATCCAATCCAAGCCAATCCAATCCAATCCAATGCCCCTCGCGAGAGAGTGTTCGCTATCGGAGGGGAGAGGGGGAGAGCGGCGGAGAGCGCAGCTGGCGCGGCGAGGAGAATTGGTAGAGGTGGACAACGCCGCCGCCGCCGACGACGACGACGCCGGAGGGACAAGGCGAGTGAATCAGATGCTCCGCATCTAAAATGTGGTCGCCAACGTTTAAAGCAATTTGAAATACACCCTCGTAACTCTAAGCAAGTTGACCCCATCTTGTTTAGTACATTCCTCGTGCTTTGGAAGACGACGACAAAGAGCCTGCCGGTAGGGTTGCGTATCGGCTCCTGCTTCAACGGCTTCTAAACCCTGTTCACTACCATCCACCTTCTTCTCAGCGATTCTCCGTTGATAACGAAGCGCCCTGCTCATTTTGATACCCAGTGTCCCCAGTTTCTTCGAACAACGCGGCTTTTTTCCGCCCCACCACCGCCAATGCAACATTAGGCCTCAGCGCAATCCTGACGGCGCCTCCGGCGCTGCTGCGGCCCCCTGTGCTGGACTTGCACACGGCGTCGCTTCTAGCTCCTGCGTATGAAATGCCAGCAATTACTACACTGCCCCCGATGACCGCGGCTACGCCGCCCCCGGTGCTCGATGTGATTGCCCCTCCAACAGTGCCCCGCACTTGTACACCACCAAACAGTTAATCTACCACCAATGAAACAACGCCACATAGTGACCCAACTGCTGCATGTGAAAACGTCTACATGCAAGACGACGTGCAACACCCGACGAGTGTACCAAGCTCAGTTGATGCACCCCCGAACGACCAAGAAACAAACTCTCAACACGTTCCCCTCAATGACCGTCCTTCGTGTACTCAGCCAACCTCTTCCACCAGCAGAACCGTGAACCACACTGATCGGGTGATTTGGCCACGCTCTCTGATCGTGCTGAGACCACTGGCTAAATTCAGCGTCAATGAGATTCGCAACCATTGCCTGGCCCATCTAATTGGCACAACTGCACCAAATCCTTACCTTGCCGAACTAGCTTCCCACAGGTACGACACACTCGGCAACTGCCTTTACATCACAGTGTACGACGATTTCCACACGCAACGTCTATTAGCAGCCACTCAGTTACATTTCCTTCAGACCGGATCCTCAGTCACCATTCCAATCGAAATCAAGCTGCCCCCGTATCGGCCCAATATGTCCAGAGGTGTTATTGAAGTTGAGCCCAATAAAACAAATGAAGAAATACTGAAATGAATCCGCTGCGAACAAGCCAAAATCGTAACATGCCACCGCCTTTGCCACTCCAATAGAGCAGTCTTAACGTTCGACTCGTCTAATCTCCCAAAATTGGTAAAATACTACAGGGCCATAATCAAAGTGTCGCCATACCAATCGCGTCGAATGGTACGTTACAACTGCCATAACATCGGGCATATATCTGGACATTGTCCTTCTCCAACCGGTTGTCGCCACTGTGGGAAAATGCATCATGTCACAACAGACTGTGGACCAACCATCTACTGCGTCGTTTGCGATGAGTTGGGCCACATTGCACTGAACCCTACCTGCCCTGGAAGAGTTCCCACGCCACCCAACAAGCCCCCTGCCAAGGACCGCACCAATGGCATCTCTTCGGCAGATCTTGTGCAGCAAAAAGATATTTCATTTCCTCGTCTTTCTGCTGTCCAAACTATTTTAAACGAGCCCAAAAGTAATTCTAAATCTAAAAACTCTAACAACAACATATTCTTGCTCAACTGAATGCCCTTCGTTCGAAAAATCAGCAACTCAAGGCTGAAATCACGGAACCTAAACGAGTCCAACAACCGAGACACCCACCTTCTTCTCAACCGCCCCCCTCTCAACCGCCCTCCTCCCTGCCGTCCTCATCGACGACCCCTTCATCCACAAGGCACACTCGAAGCACAAGTACTAAGCGCACTCCTACCTCCAAATCCAAACTGGACCCCAAACTTACTCAAGTACTGCAAACTATACGTACTGACATACATCAAGAACGACTCGCTCTAGAGGAAGATTGCGAAAACACGCATGCCTATACCGACACGCAGTGAATCAACTACCAAAACTTCTACAACAAATCATTACTCGCCCTCCACCCATTCACCTAACCAAAAAGCCCCCGAGAAATATCCCACCTTCGCGTCCTCAGATTGTTTCATTACTACCACAGTTACTGCACTACAGTGGAACTGCCGCAGCTTTCAGCAACAACGCACTCCTTTACATATGAGGGTTAAACTGTCCCAAGCTTCCTTTATTCTCCTCTAAAAAATACACGGAACTCCGAGTATCCCCGGTTATGTTGCACATACGAACCGATCTATCACGCAAGTAACGCGTGGTAGGTCCAAAGTAAAATCAACTCTCACTCCAGGATGTGCCGCCGTTGTTGTACAACCCCACATCGCTACCTCTCCCGTCATCCTCCCTGAGTTCTCGTCCTGTAACCACGAAGTCGTTGCAGTTCTTACACGCCTCCCTTCTGGCCGCAAAGTTATTCTCGTCTCAGCCTACTACAAACCTACCGACATTTCCTCAAATTCCTTTGAGTTTGCCTGGATTTCGGCTCTCGTCACCCGTCACGAAACAATTTCACTACTCATGTGTGGTGACTTCAATGCCCCTCACCCACAATGGGGTTACAGTCGCACATCTTCTCGAGGAAGCTCTCTCGCCGAAACCATGGATCTTCACAATTTCATTCTCCTCAATGAACCTTTCCAAAACACAAGAATTGGCCTTCATAAGGCTCAGGAAGACACCACACCGGACCTCACTTGCGCAGCACCCTTTCTCATCAAAAGTTGGTCCCCCTACTCTACAACCTGGGGTTGTGACCACTTCCCCCTCCTAAAACACTTCGTGGCAAGAAGAAGAGCACCAAGCAAACACTATCACGACTGGACTGGGACACCTTCCGCGAATATATCGACCAAAAAGACCCCCCTGCCTCCTTCGATGATTTTGCGAATCTTATTCGAACTTGCACCCAAGCAGCCACCGAAGAAATCGAGTGCTCTTCCGACACACCAGCTCTCGATGCCCACCTCACAAACCTCTGGAAAAAAGTGCACTATCTCACACAACTGTACCGCTCTACCGGCAAATTTCATAAAATCCTCGTCCGCATCCGCCGCCAGTATAAACTCATCATGTCATATCAACGTTGGTTTTCCAATACCCACTGGAATGATCTCTGTGCCACACTCGCTCATGGAAAAGGCCTTCGGGCTCTCTAGAAAATTAACCAAAGAGTTGGACCTAAGAAAAAACAATGACTTCCACTATTTGCTACCCTCACGCTCACAAAAGACCCAGTCTCCGTTGAACATGATATAATTGTGGCTTTCTTCTCCAACGCTTAACTCCATCCACCTCCTCCACTTTTGCACATACCCATTTCATCGCCACTGGACGATCTCGTCCTTCTCTTCACTTTAAATAACCTTTACACGGCCATTCACCAAGGTAAACTCAAATCTGCCCTGGTCATTACGGTGTGACCTGGAAACATCTTCGCAACTTGCCAAAACCTGCCCTTGTTGCCTTGCTTGGCCATGGTAACCGCTGCTGGGAAACCGTTGAGTTACTGTTCATTTAAGCTCACTTTCATCTTCCTTATTCAAAACCCAAGAAGCCTGGTGCCGGCCCAACTCACCTCACCAACCTCCGATCCATCTCTCTTAATCCTGTTTTCTGCAAACTCATAGAAAGACTAATCAATACCCGTATTACAAATTACCTCAAATATTACCAACCGTACTTTCACCCTGCGCAGACTGGCTTCCGCCCTAACCTCAGCACTCACGATAGTCTCTGGCTATTACGTCGAGTGATCAATCGCTCCTATTACAACCACTCTCCTTCTGAATTGATCTTAGCAGTTGATCTACGCAAGGCTTTTGATCGCTTCAACAAATTCGCCATACTAGAGGAACTGGCGCACGCCTATCCAAGCACCCGGGCACAAATCTGGATCCGCAATTTTCTGAACGCTTGGCCATTACGACTTCCAAGATCTCACGCAGACTGTACTCCACGCACTTACTTTCTTGACCGAGGGGTACATCAGGGGTCAGTACTTTCCCCGATGCTATTTAATCTCGTGACGGTCGCTTGAAATCTCGAACGTTACTCTGGTGCACGATTCACAATTTATGCAGACAATGTAACCATATGCAGTGAAGCAGCCGGCTGTTCATGCTCCGAAGACATGCAAACCGAACTCGAAGCCGCCGCAAGTAGCCTTGAATGCTGCTTGACCGCGCTTGGTCTGGAATTAGCCCCTAAAAAACCGAATAAGTACCCGTATTTGGCCACAAACCCCCTTTGCACTATACCCTTCCAACTATTCTTCTTGCCGGTACTCCTATGATCGCTAGTTTTCAACCCATATGACTACTCGGAATCCTAATGGGACCCAAAGAACTAAATGGAAAACAACTCATCATGCCATACATCGCCTCTCGAACAAATTTGGTGGAGCAAGCCAGAAGGCAACCCATACCATTGGTACCATAACTTAAGCAGCCCAAACCTGCGACCTCAGCCATGAGAACTCTTCAACACCTACACCGAACCACCCTTCGCACCATCAACGGACTACCAAAACATACTCGTCTGGACAACTTGCAAGTTACAGATGCTCTTCCCTCATTGAAAAACATAATTAAAGAGCAAGTGAATCAATCCCTTCATAAGCGCAAAATAACTCATCAAGGTGTCTCTATCATCGCCTGGGACAATCTAAAACCGCCAGAACCCCTCGACATCCAATCGCCTCTCGCTCCTCAGAGCCGCACTTCTGTCACGGACTGTACGGCCACCCATCCCTTCCCGCGTAACGCCGGCCCCGTCCGCGCCGCCCGCATCAACGCTCTCCGAAACAATAAACTCCCCCACAAAGTCGACATTTACACCGACGCGAGAGTTTCACCTCCGCTAGTTGGCACCGCATAGGCTTCGCCTAACCTCTCTTCCATCGAAGGCAAACGCTGCGTTAATATTCCGTGTGCTACACTTCCCCGAAGCGGAACTCCGTGCTAATATTCAAGCCATAGACTGCCTCATGTTTGACTTTCACTCCTCCGCGCCTTCCCAGATAGGCATCCTGACGGACTCTTTCGAAGTCCTACAGATTCTAAAATGTCTCACGTCGACCAATACCAATGGCCAACAAAATCATTCATCAGATCTCCATCCTGAAATCTAGCGGCATTTATGTTCGCATTGACTGTTCACCTGGTCACGAGGAGTCATCACTGGAGAACCAGGCATCCTACTCTGCTGCGCAGGAGTGTATAACTTGGATCATCCACCTACTGAGACATTACCACCAGCGATACAGCTTATACGTTACAAAAAGGGAGCAAAGGCCGCCCTAAGGATCTGACTCCAACCGGCTCTTTGTCCTCACTGCCCTCACTCGCAAGATGAGCCAGAATGTTTATAAACAAATATTTTGCTAATGGTAGCCTTACCCCTGAGATTTTCCGTAAATGGTACACCCCGTCTCTACCGCCTCGATGTCCCTTCTGCGCCTCCTCCCCACCCGCCAATCTCCAGCACCTAATTTGGCACTGCCCGAAGTTCGCGCACTACAGAACCTTCAAGCCTCCTCCAAATACAATCTCTCTTTACAGCGACCCTCGAACACTGGAACCCTCCATGCTGGCTTTAATTGCACATTTTTCTCTAAAAAGCGGTCTAGCGCGATCAGTTTCAAGTCGTGAGCTTGCCCACCTCACCTGACGCGGCCTCTCCAGCCTTCTCAAGGAGCCCACCTGGTTTGGATGGAACTGTACGCATTTAAGATATCCCAAGTTACAACACCCCCCCCCCTCCTTCTACTCCCCCTTCCCCCACTTGAGATAAAGTCTTTCTGCCACAATAAAGGCTACCTACTACTACCTCTTCGTGCTTGCCTGCGGTGACCTCAGCTTTAGCGCAATATCGTGGTATTTCCTTCTAAATAAATGAAGCAATCTCTTCACAACCTACTGGTACTCACACGCCTACGGGTGGCAGTAACGGTTGTAAGCTTTAAATCCTTATTGCAGGTACCGCTGTGATATATGATTCAGCACCACTCCAGAACGATGTGTCAATAAAATGGCAAATACGTGTCTTAACGTAGCGATTCAAGACTTCTTACCTCCTTTCCCTTTGCTTATCTCAGCTCCCTTCTTAGGTCTCCCACCAGCGTAAAGCCGGGTTATAGAAAAAATGACCACAACACGACGCTACAATTCACGCAGCCATGTACTACAGAAAGAGACAAAATGCGTTCCCGCTTCAAGACAGCTTGTGGTCTCCTCTGTGTCGTTGCTGTATTGTGGTTAGTGCATACACAGCGAGGAATATTTGCCCTTCTACCCTTATCTCAAGTGCTTTCACCACTGGAACCCAGATATGAGGATGTCAGAGGCTACGCAGTGACGCGGAAAGCTTGCAAGGGTGGACAAGCACCACTTCAATTAGTTAGGTCACGAGTTCCTACTGCGAACAGAGTGTTGATGCGGCCAGTACCACTAAAGGCTAACTGAAGAAGCCTTTGGCAAGCGTAATCGTTTAATCTCTCCATTGAGGTCAGTTCGATTTTGCTTTAAAGTTAGGGCAAAGACTTCTTGAAGGCACTCACGTAAACGAAACCAACTGTATTGCCAAGCCCTCCAAATGTGTGAGCGCGTTTTTTCTCTCAGCGGTTGGGTCTATTTGAAGGAATGGGCTTCTCCAGGATTTTCTCTTGAGGGGGTGCAAATCCGCTGCCCCACCTTAGAATAAGGGAGGGGCGACTGCAAAAATATTGGTAAAATTACACGGCATCCAATGATTAAGAAAAAGCTTTTTGTTGATTCAGATTATATAAAGAAGAGCAACATTAGAAATTATATACTTATACGTTTCTTACCTTCACACACATAAAAAAAAGAACTCCGTAACTTGACGACATTGTTGATCGAGGTCACAGATTATTGAAGCAATTGTCTCGCACCGATGAGACAATGATGTAAAATAAGTACTGACCTGCACCACGCTTTGCATGCATAGCTGTGCTCATAGAGTAGTTCCTAATCTTTTTAACTTATTTTCACCATGCAGCTGAAGCATGCCGACTCCAGCCAGAGAATGTTTTGACACTGTCCAATGACGCCATGCTTTCCCACGCCGAATCCCGTTATTAAACAAACACTCGAATAGGACAACATGTCGTGGGCAGTATGATGGCTGTTTGCGAAGAGCGAAAGATATATAGGGTAGTATCTCCTAGGTGAAGGACGGGGAATCCACAAGGTGTTTATTGAAGTCGGTGTTTTTGTACGATCGACCCCAAAAGGTTATTTTCACAGTCGAGGCTGTCGAAATGGTAGCATTTCTTAGCTAACTCTCTGAACTTTGTTTTTAACTCTTGCTCGTCGCGACGACTTCTGATGATGCCACAAAGTAAAACATGCATCAGTGCCTCCAAATCGTTCACCTCGGGTTTACACCAGATAATTCAAGTGAGCGATGAGTTGTGTAGAAGGTTAGGTTATTGTTTCGCAATTCTAGAGTGTTTGGCGGGCCTGTATTTGGCATGCAATGATGATCATGCAGCACCGTCAATGATGTGCCAAGTTGTCCTGCTGTCTTCTTGTTCTCTGCATGTATGTGCGTAAAGCCTTCTTACGCTGTGAACGGGTGTTAGCTTTTGTTTCCGTCAGTGTCCAGCGTGTGCAGCTGCACCCCTAAACTGAAAATCTCGAAAATAAAATGTTTATATTCAAAACAAAGTAGACAAAGACATTGTATACTGCGATTTTCTACTGATGCATTCGTCATACGTAGAGCACCTAGCTTTAGCTCCGTCAACAACGACAGACTAGTTAACTAGTTCTCTTTCTTTCTCTCCGTCTCTCTCTTTGCCGGTGTTAACACGGCAGAAATCCACCCATTAGGCAAGATTCAAATTGAAAAGGTCGCTTCAGATGAAGATATCCCAAAAATGCTTTACCCAATATTAGGTTGGAGCAAACAAACCCAATAATATACCCACTACACATTTGCGTTACAAGCTAACGGGCGAACGTCAAGGGCAAGAGCTGCGCGGAACCAGGGGATATGTGTCACCGAATGATACTATTAAAATATTTCGGTATGAATCAGCATGTGTTAGTCCTCGTCTCACAAAGTAAGTGTACCCAAACGCTTTTGAAACAAGTCTTTGGGGTCCGATGGATTTTGCATGCAAGTGCTGATTAGATCGCGAAGAGATGTGGAGAGGACCCTGTGATAGTGGGGCTGCACAAGTGCGGTAAATGTGTTAGAAATACCGCATTTTCTCAATTCTAAGCATCCAGTCATTCTAAGCACCCTCCCCTAATTTCGGGATAAAAATTGATGAAAAATCTGCATGTGAATCGAAGGATCTCCTTTCCTAAGAAACTGTGCAAAATCAATTTTGGGCAAGTGGAAGCAGTCCCTAGTAATCGTCGTGACCAAGCCATTTTTGAAGTTTTACTTTGGAAGCCCCTTCAATGGAATAGACGGGGGATTCGGATATCGGAGGCCCGAGCGGCTTAACGCACTCGAATGGTAGGTAGGGGGACAAAGTATCATACGTAAGCCATGAGTTCGCTGTCTGTACCTATATTTTTTATTGTTCGCCAAATTAAACAATATTCCCTACTCCCGTCTCGTCGAGATACGGCCACGAGAAAACGTGGCATGGGCGGGGGAGGGACATTTAGGTTTTTATGTTCTAAGCACCCCCCTCGCTCTGGGTATCGCGATCGCGGGAAAAAAACTGGGTGCGTTGAATCGAGTAAATACGGTATTTTGGGATCCGGGGTATACCTGGTGGACTCTAAGTTCGGGCTTACTCAACCCCCGGCAGTTCACTGATACGCCATAGCTGAGAGAAACAGGAGTGCAAATGTGAGACAAGTGTAAAGAAAAAAAGGCCCAGCAAAGAAGAATAAAGATACAAAAAGAACTGAAAATGGAAACAGTGTATCTGTGAGCGAGGAGAACGGATGTGTGAAATGGAAATAGTAGAGCGTGTTGAGGGGGGATAAAATTTGGATGTTGAGGGAGGGAGAAAATGAAGAATTGGCAATGGTGATGGGATAGGAGGAAAGAGATTGAAAGCAAAGTTAAGCAAAATTTGGAATTAAAGAGAGACAAAAGAGGGATCAAGAGAAATATGGGAAGACGGCAGCGAGACAGCGTTGAAAAAACCCTCTTTATTATAAATTGAACAATGACGACAACATCAAAGTATTTGATAGTGACCCCTCGAAAATACTTCTATAGGTGTTCCGCTTTCCGAAGTTTTATATTTTAAAACATAGCAGTTTTTAAATCAGCGGACTCATGGAAGGTCCAAGCCACTCCAAAGCTTCATGACGTCACTTCCGCGAGTCTTCTCGGCGATCCAAGCTTTCGTCGCTTTAATCTGCTCAGCTGTGAAATAGTTCTTCCAATCTCCAACGACGCCCTTACGCACGAAACCAGAGCCTTCGTGCATTTCCTTGGGCGGAGAGGCAAGTTTCTGTAGGGGTGCCTGGTCGACTACGGGTGATTTCGAGGCAGCTTGAGTCATTTTTTTTGCTCTGTCTTGGGGGTTATCTTTGAAGAAGACCTTCATATTCTCAAGACTGCATGCGTCCAAGATGCGCGCGACCAATAAATCATCTTCGTGGAGAGCTTTGCCGTGCTCTTCACCGAGAAATTCAGCAATCTTAAGAACCTCCGCCCTCAAATCTGCCTTCATATCTTCGTAAGTGATGAACAGTACATTGGGATCGCTTCTACGGCCGTACCACGGCAGCAGGTGGTCGAAGTAGTCGCCGTAAAGAACCTGCAAGAGTAAAATAGAAGGAAGCTGTCTCAAAACTTTCTAAGTTGTGCCGAGAAGTCTTCAAAAAAAAGAACTAATGAACAAGCATACGAAATGTTACACGTGTGTGATCCTATCGGTGCATTGTATTGACTGTATTGTCGCGTCAGTCACCTGATGAAGTAGTTTATAGACACTGTAGCACCTATTCGAATATTTGGAATATAAATAATACGTAGCGAAGAAAGAAGTGGCGGAGCTTCCATTCGTTTTGCAAGGCTCCAGAAACAGCAGAGCTGGTGAATGGTGGGATCGTCAGAGACGCAGGCGTTGCATCATCACTATCAGCACCACAAGCAGCCGCTCACTAGGTCCACTGCAGGACGAAGGCCTGTATTATCGACCTATTACCGCTCCTGTCCCGCACCGCCCGATATCATACTTTGCCTTCAAATGTTTTTATTTCGTCCCTCCCTCCAGTAATAGTCCTTACTCTTTCTCTAGACCCGTCTCTGGCTGTCCACTCTGTCAGCCTAGTAGTCCACCTCTTGTCTTTTCGCCTAATTACGCGACCAGCGCAATTGCATTTATTTGCCTTTATTTGAACGATAAGACTATTTTGTAGTATTGTCTCGTCTTTGATCCGAGAAGGTCGTTACTGGATTTTAATTTTTACTGATATCATTATTTGTCCCGTGGCCGATCGAGCCGACCAAAGTTTGCTTTCAATATGCTTAGTAAGGCGGCTAGTTTCTGCTTCACTTGTCATCATCTTGCATTATGTTGTACACTTGCAGCTGAAAGTTATCCATGACTGGTGGGCCCAGATCGTTCTGTCCGCAGGCTGTCGCTTTCACACATCTCTCAAATTGGGCCGCACTAGCAAGCCCAAGAACCCGCGCCCTACTCGGAACACAACCATCGCGCGACGAGGTCAAAGGGACTGCTGTTCGCCGTGCATTGGGGAATAGCTCAATCGGATGGACACCGATTTTATTACGCGAGGGACACAGGTTCGATTGCGACCGCGAGATACGTGTGTTTTTTTTCTGCCCTATTGGATACACATGTAATGGTCCCGCCACTCTCCCCCTACCAAACTGTACCCATCGGGTCGTTGGGGTGTATCCGGGGTTAGGCTTCCGGTTTCACGGTGTGAACATCGTACACCCCGTTAGAACGCCTCTATTGTTCTCGACACAGTACGCAGCTGAACGAACATTCTGTAATCAATTAGGTACGCTCCGCCACATCATTGTGGTCTGCAAGAAGACCACGGTCTAGCACCCCTTCCAAGCACCCTTTCCTCTAAGCAGTGAGACACTGTTGTCTAGCGGTCGCCTGTAATACCAACGACTCCTTGTTACCCGGGCGACAACGGCGCGGTCAACTCAAGGTTTCGCGAACTCAACATCCACTCTAACCTTTCCAGCTCTATAAGTGTTCCATCTCTGTCTCTCCCGAGTTCGATTGCCAGGAAGTGTTTGGCCACATCTTTTATTGATGCTTCGAGGGTTTTTGTCTACGCCGGACGTGTTTGTGCCGGATTAAACACGTCTGCCTTTAAACTACTAGGGAACTAAAACGCTTCTTATAATGTAGTAATTACGAAAGCATGAGCGCCCTATTACCATACGCGTGCATGTCACATCCTTTGTTAATCGAACTTCCAAACAAAGAGTACACGTAGGGGTAGCATACTTCTACTCGCCTGTCTGTAATAATGTTTTTGTTATGCTCAGATCAAGTATTTGCGCCCCACTACATGTCCTTACAGGACCGTTTAAGTCAAATGCGAGAACACATCAATTACGCCTATCCTTTCCGTTTTACCTTTGCATCTCTACTGTACCTTCCGTCTTTAACGAGGGCTCGACCAAACCGGGGTTTTCATCGCCATGGCAACAGGATGTCTTGCGACACCCTACTCCGCTGCTGACCGAAATGCTGCTGAAATATCAAGCCTGCCCACACCACTCGCCGTTGAAGGACTGCATGCGCACTTCCAACAAAACTTTACAACTCGAAATCCGCAATGCATTCATTTCGTCCACTTCTACACGCCTACATTAGAAAGTTATGACCTCGGGAATGCGTGTTGGCTTGGCATACTGCAGGTGGCCATTTCGAATACAACCTTGACCCAACTTCACCAAATTTGTTTTTAGGTCAGTTTATTTGCCGTTTTTGAACCTTTTGCCTTTTTTATTGTTTGCATTTTTATAGGATTGTACGCAAGGAGACGATTACTATACGTGAACAACGAAAGCATACCACCACCTAATCTAAGAAAACAGCTTGTTTTCGTTGTATGTATGAAAGAATTATTCAAGCTGCTTCCCAGTACACGTTGACGGAGAAACATTCTTATGAAGACAGAATAAACATGTCTAAAGGCGATGGACGGAATGAAACATTTAGTACTAGTATTTGAACTACTAGTTGAACTACTTGAAGTTGAAGTTGAACTAGTTGAAGTATTTGAACTACTAGTATTTGAGGTACTAAAGGCACACTGACACTTTTTACCCAGTAGCTCTGACAGTTGTTTCATTTCTTGAGCGAATCAATGCTTCCCCGTTTGGCCCATGGTTCTTCTGGTTACACTTCCGGAATTCTCTACCGCAATTTTTCGCTGCATAGTTTTTCAGTAGCTCACCGACATTGGAAACAAATTTCAGCAGCACCTCAGCTATGCTGCGTCCCATACCTTAGGTGCCGCTGAAATTTGTCTTTTCGTCGAAGATGGTGATGAAAGCATCCTTCAAGTGCTATGACTTTGGAGGTGTCTCCGGTGTCGGCAAAATGTTTCCTGGTTTTGACTACGCTGGATAGTGTGCACTAACGTGTACATGCCGGGGGTGTAAAACAAGAAATCATTAAACTATTTGTAACCAACAAAATATCCGTAAAATGGATGTAGAAGTTATGGCGATGGACGTTGACGGTGCATGTTGTACGACCGTATTATTAACGGTACAACGGTATATTGCTTACTAGCCGAATCGCTTACTCATAATGAGGAACACTAACTGACCCTAGCGAAGAACAGGTTTTTTTGTGATGTGCATACTCAGTTACGTAAAAACCAAACCCTTGTCAGGGTAATCCATAAACATCGTAACTAATCGCCTGTTCCTGATTTTCTCGCGTGTTGAAATTTTAGGCCTAAAGTCCATCGATAAACCCAATCAACCAACTAATGTATTCTTCACATGGAAAGTCTATTCAGTGGTCCTTTCAACTCATTCCGATGCAAAGATTAGATTTGTGCTTTTATCCCAGGGGCACACGTAATTATGGGAAAACATCAGCGTGCAAAAAAGTGAGTTGTTAGCTTCTTGTCGCTCCGTGAATTGTCGTCTCTCATGCTTTCTAGATGCACCAGAGGGCACCTTCTTTACAGCTTTGGAGGGAACCACAAGCATTTGCCCGCAATTTGACCTGCTACGGGTGAGAATTCCTTTCATTGCGGCCATTACTTGCCAATTCATACCAAAAGCACGCTGTCATGTTTTAAGCTGAATATTTCGTCTCAAAGTCGTAGACTGAGCGAATTGCTCTGGCCGTGAATAAATGAATATAGCTCGGATTCTCTCTGTACAAGCCGTTTGGCCCGGGAAGATAATGGACCGCCTGACACAAAAATCAGACTGAGTGGAGCAGAGTAAAAGCAATTGCCGTAAAGGAAACGTCAGTTTTTGTAAAATATGTTAACCGAATCCCAGGCAAATAAATAACTAAAAAACACTGCTGCTTTATTGTAGCCCACCTCAAATGTAGTGCCATATTGCGGAGTTTTTGCAATGATGTGGTAATTACATAGAAGCGGCGGCTTCAGTACATTCAGATCTGCTAGGCATTCCCGACGGACTTAAATTTGACAGAAAGCATTTGGTGAGAGAACAGCTGAGGCTCTTAAGCCTGTTTTCTGGTAGCGATATATAGCTTCGCTGTAAAATACTTTATGAAGTCCCACCCCTATTATAGTTATATTTACGCCCATTTCTAGGCAAATATTCCACGATGAAAAGGGTAAGTGAACGCTCTATTCTTTTTAGTGTTGAATTTCTTACGCTATCTCGGTATTGCGAACGTAGCATGCACATCAATGGTCTGCACCGTAAATGCTTTTCCAATCGGTTTCGCGGTTTACCAATACAATATTTCTCACAATAGAACTTTTATGTTTCGTGGTTTCGAATAAGCTTCTCCCCAGTGAAAATATAAATGTGCCAAATAAACCGGCCCCACTTTCCCGCGTCCACTTTTTAATTGCCGATGAAAGTGTATCATTTTCCGAACTGGTGCACCTATTCTTCGTTCACTCTTATGTAAAGAATACTTGTGGCTTCGCCCTTGCGCTCGATTGTTTGAGACGCACCCATCGTCCTACAAGAAAAAACAGAATCTGGAAGAAGCAATTACCTTTCCAGAAAGGAACAAGTCCAGGAACCTTGCGAATGAGACATCAGTGACAGACTTTGGCGTCAGGCCTAAGCTGAAGTGGTAGAAGGATACGGCACAGTCATATGGGTTTCTGGCCACGTAAATGTACTTTGCCTGATCTACTGGCGTAAAAGCATGAAGTGGCAAATGCGTCATGATGGCGGCGAATCTTGACGGATTTTCTGCAGCGTTCGCCCCCGTCATGTCTATGAAGGGTGACATGAGGCTGTATTCGCCCACATCAGCAGGTGGGTTGCCACGAGTGAGGATGTTGTACACGATGTACTGGGTCCAGTTAGTGCCGCATTTCGGGTACGTAACAACTATGATGTCTCCATCCCGTGGCTTGTACTTCATGGCCGATCGGACGTTTTCCTCTGGGAAAAACTTGTGCATCCAGACGCCATCAATATATCGGCACATCTCTGGCTCCATGGCGGTTTTCTGCACTGTGCTGAAAATCAAGAGAATGAAAGACAATGCATTTTAGAAAGAATATGTGCGAATCAAGTAATATTACTCCAATTACTCCAATTTTAAGAATATTTACAATCGATCGTGAAGAAAGAGGCTAACAAAAGTAATCCTGTACAACTTGCCTGCTTCGCGGCGGTCATACGTCCTAATTTACCAAAGGACATTGTGAATGTTCGGTTCCTTAGCCACCCACGAAAACGTTGACTTTAACAAATTTTTAATGTGATCATAAGGAACATCCGTGACATTTAATATGTAGTCCTTGCATAAGCATTCTGCAAAATTGGGCATGATTTGCAACAGGCTATCCTAACATTACATAGACGGAAAACGCAACCATCGGTATTCTCTAAATTCCGTCTTCGAACCCCGTGCCTCAGGATAATTTCATACAACGCAGAATAAACTTGAATGTAGTGTTACCTTACAGTAGATACACACAGTAAAAAAGTACACAACCTTGCACTCAGCAATTGAATATTTCCAAGTATTTGTTGCCAAGCCATGCCTTTGTGTAACACCAAATGATTTTTGTTTGTTTCATTGTAAAATTCAGTCGGTATATCGCAGGCCCAGCCATCGGTGTTTTCATAAATCAAAAAAAAGGGTTCGCGGTCGAAAGCGCCACCTCCCAAGTAACCTGATTTTTTGGCAGACTCTGGTTGCCTCAAGACTGGGGGTTGTCCAATTACGCGCCTGTACGTCCCCAAAACAAACGCTTGTAGTGTTTCGGTGCTTAAAAGGACACTGAAGTGATTTGTAAACACTGCGGGGTTACTAGCGCAAATTGTAGTCCGGAGTCCATAGGCCATGTTTCGACCACTCTGAGCGCGTTTACGCAAATTTATTTGGTAAAAAAAATCATTTCGAAAATTCTGTCCTCCTCTCTGCACCCTCGACCATTTTCTGTGGCGTTTTCGTGTGACGTCAGGAGGAGATGAGCTGGCGATTGGCTGCGCCACTGCATGGCTCGTCGACCTTCCGACAGATTCAGTCGGCGCAGCCTTTAGTCCGCCCGCCGCCGACGGGTCGTCGAAATTCGCTCGCTCAATTCAAACTAAGCCACAACACGTTTGTGAATGGAAGAATGTACCCTTCTTCACTTTGTTAGTTTGTACACTACATCAAGCTCCGAATCCGGGTCGCTCCACACAAGCGCTGCAGAAGTGCACATGCGGCGCTTCACTGACTGGTACGCTAGTAGGAAAACCTATGGCCACTTGAAGGCGGGAGAAGAGTAAGCGAAGTCAATATAGGTATAACGAAATAAAATCAACTGAAACTTTTATTGTACAGCGCTGAACTAGGGAGCAGGAAGCACTTTTTTCCGCTGGGTGAACAAGGACATTGGTCAGCAGCACGGCCACACGCCTGCGAACGGTTTTCCACCTAAGTATCGCAGTTGCTAGACGTGAGATATTGTGAAAGTTTGGGGGACCCTTACTGCACGAGCGCTATACAACAAACAGTAACCTAAGGTACTTGAAATGCTAAAACAAAATAAAGTGTAAGCTAGTTATACCTTACATATCGAATCTCACCAGCGCGGGCTCGTGGACGAGTGGATTCTGCTTCCGGCCACCACAGTGAACGGACGCAGGATGTAGGGATCCTCAGAAGCGGTTAATGTGGCTGTGCCCGGCCGCCGTAACAGGTTTCTTGCGGAGGACGATAGGTATCAAGTTTCGTTGCAGACATTGCCTACAGGGCGTAGTGTTTTTAATACCGTTTTTTTTTTGCACGGTGACTTGCGCGCGCGCCCGTATCGCGTTGAAGATTCCCGCGATACTTTGGCTCGGCTGGAATTGCTCCTTGAGGTGCTTGACTTGGAGGCGTTCCAAATCAGTCACGTATGGGCGGTGACCTTCAAGTCGGAGCAAGGCGTCAAGAAGACCTTGGAAGCAAAGGAGCTTCTCGTCAAATATCGACACTGCCTCGTCATCGACCCTGCCAACGAGGACCTGCAGCTGAAGCTCCACTGGCTGCTTCACAACGTTACCGAGGACGACGTACGAGTTGCGCTGGCACCCTACGGGAGGGTCAGCGACATTTGACGGGAGGGCTGGCGTGTACAAGGCGTCCACGACAAGGGCTCGATGACGCGGTCCGTGACCCTCAAGCTCAACGTAGGCGTGATGGCTGAGGACTTGCCGCACCAGCTCCTAGTGGCAGGCGAGTTAGCGCTCGTGGTCGTGCCCGGCAGGGCCCCGCAGTGCCTGCGCTGCCAAGGCTCGGGTCACATGCGACGGGACTACGAGGTTCCACGCTGCTCTGTCTGCCGCTGCTTTGGCCACAAAGCGACACAGTGCATGAGGACGTTCGCCGCTGTCACCGGACCAGCGCCAGGCGAGCGCTCGTCAGATCTCGTCATGGATGCTGAGGAAACTGAGGAGCTGGCCGCGGGAGGCGAGCCGCCGCAACAATTGAAGCACGTGTCGGGCGCTGTAGGAACGGAGGTGTCGACGCTTCCAGAGGACGTGAAACTCCGTTCCCGAGGTTGGGACTACGTCAGAAGACGCGGCAAAGGCTCCAGACGGCAACGCTACACCGCAGGTCACCCAGTCCCACCCAAGTGCGACACGAGGTGGCGAAAACGCCAAGAGCAGTGTCGGTGAAAGTGACCCCGGTGAGGAGCGCGAGGGGGATAATGTGGTGACGAAACGCCCCCGGCACGAGCGAGGCGCCCACGAGGCGACGGAGGACAGTCGACGAGAAGCCGGCCTCTAAGGGGCTAGCGACCCGTCGGTCGTCGTTCAAACCGAACCCGCACATTACGTCGTATGAGCGAACGCCAGCCACGGCCAAGCCGCCGAGAATACGGGCGTATCCAATTACTCCTTAACGCCGTTGTTTTTTTGGCCTCAATGAACTGTTTTGGAAAACCCTGTAGTAATGTTGCCAAGACCATGGAAAATAGTGTAAATATAAACACACAACCAGTTATGATTTTTTTTCGTGGTACCCAGTACATTGACCGTGTGCATATGTTTGCACGCGCTGCTCTTTCCTCCTGTCTGTGCCTTCCTTAATGCGTTACAGAGTACTCCGTTTTGAGTATGCCTTTGCCTTGAAATGCCTAAATTCAACACCCCCGTGCGCATCGCCAACCTAAATGTTCGTGGTCTAGCTGATAGGCGAAGGCAAAACCAAGTGTATCGTCTGGCTGCCGACAAAGAGCTCGATATTGTGGCGGTACAGGAGACAAAAGTTGAGGGAGAAGTCCAAACGCAGCGTATGGTGCAACCGTTCAATGGGCATTACAATGTTTGTGTTAGTTAATCAGTTCAGGGGGGTGTATGCTTTTAATTAAACAGAGTTTGGGTGCCACGATTGTATCCGTCACGGCCTGTCTTGCCGGACGGTGTATAATCTGTGATTTTAAATATCTGTCGCGCGATTGGCGGGTTGTGGTTGTGTCTGCGCCGACAAGAGCGGAGGAAAGGAAAGTGTTTTTTGAAAATATTCGAGCTACATTAGACACTGACCGCATTGCCAATCTATTAGGGGATTTTAATAGAGTATGTTATGCGCGTGACAATTCTAGGGACATGTCATACTGCCACACGAGTGTTCTCTTGCTGCAAGAAGCAGCAACAGATTACTGTTTGGAAGATGTTGGGGAAACACTGCTTGAGGCAAAAAATGTGGAGTTCGCGCACTTTGAGGGTACAAGCCATGCCCATTTGGATCGAGCGTACGTTTCATTCGATCTCTTACCTGAGTGTTGCGATTATGCCGTCCCGCCCGTGGCGTTTAGTGGAAACTGCCTTGTTTCCTTTTCTCTTGGTGGGCGAAAAGAAAAAGCGAATCAGTTTAACGGAAGGCTATGGAAAATGAATAGCAAATTGCTACAGGACGAAGAATTTAAGACTCAAGTAACTGAAAAAATAAGACGAGAACCGGGGGAGCAAACCGACTGCGCATCCAGATGAGAATTATTCAAACAGGAAGTAAAGATGACTGCTCTAGAAAGATAAAGCGTACGGAGGTATCTGGAGAGACAGAAGGAGCAAGTTCTGCGTAGTTACCTTATATCCCTTGCTAACGAAGAATGTCAGTCGCCTGGGTAAAACAAGGATGAAATTAGGAGAGTAAAGTCACAGCTGGAAGTGATAGAACGGGAAAAGTACCATGACGCCCTCGTAAGAGCAAGGGCGGAAAAGTTGTTTTTAGGCGAAGCTCCAAGCATGAGAGCGCTTGCATCTGAAAAAAGATACGCATCTAGAAATAGGATAACCGAAATTGAATACAGAGGCATGCTAACAACTGACCAGGTGCACATAGAGGGTGCTTTTAAGGAGTTCTATGAAACACTTTTTTTCTGTTCACAAAGTAGATAGCAATAAGTTCAAAGACGAATTCTTGACTTTAATGCCCCAAATAGACGACAACATCAAAACTATCCTTGAGATGCCAATCACTGTTAATGAAATCATGAGCGCCATTGACGAGTTAACCCCAGGAAATACGCCTGCCCCGGATGCCTTAGGCGCGTCTTTCTATAGGAACTTTAAAAACGGTCTTAGTCCTGTGTTGTGTGAGGTTTACGCTGAAGCGTATGAACACAATAGGTTACCTCCATCATTCACATTGTCTCATACAGTTCTCATACCCAAAACTGAGATGTGGATATACTCCGGAGTGTGTGAGCATACCGTCCACTTAGTCTATCAAATGTTGACTATAAAATATTAATGAAGGTCTTAGTGGCCCGCTTGCAGTCGGTAGTTAAGGAAATAGTTGGTCCACACCAGGCATGCGGAATAAAGGGTAGAAATATTGTAACCAATACACACATCGCTCGAAGCGTTCTTGAATGTTCTGATAGTCTAGATCAAGCTGTAGCAATGCTACAAATAGATCTGGGAAAAGCGTTCGACAAAGTATCCCATGAACTGTTGCTGATATTACTTGACCACATCAACGTAGGAAAAATGATCACGGATGGGGTTCGCATGGAATGCAGGGACTGCAGCAGAAGCCTAGTGATCAACAAGTCGGTAGGGGCACCAGTTAAGGTCAGCCGCTCTGTGTGCCACGGGTGCCCCATTTCCTAGTTGCTGTTTTGTATTTTTATTGAAACGTTTTGTGTAAGCATCGTGAAAAGTGGTAATATCCGTGGTTTTTCATTAGAGTCTTGTGAAGTCTGCGTCCTTGCCTACGCAGATTATATTGCACTGTTTTGCCCGGACACGAGTAGCATCTGTAAAAGCGTAAACATTCTCAAAAGCTTCTGCCTATACACAGGCAGCAGCGTCAATTGGAACAAGTGCCTCGGTTTCTGGCATGGCAATTGGGTATCCAAGCCTTGTATTTTCGCGGGTATCCGCTGGGTAGAAACACCGCTGAAATACTTAGGTGTCCCACTCGAAAATTATCGGGACAGTGATCCATTCTGGCGTAAGCAAATCATCGAGATCCGCGAGAAAGCGGACAAGTGGGGAGGGAAGCAGTTGTCTGTGTTCGCACGTGTGATGGTGTGCAATATGTTTTTCGTGTCAAAACTCTGGCACGTTATGCAGGTTTTGCATTTCTCGCGTGCCAACGTGCAAAGATTGCACACGGTTTTTGCTGTTTTTATATGGTATTCAACATTGGCGCGCACAAGCCGGACCAACCGGACCAACAGGCACACCTGTTTGTGCGGCAAGTCGTGAATCGTTTACTTTTTTTTTGCGCGATGTGTGCGACCCTTTCTAGCGCACCGTGTGTCAAGCGCGCCTGGGTACATTTTTGCCGGAATTTGTTGTTACCTCTTGTGTTTATGACGGTGGGTAATGATGGCAACTTACGTGAGGTTGTTCTTGCGGCAGAAGTTTTGTTTTCGCGTTTTGTTTTGGAGTACTTAGCAAACGTGTCCCACACGAAGCTGTATAGAGACCTTCTGGACTCGACGTTACTAATACCGTTCTATAGGTTCATGTACAATGCAGGACCAGGGCAGGATGTATGTCAGCGTGTAAAAAGAATGCCAGTACCACCATATGGTAAGTCCTTTTTCTTCACGTTACACGCAGGAGTACTACCCGTTAAGATCTGGCTGATAGAAAAGTGTTTAATCGTTCCTTGGGGTCCTGACTGTTTACTCTGTAAGAAGCCAGAAACCGTACAGCACGCATTTATAGATTGTTGGGATGGGGTGTTCCCATGGAACATTTTGGAGAGAACATTTTGGAGAGAACGCTGAAAAAAGTATTTGCCATTGAATAGCCATGGCATAAGGTTCTTAGCCGTTGAAAAGGAAGGTGGAGTTCCCTATGATCTGTTGATGTTGCTGGCCCTGTATAGCATATAAAAGACTCGAATGGCAGTCCGCCACAACGACGTTGATGTAAAGCCGAGCCGAGAGTTGTTCGGACAAAGTGTACGCGACATTCTAGAAGTGTATAAACGAGAACCTTGCCCACCTGACTGGTTAAATAAGTATTGGAAAGTGTGGCAAGGCTTCGGCCTTTTCAACAATGACACACTAGCAAGTGTTGTGCTGGTGCCTTTCATTATGTGTAATATATTTTTCTTGGTTTTGTGACATGTATGCCATAGACAGGCAATAAAGAAAAAAAAGGACTCGTGGCCGAGTGGTCTGAAACGCTAGGATTATTGTTTTGCAAGTCGCAAGTTCGTATCTCCGGAGTACATTCTTTTTTGTTGTAAGTTGATTTTTTCGTTTGTGGCCGATGTTTTCGTTTCTGGCCCATCTTACTGATTTCACCATTTTCGGGCCGCAACGTTCACTGCTCCACAAGCGAGTTCGCAGAACGCGCGCAGACTGAGACTGACACGCTAGCGAGTTCTCGTGGGTGAGCGGTTCCCACAAGCACTGACTACTTGCGCGTAATGCGCACAAGCCAGAATCACCAGGCCCTTAGCCAGTTGCGAGCACGTTTTTTGCGATACAGGCATGAGTAGGGCAAAATCAGAATTCTCGGGAAAAGCGCACGACATTTGAGCGTCTGCGGTGATGCGGAGGGCGTTCATCCACTCTGTAGGCCTGGGCTTGTGATTGCTACAATTCCAAGCCGTCCTGGGAGGCTTAGCTTAGGCATTTTACAGCCGACAAGAAGGCAGAAGCGCGGTACGGCGATTACTGAGATATCGAGAAGGCCATCCAACGATGCCGTCGCATGTCAAGCATGTTGTTTTACAGAACCAAAACCGGAACTTGTTTGAATGCTAACCTTGGACATCGTCCAATCAAGGTGCATCTCCTCCCGTCGTCACAGCCTTTATTTGGTGCTGCCGCCACATACTCCGCATGGTAGTTTTTCTTACTTCCCGCTTTATAAAATATTTACCGCCTTATCAACCGCATAAACTATAAAAAGTGTGGTAATTTGAGCGAGTCTACGCAGGGCAAGTAAAACCGAGAGCTTGAAAAATTCACTTCATGTCCCTGTAAAGGTACCGTTTTGATATGTACAAATTTTATTTAACGATACTTCCATACCTACAGCTAATTGTGTTTGATATGGAGCCTGTTGCATACGGGAGGGCGTACCCGAACCGAGCTCCGTCGCCTCCGACATGCGTGTGGTAGCGTGGTGAAGCGAGTGGCCAGCCAATATTGCTGGCTCGAAGAAGACTAGAAGCCGAAGGCAAACTAAACTCGTTTACTTCATGGCGAGTGATGAGCCGAAGTTCGACAAGAACAATGCCCCCACGGACGAGGTTGCAGTACAGGACTAGAGCAGAGTGACAGCATTCATTCTGTGCTCCAACAAGAATGAACTACAGCGCTTGGGGGGGGGTGTCTTATTTATACCCAAAGCTCTATGGATCAAACAAGCGTTCCCTCTAGATTGTGCACACGACACGAACGGTACAGACACAGAATACTCTTTCCAGAGTTCGCGAGCTGTTGGTAGTAGCGGCACGCGCTGAGTGCGAGAGAGGGTTGAGAGGAGGTCTCCGCAACCGCTTCCGCGTTCTCGGACGTCTCTGCGTGTTGCGTCGGCCGCCCCCGTCATGCCGAAAGTGAGGCGCCAGCTATCTAGACATGTAGCGCCTGTTTGGATCCGTCGGCTGCAAGCGTTTGTCACCGACAGGGAGGCCTGCTCCAAACGCGCACGTAGTAGAGGCTTCGCCACACAGACGAGGATTGTTTCACAAAGCACATCGGCGGGCTGATTCGTAACAGCTTCACCGCCGGGAGTCCGAGATCCCGACGGATAAGGGTCCTCGACCGTTGTCCGGAGAGATGCGAGATGCTTTCAAAAAGAAGCCCTCGCCAGATGCTCGACTCCAGGTATAGGCTGTATGACACCGTGCTGGAGCTTCACCGGACAGGTCACAAAACAAATAGTGGCTCGCCAAGAACGTCTCTGGCTTGGTTAGGCAAGCAACAGAACAACACAGGAAGACACAATCGCATCACCGGAAAGTGCAAAGACCATTCCACACCGAAGCTCTACCAGGCTTTCAGTTGCAATAAAATACGCGAATAACAAACTGCACTAGTTATATTTTAGACCAGCGGTACTTTATCCAAGCATACAAACTTCAAAAGTGACATTTGGCATGACTGGAACAGTCCCACACAAAAGAAATGTAATCGCACAGGGCGAAACCTGCTCGAGGAAAAACAGTGCAGTTGAGAAAATCAGGCGTCGACAGGCCACTTCTCGCGCCGAGAGCTGCGATTTGAGCTCTCGTGATTGACCTGAGCTTTCCCTTATTGAATCGCACCTTAGATACGCCCGTTCTCTGAAAGCTGCTGCGACCGGTCTAGAGGACATCGGCCTTCTTCCGACACGTATCTCGAGCGTGCGGAGAAAACTGCTGTAATTCGACCGCTCGAGCAAGGCGTGCCCTTTCGTTCTCAACCGCTCCAAGGTCCACTGAGACGCAGCGCAAAGCATGCGTGTGGCTCTGCCGCTCGTCAGGCGCGCTTTGGAGCTCTTGCCACACTTTTTTGCGACACTGTCAGTAAGCGAACACAGGAGGGTATTTTCGTTCTTGTTTCCGGCTGTCAAGGCCAATCTAGGTACGGGCGGCCCGGTCTCAGGATCGGCTCAACCCCAGGCGACACCGGAATCGCTACTAGGTCGGCTGGCTGTTGCTAGACATCGAGTATCAAAGTTGGAGGTGGAACACTAACGGCTCGTTTAGCTCTGGTGCCGTCGTTACGTTTAGCTGCACCGATAAAATCGTTCAGTGCCTCGACTGACAGCTCTGCCACAGCGTTGCTCGGTTATGAACTTGCGTCCAGAGAAACGCCATTTGTTTCAACGTACTCGTGTTGCCTCCTTTCGTTCGCGTCACGGTTTATGCTTTTCCGCAGATCGTCGTTAGCCTGTGAACTGCCCGCATGCAGTCCGTAGCCGTTTTCAAGGCCTCCCGTGTACCAGAGTACTCGTAACACGGCGCTGACCCATCCCTGCTCTCAGTAGGGGCTTTACTCTCAGTGGACGTACGCTGCCCTCTGTTGTGAGCATCCGGAAAGGCTCTATTATTGCTATCTGTCTAAGTCTCGCCGTTCCTCTCACAGGTGGCGACACTATCCTTACTTGAGCCCTTCGTTGCGAGCTCAGCTGATAGTTTGCGCGGAAGTGCTTTGAAAATCTGACCATGTTCACCTAACAGCTGATAAGACCTGATCAGACCTGTATTCTGGAAGAAGTTGTCGGGATACCGCCGCCTTGTGACAAGTTCACCAAACGGACCTCTGATGCTGATTTTAGCAATCGGGAGGCGCACGTTCCGTGCTACGACGGCGTGCGTCAGCTAAGCACTTTGTCCCGTCTGCTGATCTGGTTCAATATACGAAGATTGGATCATGTCTACCGTCGCCGCGGAGTCGCGAAGAACTCGGCGCGGTTTACCGTTGACCACGTGTTCATGTACGTATGGCTCCAGAAACTGCCTGCTATCCTCACTCTGGTATATTATGTGGAAGGTAAGGTTGTCGTTTTTGCAACTCGGAGGGAAATGCTCCGTCTCGCCGCAGTTGTAACGCGCAGCCTGTTTGCGCGCTATAAAAGCTTTCTTTCGGCGCTGCTCCTCAGCGTCTGTGCTCTTTTCGTTTTCGCGGCCAGTTTCACTGTCCAAGAAAACGACTTTGCTAGCCTCACCTTCTTTGTGGGGAGCTCTGCCTTTCGGCCCTGACTTATCAGGCCTCGGCTTGAACTCTTTTTGGCCGTCTTTCGGGCCCTGCGCACCTCGACGTGCGACAAACTCGTCGGCTAGCTGAGCTGCATGATTCACAGTATTTACCCCTGGCCTGCCATGCACCCAAAGTCTCAGGTTTTATGGTAGACGGCGGTAAAACTGCGCGACACCGAAGCACTCAACTACCTTGTCGTGCTCTCCGAAAGCCTTTGCCTCTTTGAGCCACTCTTTCATGTTAGCCCTCAGCTTATAGGCGAACTCCGGGTAGGACTCGCCCTTAGCTTTCTCGGCTTCACGGAATTTCTGGCAAAACGCCTCTGCCGACAGCCTGTACTTACGCAGGATGCTCGAAAGGAGCACGTAGTGAAGGCTTCGCCACACAGCCGAGGAGTGTTGCACAAAGCACTGCGACGGGCTGATTCGTAACAAGCCACAAATCGGCGGCGCGAGAATGTATCACGCCTTGTTAGCAATTGATTAAAACGTCGCTTTATTGGTGACTGTGCTGTAACCCATCCGCTGTGCTAATATGATTCATCTGTAATCCCCACTGGTTATTTGGGCCCCAAGCCGAAAGACAGCTTTGTTAACAATGCAATGTTAGCAACAAATAACACCTATGTGGCTGAATGGTCAGCGGAAAAAAACTGAGGTGGGCTTAGAGCCGATGAAAACATACTTACGTTGAATCGCGGTAAATATTGTTAAAACAATTTGATTTCTCTTTGAGGTTGATATTTCCGTTGGAAAGCAACGGGCTTGCACAGCGCTCAAGCATTCACACTACTTTCGCCGTAGACTCCCCTAGCCGAAAAAGGTGATTTAAAATGCAACAAACAATTTTTAATATAACGAATGCACTTTGGGTGTGTGGCTGCTGGGTGTGGCACCGAGAACTTCCGCTTCGATCGCGGGTAAGTCTCCACAATTAAAAGGTCCCGTGGTAATAGCATAAAAGTATTAACACGGCCAGAATCGACGCAGGGTTAAAGTGGTGTCATAGCTCTGCGGAGCTACTTGAACTTCGTCAAGGCTTTTTTTTTACGTTTATTGCCATGTTATGCTACTGAAAGCTTGCAGGAACAAGTTCGGCCTAGAGCCGGAGGATGAGGCTTGGTTCAATGAGATTAAATCAAATCTTTTCCTTAAGATACAGATGGTTATGAGACGAAGCTTTCATTCATGCGACCAGAGTCCAAGTAAAAAAAACAAATTGCTGCGACAGTATCGGAACGATGCAGTCGGGTAGACATCGGCATCAGAATGAAGACACCCGTGTTTGGTTCCGGCCACGGGAAGAGTTTTTTTTTCTTGTGCCGCTTTATTTGTACGTTGGTTTTCCTAAAGTGTGCTATTCTCGGACGTCGACGCTATCAGTGAGGCTCAGTGAGGCTCACACGTCCCAAGCAGAAACACCGTGACCTCTATACCCATCAGCCTGTTTACCCGACCAACTGGCTCTACGGTACTGCTCCAAACTTTGACCGCAACAGTAGCAGGCTCGGCATCCTCGGGATGCCACCGAATCCTTTTCGATGGCGGAAGCCAACGCAGTTTCATCACTGCAGTGGCGTCGAAGAAACTAGGATGCGAGTTTTTAGATGAGGAAACCTTGACTGTGGTGGTTTTTGGAGGACAAAAACTTATGCGAACCTTTCGAAAAGTACGCCTGCTCATCGTTGTGGAAAATACAGAAAGGCCCGTGCAGATTGAAGCACTTGAAATTGAGGCGATATGCAACGAGCATATTCCTATACCCAATGACCAAGTCATCGAGATGATGAGAGAAATGCAATTGGACGCATGGGCCCTCAGCGCACACCCACTTGGCGAAATGAAAACATCGATTGTTATTGGTGCGCGCCACTACTGGAGTCTAGTAACCGGCCATGTAAAACCCCTGACCACGACGCTAAAAGCAGTGGGAACATTGCTAGGCTGGACGGTCCAAGGACCAATGCCAATAGGAGGCAACAGAACTCACTGTGCCATGCTTACAGCGACGGTGAAAGACAACGATAAGTTGAAAGTTCTAGACCGTGACTCAGTCTTTGAAAGCATCGGCATAAAGTACCAGGATGAACAAAGCTCGGACACCGAACCGGTATTGGCACGGTTTGGAAAAGCACTCCCAAACATGGACGAAGGACATCAGATTGCGCTCCCGCGGAAAGCGGCGGTTTGGCCGGCGGATCACCTTGGCGTTACGAAAATCGGGCTCCAGACCCTAACAAATAATCGGAGCAAAGATGCCAAGCCCACAAAGCATGATGAAGAAACGATCCTAACATGCTTAGATGAAAGAACCAGTGAAGTGCAGTGGGCAGAGCATCATCTGGTTTGAGCGAAGAGGATCACTTTGACGTAAAGGCGGACTCTATAAGCAAAAAGCATGTTTTCTCGCATACTCCAATCGAGAAGATGAGACTCTTCGTTGACGGCGACGATTTATTGCGAGTTCGGCGAAAGGCGTCCACCTGCGACACATATGGAGCACAGTTCCCGACACTTCTACCGAACAACGCGCACTTTGCAACAATCGTGAACCAACACGCCCACGAACAGATTCGACATGAAGGAGTACCAGACTTTTTGACCCACGCTAACCGCAAGTTTGGAACGACACGCACCCGATAACTAGTTAACACGAAGACTCGACGAGGCGTTCCTTCCGAACGTTTGGGTTAAAAGCCCAGAGTGAAAGAAACGCCTCGGCTCTACCAAGAACGTTCAACTCTGGACCACTTACGTCATCTGTCGGCGGGGGAGAGTGTTGGAACTCCTTTCTCTTCTGCGCTTTAGAAGATGACACTCATCGTCATCAATCTCATCAGCACCGACCGAGCGGTGGCACGCGCTCTCGCTGCACCCGCGACCAGTTCGATTAAAGCCCTCATTATCAACAGACGTGCGCTCTCCGCTATCTCTCCACCAGTGTTGCGGAATGGGCGCCTCCATTTCATTCCAATTCCATGCCGGGGAATGGCAAGTTGCGAAAATTCCATTCCTTTCAATTCCTCGGAATGCCAGAACATCGCCCATTCCCACTCCGGGAATGGCCGGGCAGTTCAATTCCATTCCTCTAATTCCTCAACATTTTATCGGGTGATTATCAAGTTACCAATCAACCCACCATTAAGCTGATGTTATTACACGTGTTAAGAACGGCTAAAATACCCAAAACAGGTAACAACGGTCAAGGGATAGTGGCTTTGTGGCATATCTCGTGCAGTGCAATCACCCTACTAATTCCCACAGGGGCAGTTCTCCCGGCAGTTATTACAGTATTTGCATGGTCAGCATGTCTTTACGAGTTGTGATGCTTTAATATTGTTTAAGTGTGAATATGTTAATGCTAACGTGACGACATGTTCTACTTTTGTGCTGACAAAAGTATGGTTGAAGAAGACATTATATTCCTTAAGCAGTTAACACGCGTATGGAGCGGTCGTGAGCATGGTTAGATCTATAATTTTATTAACGACGAACAGAACCTCCGGATCTGGTGGTATCAGTTGGAAGAATTACCGCTTGAGCACCTTGTCCTGCCTTTGCACCAAATACGGATCACGGGCCACACAGGTCGTCAGCACTCACGCATGTCAAGCGCGCCTTGAAAGCCCGGATAGGCTCAGAACTTCCTGTGCTTGCGTGTGCGCAGGTATGCAATGTCGCCCTTGCTGAAAAGCTTAGTTACGAGCGTCAGGTACCATCCACTGCGCACCAGCGAAAGTTCAGGCTGTGCTTAGAGTATGCGCGACCTTTGTATGGGTGTCTCGATGAGAACCAATGCGCAGGGAGAATTCTTTTCTCTCTCGTTAGTGTATACTGGGATAGTGCATTTGTTCGTATACTAATCTGCGTCTTGATTTTTTTTTCTTTTACAAATTGGGAGATCGTTCACACTTTAGCACCACGCAACCTTTGGCTCTAGCTAACTAAAGAAGGACTTAGAGAATGTGTTGCGGCCTTGGACTCAGCAAAACTGAGTCCAAGGCCTGTGTAACTAATTGTATAACTGAGGCCTGTAAAACTAATTTGAGGAGTTGCATGCAGTGGAGTAGCAATGAAGGTTCCCCCAAGTGTCCTCTGGTCTGGGCGATCAACCGAAAGAAAAGATGTAAAGAGAAATGATAACGATAATAATAGAAGGACACGTTCGGCAGCCGGCCAGTCTAGTGTTGTGGAAATCCCTACGCCAGAAAAAAGTGCGTAGGTGTCCTCGTTGATATATTGTAGGGTATAACGCGCCGACGCAACGCAGGCAATGAAGCGCGCCGTAGTGGAGGGTCCGGATTAATTTTTTCAATTCAATTCAATTCAATTTTATTTAACATCACACGATGTTGGGAGGTACGGGCAAAAAGCCATAACGAGGCTTGACTGGGACCACCTTAGGCCGAAATCTCGTACACACGGGCGTTTTTGCTTTTCGCCTCCATCAGGAAAGCGGCCGTCGCGGCCGGGAATCGAACCACGACCTCGTGCTCAGCAGCGCAATTAGCTCTCCTCGTGAATTTCATATGCTGCAATAAAGGTCTCAAGCTGCCGTGAAAGGTCGAAAAAAAAGTTTATTTTGGTTTCATTCATCAAAATCACGTAAAAAAATGATGTGAGCCACACAGATTGAAGGCGGGCCAGTTGGTACATAACTGACTTATGAAACAGCGCTAGAAACAGGAATACAGAAAGGGCACACAGACAGGGCGCTGTCTGTGTGCCCTTTCTGTAGTCTTGTTTCTAGCGCTGTTTGATAAGTCAGCCAAATGGTCGCTTCGCCGTTCAGTTCTTAAAACACGAAGTGTAAATGAAGGCTGCTACGACGATAAGTTCTAAAAACAAAAAAAAAGTAAAATAAAACAGTTGCCTTGTGGCTGTGCGTTGCGCTTGACAAACGAGCTGCTTAAAAGATGTGTTTGAAAGCCGGTTTCGCTTCGCTGTCTGTAATGAAAAGGGATGCCGTGGAAAACACGCGTTCCACGTTAGCTGACACCCCATTTACAACGGAAACTACCCCTGCGAGTCGGGAAAGCAAGGGTTAGTGGCTAGCGTTCGCTTTCCGTTAGGTCGGAACCGTTTCGGAACAAAGCTTGCAGCGTGCACCTTGCAGGAGCCGGTGTGACCGCAGTTCCTATTACATGGGCTCTCCAGTTTCGGGTGGATTCTCGAACCAATATTTTAGTCCTTCGTCGACGCTGCTTCGGGCAAAGGCGTCCGAGTGTCTAGACAGGAGTGACAGTATTGCAAAAGGTCCTGGGGGATGAGGGGGGTTAGGGCGTAAGCTGATATGCGAAATTTTGCAGTGAACACAAGCACCGCGCCAGCGTCCCGATGACGGCGAGGTGGGATGCAATCACCGACGGTTTTGGATGCAAAAAACAAAAGTGAAGTCTCCCCACCCTTTTGTGCTCGCAGCCGGGGCGAAGGCGCCGCCAAGGTAAAAAATCACAAGGCGAAGTTGGTGGGAGAGAAAGGTGGGTATGCCGCCGCAGAAGTTGCCCACGACGGATACCAACGGCTTAGAGCCGCGGTTATTCCGCGGAGAATCCCGACGAACTTCGTAGCAGCGCTGTATATAAGGACATAATTGTAGTAGAATCGCTGCTTATAAATATACCGTGCTTGTAATCAGCCAATCGATTCTAACAGTACTGCGTTATTGTTAAACTCAAGGCTCCGGCTTACTAATGTTTGAACTTGGGCTAGTGGGATTTTTTGCGTATTTTTGCATATTTTGACAAAAAACAGCGCGTAGAAGGAAAAGTGCGCTTTATTTTGGGAAAAATACATGTAATTCCATTCCCATTCCATTCCGGGCAAAATGCGCTTAATTCCATTCCCATTCCATTACTTGAAGTATTGTCGCTATTCCACTCCCATTCCATTCCGGGGTCGCGAAAATGTGGAATGATTCCGGATTCATTCCAATTCCGGACTGGTAACTCCGCAACACTGCTCTCGACGGCTTGGCAGCTGGAGGACCTCGAGGTCCATTGCACCCCTGTCTGTACGACATTTCGGCGGTCGTTAAAGATCTCCAGGTGGTCAAAATTATTCCTGAGCCCTCCACTACGGCGCGCCTCATCGCCTGCGTTCCGTCGGCGCGTTAAACCCTACATTAAATAAATCAAGAATGCCACCTCATTTCTGTTCTGCTGCCAAATACTGTCGTGCCTGCATCTGGTATAATATTGTCGCGAAGACAAGAACGATGCAGTTGTCTTGAATGAGAAGCACGTTTATTGGAGCGAACTTGTGCTCCCCTAACAACTCAAAAGAATGCAGAGGCGGCGAAGCAGCGGTCAACAAATTGACTTGCACAGGCGAGTGTCGTCGAATCGAATGCTCCGGCGTCCGCACTGCAGGCTTTTTATCTTTCGGCGCGCGTGGTTCTCGAAACGTCGATTCGCATCTAGAACATAGTAGATCCAAGAAGATTATTCTGGGCTGTTCACGTTAGATCGGAATGCTCTCCCTATCACGACAGATAACACATGCGGCACAGAAAGAAAGAATGGAACACGCGCTTCCCTTGGCGCACAGATAACACAGACCGGCGCAGCCGGGCGGTAAAAGCAAAACACAAATAAACAAACCCAATGTATGGTTCGCGGCAATATTTTTTTGCAATTCAGCAGTTCCTTTTGTCCACACTTTCATGCAGCCGAGTTTCGGTGAGCAGAGTGACATCGGCAAAGCACGCGTCAATCGGGGACAATAACTCATCACGCTTATTCATCAAACTTTTAATGTTGGGGAATAAAAACAGTGGTCGCGTTTAGGTTTCGCCTGCAAAGCTGAAGAGTGCTAGGTTGCGGTTGCGTGCGGTAACCAAGAGTTGGCTAGACTTATGCCTCTGTGATGCAAGTTGTTTTTGTAATGAGGAGGTTAAAATTTACTGGGCGGACAAGAGTAGAGACGATTTGGCTACGGACAAGGACCAAATTATATTGACGGGACAAATTACAAAATAACGTGCACAAATGAACATCCAGCTAATCTAATGACAACAGTCCTATGATAAAGTCCCCTGCGAGAAGTCCCACTCCAAATTGTTCGCGCTCACGTGTAGGTCGCAGTCGGTGAGTTGATTCGGTGCGCAGGGCTCGGTGCGCTGGGCTCGGTGCCCTTGTCGATGCCGGTGCTGTGCCGGTGCCGGTGTCGGTGCCGGTGTCGGTGCCGGGCCGATGAACCGCACGTTATATTCGTCCCGGGTGTTCCGTGGACACTCCCGACTGGAAGAGACCAGGTGTTGCTCGGTGTGAAGATCTCCTGAGCGTTGACGCCCAGCTGAGGGCTTCCAGGAGGAATGGGTGGCTCCGTGACGAAGACCCCCTAAGCGTTCTCGCCCAGCCGAGAGCTTCTGGAACCACCTGCTTCCTGCCTCCAGCGCTCGCCACCTCTTCTTCCTCCTCCTCTTTCCCTCTCGCGCCCTTCCTCGGCCTTCGCACACACCTCGTCTTCCTCGCTTCCACCTGCCGACCCCTGTCCGGTAAGCAGCGCCTCCTCACAATTGCCCCCATCGAAAGAAGTGTTTTGGGGGAAAAAACACTTCCAGTGAAAAGTCCGTCGATGGTCACAGTGGAATGTCCAGTTAGCTTACACGCAAGGCACCACGTATCACCACTTCCACCAGAACACTTTCACGTCATATAGTAACACTTCCAAAACACTGCATAACAATGAATCCAAACAGCACACAATCAAACTCAAATACGAGTACTTATAATACAACAAACTGCATCTCCTAAGTCACGGCTTACACAAACCACCCAAAATAAGTAGTGACTAACAGAACCAGAATAATTCCAACCAAACTAAGGAGTCACGGACGTTTTAAACAATACCAAACAATAATTAAACTACCACCGCGCAAAACCGTCCAGCACTGTATACGGTTGGCCGTCGTTCAAGGTTGCTCGAGTAGCCCGCACACAGTTAACAGAGTACAACCTATGAACCTAACATGCAACAATCTACCAGTTTTCCTTCCTGAAATAATTTTCAAACCTGTTCCTCTTCTTTAGGCATGAGATTTCTAGCCATGACGAAATCGTGTCTTCAGTCCCGTTTGTTCACACGTCACTTCATCTTCACCTTCTTCCGACGCGTCCACTCCGCACCCTTAGGGATGCGATCCCTTTTCTTCTGAGAGCGAGCTCTTCTGGAGCACCTAAGGCACGAAGCCTGGCTCAACGGTTCCGCTAGAAAACGGCGCTTTACTAGCTCGTCCACTACCTTTCGCGCGCGAGCGATTCTTCGAGCCCACTTGTAAGCTCGTACGCGGCGGGACAATTCAGGTAGTAGTTCGCCAGTTTGCGTTTTCTGACCTCCCCGACAGTGCGGATAATTATTCTTTGCTGTTATCTGGGACCGTCGCCTGCATGTCTGTTTCTTTCTGTGCGCTAATGGCACGAATGGATTATTTGGCCTGCATTGCAACTCAGGTCGACTCTCGCCTGTATCAAAAACACGACGCTTTGACCACTTGACCTCCCTCTTACCCGCAGGCTTGCTGGAGGGTGCACACTTATGCTCCAAAAAATTTGTTACAGCTTGGTCCTTCTGGGTTTGCAAAAGCTTTTTACCGGGCCCCACAAGCTCGTGCAGTGAGTCCCTCTCTTTTTTTCGAAGCTCTTTATCTACCCCCAAGAGCTTCCCTGCACGCTGCAAGGATACCTCCATACCACACTCAACACGTGCACCGTTTCGTGCCTGGAACAAGTCTTTCACCTGTACGTGCGGCAGTTCGGAATCTGTTATTTTTTCTTCCTTTTCGCACGCGGCCTCATCACTGCCACTGGCCCGCATGCCCTCTGTCGCACGTACGTGGAGTTCCAAACTCTTTTTCCATCCTTTTTCGGAGACGCGGCGCTCTCTGTCTGCAATTTTGAGATCTAAAGCTAGAGTCGCGCACTTCTTTTCTTGCAGCTGTATTTTACGATCTAGCTCGTCGCGTTCGAGCTCAAGCCTGCGAATTTCGGCTTGTCTCGCGAGCGCTCTTTCTTGTCTCGCATCCTGTCTTTCCTGTCTTTTCTTTTCCATCTCTCTCTCGACCCATTCCTTCAGCTCACTGCCCACCAGGCCTAACTCTTTTCCCACTGCGAGCAATTTGTCCATGTCCATTCCGGCGCCAAGTGCTCTCCTCTCCGCGCGAAAATTCCCTCCTCGACTCTCTGGAAGTTACGCAGAGAGTCCTGCCGTGGACGCCATTTTTGCGATGCAAGTTGTTTTTGTAATGAGGAGGTTAAAATTTACTGGGCGGACAAGAGTAGAGACGATTTGGCTACGGACAAGGACCAAATTATATTGACGGGACAAATTACAAAATAACGTGCACAAATGAACATCCAGCTAATCTAATGACAACAGTCCTATGATAAAGTCCCCTGCGAGAAGTCCCACTCCAAATTGTTCGCGCTCACGTGTAGGTCGCCGTCGGTGAGTTGATTCGGTGCGCAGGGCTCGGTGCGCTGGGCTCGGTGCCCTTGTCGATGCCGGTGCTGTGCCGGTGCCGGTGTCGGTGCCGGTGTCGGTGCCGGGCCGATGAACCACACGTTATATTCGTCCCGGGTGTTCCGTGGACACTCCCGACTGGAAGAGACCAGGTGTTGCTCGGTGTGAAGATCTCCTGAGCGTTGACGCCCAGCTGAGAGCTTCCAGGAGGAATGGGTGGCTCCGTGACGAAGACCCCCTAAGCGTTCTCGCCCAGCCGAGAGCTTCTGGAACCACCTGCTTCCTGCCTCCAGCGCTCGCCACCTCTTCTTCCTCCTCCGCTTTCCCTCTCGCGCCCTTCCTCGGCCTTCGCACACACCTCGTCTTCCTCGCTTCCACCTGCCGACCCCTGTCCGGTAAGCAGCGCCTCCTCACAGCCTCCTATATCGCTAGTGGAAAGAGCGGCAGTGTACGTCCCAATTTCGCAGACGCTATCGGTTACAGTGAAATATTCCTAACGCTGTTTGACAACGTACAGCTGATTATACCGCATGCTGTACTGTTTTTCTGTAGCCTTGCCGAAATCATGTAGCTTTTTTCGCGAGTGGCTTTACAAAAGTCTTCACAGATTGTGATAGGGTGCCCTTAAGTTCATTCCTTTGAGATTAAATTTTGTCTTTTGTTTTAAAAGACGCAAACTTGACAATTATAGGTCAGAACTTCTCGACAAAGCAGCCTAATTTGTGAGCACGAGAAATGCCATCAGCAGGCATTTGTTCAGACAAGGTGGGGGTCAGCTCCCGTACTTTCTCTCCCGCAGACGCCCATGTGTCGGATTGACCACCAATGCCGTAAAAATACAATTGCCCAACCGAGCCCTGTCTTGTAAGTAATCGAGGCGAGGCAGCACAGCAGAAATTTCGCAGTTGACGATTTCAGCTACTGTGCGGCGAGTGTCAGTGTCCTCAGTTAGCCGTTCCAGGGTGGATATCTTGTTCTCAAGAGCTGCAAATCGCTCGGTCCCATCTGTGTCACGATCTTTGAGCAATTTCTGGCTGGCTCTTACTTGAAATAATGGCGACGTTACTTCCGCGTGGCGTGCTTTCATTATTCCTGTGAGGAATTTTACAGCTTCCGGTACTTCGCTATTGGTAATCGAAGGCGCCAGTTTACGAGTACCTTGATTTCGTTCGTTATCCCCAGGCATAATGAGCAATTGCATAGGCTGAACGCAGTCAATGCGAACCATCAAAAGCACATCTGGGCTTGGGACAAGCAGCAGACTACGGTTGCTCGTTTTTTTACGATGCAAGGAAGGTGAGCAACAAACCTGTATGAAAAACAGGAAGGGGTTAGGTAAGTGTTGTTGAAGGAACCGCTGTGATATATAATGTAGCACCAGTGCAGAACGAAATGTCATTAAAATGGCCAATCCGCGTCTTAACGTAATAACTCAAGACTTCTTACCTGCTTTTCCTTTGCTTATCTCAGCTCTCTCCTTAGGTCTCTCACGAGTGTACAGCCGTGTTATAGAAAAAATAACCACAACACGTCGCTACCATTCACGCCGGCATTTAGTACGGAAAGCGACAAAATGCGTTCCCGCTTCAAGACAGCTAGTGGTCTCCTCTGTGCCGTTTTTGTACTAGGCTTAGTATATAAACAGTGAGGAATATTTGCACTTCTACCCTTATCTCGAGTGCTTTCCCCCGAGGAACCAAGATATGATCACGTGTGAGGCTCCGCAGGGACGGGGACAGCTTGCAAGGGTGGACAATCACCACTTGAATTACGTAGGTCACGAGTTCCCACTGCGAACAGTGTTGATGCGGCCATACCACTAGAGGCTAACTGACGAAGATTGTGTCAGGTGGAACCATTTTATCTCTCAAGGTATGTCAGTTGGCCGTGGCTTTAAAGTTAAGGCAAGGACCTCGTGAAAGCACTCATGTAAAAAAATCTACGCTATTTTCAAGCCTTCAGAATCTGTGAGAGCGCTTTTTCTCTCAGCTTCTCGGTCCATTTGAAGGTATGGGCTTCTCCAGGATTTTGTCTTGGGGGTGCAAATCCGCTGCATCGGAGCAGAACAGGGGAGGGAAGGGAACAGCAAATTATATGCAAAATTATACAGCATGCAAACATTGTAAAAACGTATGTTGTAGCTTTAAATTATGTAATAACGATCAATATTAAGACTCACGTACAGATAAGTTTGTTACGTTTAGACATCTAAACCACAAAGAACTGCTCCCAATAAAGACAATATTTCTGATAGATTCACTGGTTATTAAACAATTGTCGCGCACCGATGATGCAATAATGTAAAAAAAATTGATGAAAGCAGCATTTGACATTGGCCGGTGTTCTCCTTGAGTAGTCTTCTTTCATGTATATTGGCACTTGCGTCTGCTGGTGCGCCCATGTTAAAGTGGTTAGCGCTTTGAACGCGCTTTGCCCCTCCTTTCAAATTTCTCCTCAATGCAGCTGAAGCGTGTCGAGTCCAGCCAGAAAATTGTTCGCTACTGTCGAACGCAGCCATGCTTTGAAACCGCGAACCACGTTATTAAGCGAACACTCGAATATGACATGTCGTGGGGACATAATGGCCGTTTGCGAAGAGCGACTTATATAGGGATGTATCTCCTGGGTAAAGGACGGGAAATCCACAACGTGTTTATTGAAGTCGGTGTTTTTGTACGATCGACACCAATGTTTATTTTCGCAGTCCAAGCGGTCGAAATTATATCATTTCTTAACTAAGTCTTTCAATTTTGTTTTTAGCTCTTGCTCGTCCCGACGACTTTAGGTGGTGCAATAAAAGTTAATCAAATGCGTCAGTGCATCCAAATTCTTGATCTTGGGCTTAAAGCAAAGACTTCATGTGAGGGGTGAGGGGTGAAGAAGCTTAGAGTATTCTTCCGCAATCCTGCATTGTTGGGCTGGCCTGTAGTTGTGCAATGATGCTCATGTAGCACCGTGAAGTATGTACCAAGTTGTCCTGCTGTCTCATTGTTCTCTCCATGTAGGTGCGTAAAAAATTATTCCGCTTTGATCGAGTGTTCGCTTTTATTTCCGTCAGTGCCCAGCGTGTGCTCCTGCACCTCTAAACTGAGCATCTCTCAAAAATTAAATGTTTATATCTTTAACAAAGTGCGCAGAACAAATTAAACAAAGATGTTGTATACTGTATTTTTCTACTTATGCATTCGTCATACGTTGAACACCGGGATATAGCTGGGTCAGCATCAACAGACTCGTTAACTAGTTATCTTTCTCTCTCTTTCTCTCTCTCTCTCTCTGCCGGTGTGAACAAAGGGGGAACCAACCCATTAGGCAAGATTGAAACTGAAAATGCCGCTTTCGATGAAGCTATCCAAATATGCTTTACCGAATATTAGGTTAGAACAAACAAACCCAATAATATACGTAATAAGCATGTGCATTACAGGGTAATGGTCGAACGTCATCGGCCAGGGCTGCGCAGAACAGGAAGATATTTGTCATCAAATAGTAACATTATTCAACAATTGGTGGGTCTTAGCTCCGCTAACCTTGGATATGCAAAGCAGAAGCTCGGATTAGTCTAACTGAGTCTTGGTTTCGCTTGGTTAACGTTTCATTTAGCTGTATTGCCGACCACGTCTCAAAACCGTTCGTTTCCGTGCAACGCTCACAGAAGAAGGCCCGGCGAACGCTGCGTTCGCCGTGGTATACGAGGCGTTCATTCATGGCGAACGAACCGTTCCTCTTCGCCTGGCGCGAGACGAGTGACGTTGCCCGAGACGACCCAGCGCCGCAATCACGGGAGGCTGAGGGGGTGGTTGGCCGCCTCCGCCACAGCGGCGGTGGCGACCGCTGTCGTCACCCGCAGGCGCCAACAGCGGGCCCGGCGAATCACGCGATGGGGCTTCTAGGGGTGTCGCCGGGGGTATGTCTCCGGTCAAAAGGTCATTTGCGCATCCTCGTCGAAATCGCTGGACGAAAGTTACAAAGCTTTGCTTTAAAACTCGGTATAAATCAGCATGGGTTTTTCCTCGGCCAACAACGTCGGTGTACCCAAAATGTTTTGAAACAGAACTTTAGGGTCCAATGGATTTTGCTTGAAAGTGTTGATTGGAGCGCGAAGCGATGTTGAGAGGACCCTGTGAGAGTGGAGGCAGCACACGTGGGGTAATGCTGTTATAAATACCGTATTTTCTCTTTTCTAAGCACCCCGTGATGCTAAGCACCCTCTCGTACTTTTGGGAAAAAATTGGAGAAAAATCTGTATGCGAATCTAAGCACCGCCTTTCTTCAGCAGCCATGCAAAGTGAATTTCGGGCACGTGGAAGGAGGGCCGAGTTGACGTCGTGGCCAAGTCATTTTTGAAGATTTCAATTGCAAATCCCTTCAATGAAATAGACTTGGTGTACGGATTGTGGCGGCCCAAGCGGCGCCACGCACTCGAATGGTAGTGAGGGGGACTAGTATCATACGTAAACGGTGGGTTCGCTGTTTGTACCTATCTTTTTAATGTTCGCAAAATTAAACATTATTCCTTTCTCCCGTCTCGTCGGGATACGGCCACAAAAAAAGTGGCACGGGAAGGGGTAGGGGCAATTTAGGTTTTTTTATTCTAAGCACCCCCCTCACTTTGGGTATCCCGATCGCCGGAAAAAAAAAACTGCGTGCCTTGAATCGAGTAAATACAGTATCTTCCGATACGGGGCCGTCAACATGCTCAGAATGCTTTCTCTTCTTTACCTAGCAAGGCGGTACTATAAAATAGGCATGGGGAGTTTCTTGAACGAACCTTCTGAAGTCCAATCTATGTTCTCAAAAAGCTAAAATAGGCGAGCTTGGTTCCCCGTCTAAAGCAGCACCCACAACTATCGCGCTTGTATTAAACAACGGTATGGTGACAAACGCGAGCTCACTTTGGATCGCGGATTCTTCGAGGTGCCCGTGCCGAACTTTCTCGTTTTCGTTCTGTCTGTCCTACGAGGTACACGTCATGGCCTCTACTACTGACTTTGGCGAGAAGGATTGAGTTTTTTGAAGCCACGCCAGCTAAACGCCTGAATAGTGGTGCAGCCGATTATAGCGTGCCTGGATGCGCTTCCGCTGCAGTGCATTAAGGCACCCTAACAAAATAAAAAGGGGAGAATGTATTCCTTGCCTTTTGAGAGGGAGCCGCAAGCGAGGCTTGCGGCAACGCCTCGAACTCGCCAGTTCACTTTGGGAGGAAAAGTGGTAGCAAGAGGTGACAGGCGGGGCCAAATGTGTTTCAACCTTCACATTCAGCAAAAGCTTTTGAACACACACTAAAAGGCTATTGCCGAGTTGAAAACCGAGAGTCGTAAATCTCACCACCATGACATTAACGGATGCATTCATTGTGCTTATGCTGAGCCATCCCTGTAGCCTTCTGTGACAAACAATTTGGGTGCCCGCGAGGTCGAAATGGGTGGCAATATTCATCGGCCCCTCGTTCCCTGCAGTCATTGCGTTGCAGCTTCAGAAAAGCTGTACCGATAAAGTAAACAAACGGTTCTACTCCAAGGGGCACCTTCCTTCTAGAAAGTTTCGCAGGAGAAAATGCACAGAAACCATGCTTTTTATTACATTTAACACAGCCATTGTGGGGCTATAGCACTTTCCGTTAGCGAGGGGGCTCGACATCGAATTACCGAGGCATAGCTACTCCAGGGATGGACAAGGTATACGTGTTATAAATTCATACGAACTAACTTCTGTTTTTCGAGATAAAAGTCAAAGGCAGAATTTTCAAAGTGAACGCGTCTGGGGGTGGCTGGCTTTGTTTATGGGGCCTGATGGCGTTGCTGCTGAATAAAACCCAACATAAGTGCCCTCCCAATACCTTTTTAGCACATCGGAGCCGCAATGAACGCCGAGGAAAGTTTTTCATAACGTATTCCACCCTAAGAACAAGCCCGCACGAAGGAGCAGCGGGACAGAGAGAGAGGCTGTCGGGAAAGGGGGGGGGGGGGGCAGTGCTGGTCCGGCTTGAAAGGGGGGTGCAAGTGTCCCTCTTGAACCCCTGTACCGATGCCCATATGTGAAGGCGTCTATCTACTTACACAACATGTGTAAGAATGTGTAAGAATGTTCAATACAGGCATACCACTGGCATGGGTTAACAGGGCTGGCGGCAAGAAACAACAACGCTGGGATTTATGGGAACATGCCATACTTCTGATGCCTTCCACATGAGATTACCATCCCTGCGCAATAATGGACAGCTTGTCGAAGGCTGCATTTTTCATCGTAGGAGCTTCCTCCTGTACTACTTACTGCTTTAAAGTGTATAGCTAATTTTGTACTAAAAAATGTTTGATTCATTGATTCTGGAGTTTTGAGCGACGACGCAATGCAGGCGATGAGATGCGCCGCAGTGGAGGGCTCCGGGTTAATTTTGACCACTTCGGGATCTTCAACGTGCACCGAAATCTCGCTCTCACGGGCATTTTGTTCTTTTCGACTCCGTCAGAAAAGCTGCCGCTGCCGCCGGCAATAAAACCCCCGTCCTTGTTCTCAGCAGTCTGTAATAAAAATAAAGCCCCATTTTACAAATATCCTAGGTTGCTTTTGCGTGTTGAAATTGCAATTGTTCTGTGGTACACAGGACAAAAAACATTTATTTATTTAGGTCACATCAAAACTGCAACAAACATCTCAATTCTTGTGGGTTTATGCAAATAGCTCCTATTTAGGTTATGCTAACATCTCCTTCTGTTATGCTGCCCGCTACATGCTTGCACCGCTAACCCAGGCCGGCCTTGGATATTGCCACCACCTCTCAACAATTGAACTTCCAGTGATTGCTCCCAGAACACTCGACAGCGACCAGCCTCTCTTCTATGATTACGTATCTTTGAAACTGTATGCAAGTAAGCAAAAATATGTATTCGGAGAACATTGCGCAGTCAAGGTTCGTGTTTTAGAAGCAGCTGCCTGATGTCTGAATTGTTACGGCAGCTTGTAGCAGTACCTGAGGCTTGCCCTCTTGAACGGCACAAGTATTTACAAGGTAGTACTGAGGAAGCCTTAAAGAAACACAGTTAAGACGCTTTTGCAAAACGTTTTTGGAACCTCTTGAAACGTTCTTGAAACTTGTTGTCAAGACATTATGTAGACGTTATAAAGAGGTTTCTGAGACATTTAGCAAGTAGTTGTGTAGGCATCTTGCAAGTACCCAAATAGACGGCTATAAGCGTCGTGTTAGCCCAGCTACAAGAGCTCTTCAGGAAAGCGTGCATAAATATTTTCTTGGCTGAGACGTCTCTAAGAACTTCGAATCGTAATGTGCAGACGACTTTTAGATTTACAAATACTCTTCTTGCGGTTCATGGCTAGAGGAAAGTTTGGAAGCTGAGGGGAGAGAAAAGGAAGGATATGTGATTGTGACTGTATGGGAAAATTCGGAAAGGGAACAGAGCTTAGAAAAATTCGCAAGGGGACAAGAGAGAGTGATATTGAGACTGAGATGGAAAGATATGACCGTGACAAAGCCAGGTGAAAAAGCTTTCATAAGCAATTGAAAAATACTGACTACCGCAAACATTTGATCGTGATCTTTAACAAAACCTCAAATCGGCGTTTCGCTTTCCCATGTTTTACGGTTTTAAACAATTCGATTTTCAAGTCGGAGGATTCATGGAAGGTCCAAGCTGCTCCAAATCTTCATGACGTCACTTCCTCGAGTCTTACTGGCGATCCAAACTTTCATCATTTTAATCTGGTCAGCAGTAAAGTGGTTCTTCCAATCTCTTACGATGCCCTTGCGCACGAAACCAGAACCTTCGTGCGTATTCATGCGCGGAGATAGAACTTCTTTCAGGGGTGCCTGGTCTACGATGGGTGATTTAGAAGCTGCTTGAGCCATTTTTTCCACTCTGTCTTTCGGGTTGTCTTTGAAGAATAGCTTCATATTCTCTAGACTGCATGCATCCATGATGCGCGTGACCAGTTCATCATCTTCGCGGAGAGCCTTGCCGTGGTCTTCACCAAGAAAATCGGCAATATTCAGCACCTCCGCCCTCAAATCGGCCTTCATGTCTTCGTAAGTCATGAAGAGTACATTGGGGGAGACTCGACGGCCGTACCACGGCAGCAAATGGTCGAAGTAGTCGCCGTAAAGAACCTGTACGTGTAAAAAAGAAGATAGCAGAGTCAAAACGTCGTGAGTTGAGCCGATGAGGCCCAAAACCAAAATTAACAAGCTTAAAATATTCAGATGTGTCTGATTGCCGCAGTGCGTTGTAATATTGTACATAATGCGCCACTCGCCTGCTGCAGTGCTTATTTGTACACAATGTGGCACCTATCCGAATTTTTGGAATTGGAACAAAACGTAGCAAAGAAATATACGGGAGCACTTTAACGATCCTTATACTGCGGTTATTACGAAAACGTAGGCGCCTAACTTTCATGAGTACATTTGTGAGATCCTTGTTATAACCAATATAATATCGTTCACCTTTTCACCTTTTGCCTTTTTTAATGGTTTGCTAGGTTACTATAACTTGTTAGGCAACTGTATACGGACTGCCAAGCAAACAGTACGTCTACCAGGACGTACATCGCTACTCATCTACTAGTAGTAATTTAATGAGCCTGCAAAAACAGATGTTCCCACACAATTTTTAAAATCAAACTAGAGACAACATTTACTATGCCCATTTTTTCCATTGTTCCTTCAGATCTCAGTTTTGCTTGTTCTATTTAACAATCGCTCACTACAACCCGCGTTTTCATCGTTAAGAACAAAGAATATGTAGCGAGAACCTACCTTGCTGTTCTCCGAACGGATGTTTGTATAATTAAGGTGCTCACACAACTCGCGTGTGCAGCATTACACGCACACCTCCAACAAATGTTTAAAAATAGAAGACCACAAAGCATTCACTTCGTCCACTTCTACCTTTCAAGATTAGACAGTTGTGGCCTCGAGGATGCGTGCAAGCCTCGCATAGCGACGTACCCGTTTCGAATACCACCTTCACCCGTCTTTGTCATTGTTGTCTCTCGTTCGACTGAACAACTATTTTTAATCATTTGGTATCTTTTATTGCTTGCTATATTTTGAAAATTTGTAAAATTCTAGACGATTACTACACGTTACAAATAAAAGGAGTGCACAACCTCTTTGAAGAGAACAGCCTGATTTCTGTAACTTATATAAGAACAGCTTAAAAGAACCCCGCAACACTTAACATCGACTACTCTGAACGTATTTTCTGGAAAAGTTCATTGTCCAGCAGTCTCCTCCCGCAAGAATTATGAATATACTGCTCTCTATCACCAAAGCTACGCGCGATGACAAATGACACATAATCTTCTCTCTCAAACTCGGCTGCAGAAAACGCGACAAAAGCTGCGGCCTCTCTCTTAGGGAAGGGGTGGCTCATGACGTTCTTTTCGGCCTTCCATATATCACAGTCCAGGGAGTTGTCTCCTTTTCTCCACAACGTGAAGGGGAAGATTTCCACCCTGATGCAACAGAAAAGGATGCAAGGCTACTGGAACTCGCAGGTGGGCACTCAGGCTGGCAGGGCGTTTTCGAAGAAACAAACGTATAATGTAGAGGGGTCTCGTTGAAAGGGGAGTATCGAGGTCGTTACTACGCTCTGGGTGGACTCAAAACACAAAAAAAACAACACAATTGTTCAACTTATTCAGGCAAGCAAGAGGTTGCTGCACAGCGCCGAATATGGCAGAACATCTCAAAAAATGCGCAAATAAGCCTTGAAGTTGACCAGCCACAGTCAATAGGACCGGTGCCGCACAAATGATGTTATTTGGGCGGTGCAATGGTTCATAATGAGGTAAATTAAAGGGAGCACTGTTTGTTTTTTCCGGTCGTTCACACCGATTTGCCTACTCACCCCTTAACGTGCACGTGTAATATTTGTGATACGTGTAATAATCCTCGAAGTATAATGTAAACGTCTGCAGGAATATTGAAACTGCTCCAAGAGTGTTGCTGGGTCCCTTGAAGCCTTTTTCTTGTACATGGTGATGGCACTGCGGTGACAGTGCAAGTAATGTATATGCTTCCAGTTGGTAGAGTCTGGAAGAATAAATTATGTACTGCTCTGTTTAGACACTATTAGGTGCTATGTTCAGGAAGTCTGTAGTGTAGCAGTCATTTCTATATCTAGTAGCGCTTATTACTGTTTCACTTTTTGGTCGAGTCAATGCTGTCCCGCTTCGGCGTTTCATTCTTCTGGTTACACATCTCGAACCGCCCACCGCAATTTTTCTCGGCACAGTATTGTAGAAGCTAACCAGTATTAAAACTCCATAGCTGAGGCGCTATTAAAGTGGTCTTCTCTTGTCGGAAGTTGGGAAAATTGTAGCTAACTTACTACGCCTTCATGAAAGTCTACAGTGACGGGAAGGGACCGTACGGCTTCGCCAACATTTTAGGGTGCGCACAAACCCGTAGCTTCCGAGAAAGCATTAAACAATATCTTACGGCCTTAGACTTCCGAAAAACAATGTAGAATTAAAGCGATGGACCTTAAAGGGGCGTGTCGCCCATATGTTGTCTAGCTCATATGAAAGCCAGCGTTTTTATAGCCCGGTAACCACAAGCATTTTCTAAACAAATCGGCGGAAATAATTTTAATTTGGCAGCAAAGTTCCTGAGATCGGAATGGTGGCAGTGCGTAGTGTCGAAACTTGGCACTACAATATGTGTCCCTGTCACGTGAAATGCAAATATAGCAGCTACTGTAACTGCTGAAACGTTTATCTAGGCATTGAAAATCTTTTAACACAAGTATTTGTACAAGGTTAAATTGTATATGTATTTCTAAACATATTTTCAAAATTCTAAAAACACGCCGCCCGCCACCGCTTGGTTGCTCTCAGTGTGGCTAACGGAGCCACCATGCCCAGAATCAACTGCAGCGTTCAGTAAACAGACCCATTGAAGGAGCTTTGACGATTCTGTCTGAGGCAGATGCGTTTGTTCTGCCAAAATATTTGATTTCATTTTCCAAAGACACCAACGGCAGCTTAAGAAAACAAACGCACGCCCTGGGAGAATTGAACTTCCCACCTCCACAACGTGAAGCCAGATTCTACCTATCGTCTATCGCAAAAGATGGCGCATTCGTGCACACTAAACGGTTGCATTAAAAAACACATAACGGAACAGGCAAGCCTGCGATTCCAACTTTTTTTATCTGGGGTTAAGTTTTTAAATATCGCTGTTCATTTCGTATACAGACAAAAGTATGTTGCCTAGCTACTCTATGTCATGGTTGCCAGCATCATTTTTGGGAGGGACACATACGGCTCGCAGATATAAAAATTTCGATTTGGAAAGTTCTAGGGCGTTATCAGCAAAACCGTTTCACGTCAAAGTGCTTTAAGTGATGCCCTTTCATTTGGGATAGAGAATATATACCCGACAAAAATCGGTTGTTTGTCCCTTTAACGGTGCATGTTGCGGTAGCTGACTACCCGAAGCTCTTACCCCTAAACGGAGACAGTACCTGGGCTGAGGCTCGCAGAGTTTTTTTGGGGATGTTCATAATGTCTGACGTCAGAAACCAACCGTTATCACTAACGTAAGTATAATCTGTATCCTATTCCTGGTTTTCTTGCGTTTTGTCTTTTAGGCTTACCACTCTAGCGAGCAAAGCAATCCACCAAAGGATGTATTATTCATATCGCTAGTCAGTTCAGTGGTTCTTTCAACTTATACAGAGGCAAAGACTAATTTTGTGCTTTTAGATTAGCGATATATTTTAGCGTGAGCGAAGGCAGTCCAACCTCGCTAATTCAAACTCCGAGGAGACAGAAACTCAGTTCGAATTACCCTGAGTAGCGCACGTTACTAATATTAGAAACGTGTGCCCGATTACGTGGGCGGTGCTACACTACTTTTGGGGCGCACTTTTAATTACATGCTTTCGAACTGTGGCCTACGGACTGGTCTGTTCGTGGGAGAAAGAAAAGGACTTTGCCCCCGCAAGCGCGCAAAGCGAGACCAAGTGGTCCATGCCAGCGGCTTCATTGTACGCTGACTAAACACGCGGTAACGAGTTTCGGAAGCTGAGGGGTCTAGTAGCGCATTCAATTTTGGGAGTCGGTTTCGAATTGGTCGAAAAGTAGCCTGTACAGACTGGAAATACTATTTCATTTGTTTGAGGTAGGTGTTTCAGGCTCGAATTTGCTAGAAGCTTCTTTCTTTCATATACACGTTACTGCGCCAGGAACAATGGCCCAGCAAGAATTATTCGTAGGTTCAAATGATGCGACTTCGAATTAAGAAGGTTCGACTGTATCAGCGTGCAAAAACTGCTTGGTTAGTGCGTTTTTACTGTGTATGGCTGCCTCTCATGCATTTTAAATGCACCAGAAGGTGCCTTTTTTGCAGCTATTAAAGGAAGCACAAGCTTTTCAGCAGCTTTCAGGTTATGTGGACGCAATTTTTTCTGCTTCGGCTGAGAAGTCCATTCATTGCTGCCGGAACTTGCGAACCCATACCTAAAGCAAGCCGTGATGTTTTGAGCTATTTCGTCCTAAACTCAAAAACTAGGCGAATGCCTATACCCGTGAATAAAATGAAAATATTCGCAATTCACTTTGTAGATGCCATTTCACAGGGAAAGAATAGACTAAGGCTGAATGGATAGAGTAAAAGTGATGGCTGAAACAAAACATTGTTATTTTAATACGATTTATCAGATTCGGAGATGGTTAGATTAAATCTTTTGGAAACACTGCCGTTTTATTGTAACCCAGCAGAACTGGGCTGCTTGTACTGCTGAGGTTTTGCAATGCTGCTGTATTTGCTCTTGAGTGGCGTCGTCATTGCATTGAGTGCTACCAAGCATTCTCCAGAAAGATTTGACAGCATTTGCTGCGCTAACAGAGCAGCCTATAAAGCCTGTAGTGCTGTAGCCATGTATAGATTCGCTGTAAAACACTTTGTGAAGTCTACCCAAGAGTATAGTTGTGCTATACCACCGTATACACGGGAATATTCCAGAATGAGGACGAGAAATGCACCTTGTCGTTTTCAAAGTGGCACATTTCTTACGTTATCTGCTTTTGCTAATGTGGCATGTACGCTAAAGTTTTCAACCGTAATTTGTGTCCTGTTGGAGCTTTCCAGATTCGTTGTTTACCCCAAATTTTCGCTACATCCAAACTTTTCTATACTAAATGAAATAGCCCCACTTTTTCTCTTAAGTCTTATATTAACTCAACAAAGTGCATCACTTTCACAGCTGCTATGGATATCCTTCGCTCATTGGTATTGAAACAAAAGGTGTGACGTCGCCCTTGTGCTAATTGTTTCAGATGCGCTTGTTCTCACGCAAGATAAAGGAAAGAAACTACAAGAAGCAATTACCTTTCCCGAAAGGAACAAGTCCAGGAACCTTCCGAATGAGACATCAGTAATAGACTTCGGCGTCATTCCCAAGATGAAGTGGTAGAAGGATACTGCACAGTCGTATGGATTTCTTGCTACGTAGATGTACTTTGCCTGATCTACTGGCGTAAAAGCATGAAGAGGCAAATGCGTCATGATGGCGGCGAATCTCGACGGATTTTCAGAAGCGTTAGCCCCAGTCAAATCTATGAATGGTGACATGAGGCTGTATTCTCCCACATCAGCAGGTGGGTTTCCACGGGTGAGGATGTTGTACACAATGTACTGTGCCCAGTTAGTGCCGCATTTTGGGTACGTAACAACGATGATGTCGCCATCCCTTGGCTTGTACTTCATTGCCGATCGGACGTTTTCCACTGGGAAAAATTTGTGCATCCACACGCCATCAATGTCTTGGTACATCGCTGGGTCCATGGCGATTTTCTGTACGGGTCTGAAAACCAAGTGCATGAAAGACACCAAATTTTAGAAAGCAGATCTGCTGATACACTAGATACTGATGAAATGGCTTCTCACTAGGAAAACTGCACCCACGGTTAGGTCAACATTGCAGGAGTACAACATGGGAAAAAGTAGACACCAAGATGTTCTTATGTTGATAATGTTTAGAAACCCCCCGCCAGAACGAGGGTATAATCCTGCATGTGTGACGCGCTCAGTGGCCGACTTACGCCCCAAATTTACAGTGAAAAGTGTGAATTATTTGTTTCTTACCCAGACTCAAACGGTCAATTTAACAAAGCTTTTAACATGATCTTTGGAACGCCCGTTTTATTTGACATGTCGTCATAACGTGAGCAATCTGCGAAACTGAGCATGGTTTCCCACCGGCACTTGTAGCATTTAACTTAGATGCAACGGCTAACAATCGTTGATTTTTTTCTATGGTCTTACACCCTCGCACATCGGGACTTTTTGATACCGTGCACAATAAACTTGAATGTAATGTCATCTTGCAGTTGACAACCGCAATTAAGAAGTAAAAGGTTAAGCGGTTTCAAATATCCTTATGCCCGTATTGCCAAACCACAGCTCTCTCTTAACAACACGAAATTCTGAAAGCAGTGTGTTTAAGCTTTGTTCAGTCCGTCTTAAAAGAAAATTCCGTTCGGCAAAGTGGAGAGACCGAAAGTTATAGGCGAAGAAGTGTGAAGGAACGTCCATGAAGAGGAAGCAAAAAAGCTCACGCGCGGGTGTTGGGGGTGGGGCCTCAAGAAAAAAACAAAAAAGCCTGACGTAATCGCAATCGAAACTGCTTCCCTCGCAGTATCACAACAGTTTCTGTGCGATTGCGCTATCATCACGCACTGAGCGTAAAGCATTTCCTTTGCTTCATACCGCGGGCGTTAGATGTCGACGTTGGAGCAGTTGAATTGGACATTGGTTTCTGACTTTGGTAGTTAGAATTTTCGACTTTAGTAGAGTACATTATATTTGGCTCAGTTTTCATACAGTTTCCAGTTCGCTTGTTACCATTATTTCCCTTATAATTGCGCAAACCTAAGAAATGCCAAGTTAAACGTAGAGAAGACCACCACCTGTGCTGTTACCTCAGTCCTCGCATCTCAATTACGAAATGGCGGAATATTTTTTTTTCTCGTTGCAAAATTCAGGCGATCTAGCACAGGCTCAGCAATCAATATTTTCACAACAAATAAAATTAGGTGGTCGGGTCGGAATGTCCAACTTCGCTATCAACGTAATTACTTTGCAGATCCTTGTTTCGTTTAGTTTTGGGTTGTTAAATTACGCTCTAGTACATCCCTTAAACTAACCCTTTTTGAGTTTCTGTGGTTACGGGTACTGTTTCTATTCTTACAAATTTTCTTAAACGCTAATTCAAACGCTACAAGAGAACTTCTTTAATGTGGCGCCACAAAACTGTGGCGAGGGATTTGATCAGTCCTTTCTGACGATTTCACAAATCAACGCTTTACTGGTGGCGACCCGCCGCGGTGGCTCAGTGGCTAAGGCATTGCGCTGCTGAGAACGAGGTCGCGGGTTCGTTTCCCGGCTGCGGCGGCCGCTTTTCTGATGGAGGCGAAAAGCAAAAACGCCCGTGTGTACGAGATTTCGGCGCACGATAAAGATCCCCAGGTGGTCAAAATTAATCCGGAGCCCTCCACTACGGCGCGCCTCATCGCCTGCGTTGCGTCGGCGCGTTAAACCCCACAATCAATCAATCAATCAGCTTTACTGGTGGCGGTTCTGGAACCCATGTCCGGTACAAGTATGCTTCATTCGCAAGCCACTCTGCTGTTTTGCGCTGAAAGCGGAGATAAAGTTTTGTAAGCAACCCCATGTGAGCAAAAAATAGGCTTGCGTGCCTGAACGCTCAACGCAGACAAGGGTGGGAGGGGCTGGCTTAGAGTCCATGAAAACTTTGTTAGCGTTCGAAACATCCAAACAAATGTGTAATACACACTCGTAGCTATAAGGAAGTGATCCCCCATATGCTTTAATACGCTCATAAATGTGCCTAGTGCGTATCTGCAGTGGCCTCAGTGTTTTGTGATTATCGGAATATCGTGGGATTACCTTCTGAATAAATGAAGCATTCTCTCCACTAGATATTGGCACTGATACACCTTTTGTGACCTCCACGGATGTAAGCTTAAAATCAATGTTGAAGAAACCGCTGTGAATATTCATTTCGCACCACAGCCGAACGGGGTGTCAATAACATCGCGAATACGTGCCTTAACAAAGCGATTCATTACTTCTTACCTCTTTTCTCTTTGCTTCGGTGAGCTCCCTCCTCAGGTCTCCCACCAGAATAAAGCAGAGTTATAGAGAAAATAACCGCAAAACGTTGCTACAGTTCACGCAGGAAAATAGTACGGAAAGCGATAAAATGCCTTCCAGGCTTAAGACAGCTAGTGGTCCCCTCGATGTCGTTTCTGGAACAGGGTGTAGTGTATACACAGTGAGGCATATTTGTCACTGCTACCCCTATCTCAAGTGGGTCAAGTCCCGGAGCCCGCATATCTTCAGCCCAGAGTTTCCGCAGTGTGGGGCACAGCCTGCAAGGGTGGACAAGCGGCACGTGGATTATATAGGTCACGAGTTCCCAGGGAAAACACAGTGTTGATGCGCTCAATACCACCAGGGGCTAAGTGAAGAAGATGGTGGCAAGCGGGAGCGTTTTACCTGTCTATTGAGGTCAGTATCCTGGGAATTTTGACGCAAGTACCTCGCGAAGACGGGCGCCTAAAAAATCAAAGCTGTTGCCAAGCCTTAATCTGGGGTGAGATTTATTTATTTATTTATTTATTTATTTATTTATTTATTTATTGAATACTGCAAGCCTGAGTACCAGGCCTTAGGCAGGAGTGGGAATAGAAGTTTGCATTCAGAAAGGCAGAATAGTTACTGGGTACATTTTAAAAGCAACACAAAAAAATTCGGTAAACACATTGACATTCGCCAACGAACAAAGATAACGAAAGAAAGCAAAACGGAGAAAGAACACACCTGCACAGAAATTTACGGGGAAGACACTTTAACGCGCCGCAGTCGAAAATTCGTTCGATAGCAATTATTTGGAGTTTGAAAACCGCGGCACGATAACCAAATTGCCACACAAAAAAATACAAAAATGCACACGAAGACTCATTTACACATTTCTGAGGGAAAAAAACGGCAACGATCTTCACTGAAGAGAGAACGCGATGCGCCCACAAATATCATTCGAAAGGCACGGTTTTACAAAGACCAAATCACTGCAGTACAAAGAACATGAAACTCAAATGCACCGATTTGCACTGAGCGATTCGCACTCAGATTTCTTTCACACTCAGCGTCTGGGCCCATTTGAAAGCGCACATCTCCTTGCAGACTATCTCGTAGCTGTTACCTCGTATCTTTCCTTTTGCGGTTCAACGGGTTGAAACTATGCTTGGGTTACGTGACGCGACTTAGTTGACGGCTCTGGATGATGTTTGGCCATCTGGGTACCTTTCACGCCGGACTAAATATGGACACAAGGGCACTATTCCATTTCTCCTTCAATAGAGGCTAAACGTCATGGTTTATACCTGAAATCCAGCTTATTGCTACTGGAATATAATATTTACGCATGCGCGAGTTGTATTCTAGAATTTTTTATAGTTTGTAAAGCAATGGATTCTAAAAAACACACCTTTGATCCTTCTAAGCAATAACCTGGTGAGGACACGTGAAAATCTGTGCCCTAAAGAACTTCTACCCTAGAGGCATTAACAGGATGCTTTGTAGAACTCCAGAAACCATCTAACTACTTAGCAGTTTGCACTCTTTTCATTCTCCCGAAAGCCCCACGGGGGCATTATGGAGCAGAAAATATAAGGGGAGAAAATATCTCCATGTATCTACAGGTAGAAATTGCTTTGATTTGATTTAACCTCTTAATGAAGTTAAGGACGTATCCCTACGGCGCTTGAAAAAAAAATGAAATGTGTTAAATTACATCAAAGGACGAAAGCCAAAGTAATCTATATCGGTCTGCTTAAATCACACGTCACTGCCCTTGCCTGGTATAGCGTCCTTTGTGTGCGCCAAAACTACCTTTATTTCACGCTTTGCTTTGATGAGCATTTATTCGCTATGGAAAGACACGATTTCATATCGAAGGCTCCCTATTTGCACGTTTAAAAACGAAGGTTCTTGCACAAGCTCTTGTTACATTAATTTAGCTTTAAAATACGTTTGGATTTTCGAGGTCCTGGTGAAATTGTTGAGGTATCACACCGTGAGGGTCTGATTGAGGGATAAAGAGATGGTTAGTCCCCACTCGTCACCCTAGTTATTCGGCCATTACATAACCCAAACCGCTTTGAGTAAGATATAACGACGACAAAAATGTTTGATCATCTCAATATATATATATATAGGAAATGAGGGGTTGAAAATAAGACAGAAATAAAGAGTTGGCAGTCAAGGAAACCTCTGAAAGCAAAGTGGAGAATGTAGTAGGTCATTGCAACAGATAAAGAATGTAGAAAAAAAGAAAGAAAGTGGAGAAAAAATGCTGGCCAGATCCCACCTGGCGGGCATTTTTTCTCCACTTTCTTTCTTTCTTTTCAAACTCTTTATATGTTTCAATGACCGACCCCATACTCCCCTTTGCTTTCCAAGGATTTCTTGACTGCCAACTGTTATTTCTGTCTTATATATATATATATATATATATATATATATATATATATATATATATATATATATATATATAAGAATAAAAGACCGGCCCCCGGTCGAACCGTTAGAATAACTGCTGTTATGTTTTTCAGTTTGACTTCTCTATCGTATATATATATATATATATATAGCGAATCGGAATAGGAATTGGGGGCTCGTTGAAATACGACAGAAATTAGAGTTGGCAGTCAAGAAAACCTTCGGAAAGCAAAGGGGAGGATGTGGTAGGTGACAGAAAGAGATAAAAAATTTGGAAAGAAAGAAAGGGAAGAAAAAATGCCCGCTAGGTGGGATCCCAACCCAGAATGTCGTGGGTTGGGATCCCACTTAGCGGGAATTTTTTCTCCACTTTCCTTCTTTCTTTCAAAATTCTTTATCTCTTCCCATCACCTACCACATCCTCCCCTTTGCTTTTCGAAGGTTTTCTTGACTGCAAACACTAATTTCTATATATATATATATATATATATATATATATATATATATATATATATATATATATATATATATATATATATATATATTTATATATATATATATATATATATATATATATATATATATATATATATATATATATATATGATTTTAGCGAAGGTGGAATGTTTTGATGGTGTGGCAGGTTCAGGGTCAGAGTTAAAGCTGCTCAAGTGAAGTATGCGGGTGACCATATCATGGAAACTGTAGTCATTGTGCAGGACGGGAAACGGGAACACCTGAAAATAAAAACAGATAAAGCAGTTGGAAAGTCTGGTTTAAATCGCCAACACACTATCATCTAATACCTCAAAATCCTAGAGGCTGAGTCCGCGGGCAATGCGCAAAAGTAACGCCTCACAGTTTTCGCGTCGACAAAGGTGGTGACGACTAGACGTTCCTGTCGATGGGGCTACCGTTGGTGTTTGGTACCATTAACGTAGCGCTGGCGAGGCAACAGAGAAAGGTCGCGGCGCCATAATGACACTACCTTCGGTTCGTCTGAAAAAGATGGTCAGGCTTGAAGCCCGAGAATTGCTGGTGGAAGCGCTCCCGCAATCCGATCGACTGCGCTGCTCCTCCAGGTTACCGTGCTCTAGACGTTCTTCCCAGAGGCTTCGATCTGTCTTCGATCTTTCTCGAACATTTGCGTGCCTAGCTGCTCTTTTTCTTCGCCTTCCTTGCCTCGAGGCCCATGATGAGGCTCGTATCCTCTTTGGAAAACGTCCAACGGAAGATCGGTCATCACGGGGCTGAATCTCGACAAATGCTCGGCTGTTTCAGCGCAAGTAAAGTATGAATGGTGATATGCGACGGAATTCGTTGAAATCTACAGGCTTGTTACCAGAATTAATGATGTTGTAAGCGATGTATATTGTGCAGGTCATGCCAATCTTCGGACACGTAACAATGATGGTATCTTCATTTCGCGGCTTGTAATTATTTTCTGAACGTATATTTTCGTCGCTGAACAATTTGCGCATCCATAGGACATCGAAGTCTTGGTAGGATTCGTTGTCCATGGCGTTGTTATGCTTCCCTGAAAATAAACGGCCGCAGCAGCAAGTGAATTTTGGAAAGACAACGAACCGACCACACTTATACACATCACCCAATATATCGGAGCCTATGAGAGAGAGAGAGAGTGATGTTGTCAGTCTCCTCTGTTCAGATCCCTGTTGCAGCATTCAGCCGTCTAATCCCTGTCTACGAGCAGAAGTGGATTTTAGACGCTAGAGCTGCCAGTTCTCCCTTCCACTGCTCTATCGGGGGCACTGAAATCGGAGCAAGTGTGGGGCTTAGCTGGCACTCGCACACCACCAGATAACGAGTTCAGGATGCATTTACGAATGTTCACTGCTAGTCGTACGCCATTCAATTTACGTCCAATTTAACGTCCAATTTACGTCCAAGTTAACGAAGTCTGGTAGCATGCTAAAGCGTGCTCGTTTGGAGAAGACGCTAGCACCACTCGTTGTTGCGGAGAAAAGGTTGGGCTAGATGAGACGTAAACCGGAATACCCTATAGTGACCAGGCAGCTAAATGGGTGCCGCCATCCCGCGGCGCTTCCTACGTTACTGGAAAGTGACAGCCCATTGGAGAACGCAGCTTTCTGTTGCTTTGGTCGAGTTTGCTGCAGTGTTCTCTTTGTGTTGAGCTGTTGTCATGAGTGGATATGGCCGCTGAAACGTGGTTCAAGACATGTGTTGTTGGCTGCACGAACAGCGAATGAAACTCAACGAACCCTTGTAATGGTGGGCGCATAGGCGTCGTTGGATGGATAGTACTACGTTTTTCGGTGCCGTACGACTGGCTCTACACGCCCTGACTACCTTACCGGTCTACCGCTTCAATCAATGGTGCCGCACCAGTCTTAAGGGTGGGATAGCTGGGCTAACTTTGGTGTCAAGAGGCAGTTACGTAGGAGTTAGGCGACTCCGTGGCCATGGAACGATGGAAATTTAAGGCAAGTTTTTTCCACGACCATAAGTTTTGTGCGTTTCTGTTTCTTAATTAGAAATGAAGGCCAGGAGCCTGTGAGCTTAGACCGCACGTTCGCGTTTGTAGTATTGATTTTCTTCAGAATCGCAGTAATTCAATCAACATCCCGAGCTATATCCCCACATCTTCACACCTGTGTGAAATAGAAAACGCGGCACCGATAGGCTGTAAACACGTTTAAAAGTGTGACAGGGTGCTTTAATTAACGTCAACTTGGGTTTTTATGCCATAATAATTTTTTTTCAGAGCACTTGATCGGGAACTGTGTAACGCCTCGTAAAGACATCTCAGTCAGTGTCATGAACCTCGATAAACAAATCCAAATGAAAAAAAAATTGTCAAGTTCTACTTAATTGTGACTTTTCCGGCGTTTGCCTAGAAACAAACAAAACACAAAAGCAAATTCAAATGAACTCACAAAACATCAAAAATGTATTTCAATCCCGTGGCCTCACTGGATTAACTCAAGAAAGAAATAAAAACCGCTTTTTCTGTTGAAGCGATGACTGCAACCAAGAAAACGCAAGGCGTGGGAGTTAGGGAAGCATCGTAAGACTTTTTACGCATTAACAGACAATTCTAAAAGTTTGTACAGCTTTTTTTGTGCCGAGCGCTTCGCTTCAGTCCACAACTTGTAACAATGGTTTCACCGCAGCGCAGGCGACGCAGTTTTTGTTTATACAACCGTACAGAGTATATGGATGCGACAAAATGTAGTCACAGCCTTCAGTTGACAGCTCTTTTGCACTTTCCTGTCTCTGTCCCCCTTTATCCACAAAGTAATTCCTTTTGGAGACCATTAACAAACAAGCCGGCCACCAAATCTTATTGCTGGCATGAAGCATTGGTTTTGCACGTGTAGCAACAATTCACTTTTGTCATGCGGCATTACTTTCGGAAGCGCATCTCGGTAATTGTTTTAAACCTATGGCCCTGAAATAAATCACTTCGTACCGAAGTATTTAAGCTACGTACCATCGCTCTTTGGGCACTTTTCCTTGGGGGTACTTTAGAAGGCGCCCAAAAATTTGATTTTTGCTCGTGCAAGACGCTGTTCGTTCATTGTCAACGAATGCCCCGGCCCTACCATGCTCGAGTAGGCGTTACACGCCGGCTTTGCTAGACTTTTTAATACAAAATGTTCTTGTGTGCGCCATAGTGCACACATGTAACAATATGGCATAAAAAGTTTGCTTTGTATATTAAAACGACTACACGAAGGAATAAACATGTAGTTCCACTTTTATGGTGCAGTTAGGGGCCTTCAGAGTCTTCTTTAATTGGATGTGATGAATACGCGCGCAAATCGTACACGAGGCGTGCCTTGTAAGGGTTGCTTGCACTCTCAGAGCCCTCTAATCTGAAAAAGCCCTCTCGGTTGTTTGCGGTTGGCAAGCCGAACCGCAGAACAACGTGTAGAGCCCTGCGCGAGCACGCAGCCAAGACGGCGACCGGCATTCCACTGGCGAGCGTTTCGCCACAGGCGGCACTGTCCGCTGAACCGACGGTACGGTGAAGCAACGGATAAACGAAGGTCAGGCGTATCGAAAATCTCACGAGGAGCATTTAAGAATGAAAGGCTAAAGAAATGCCTCTATCATGAAGCACAGAGCAATATGGGTATATAACAAATACAGAGTAGCTGAGGAATCTGGAAGGGTGTAATGGTACCGGCACTCAACTTTTCAAGCCCACTAGTGGGTATCACATTTGAGATTCAGTCAGGACTACAAGTTAATCAAATGGCGGTAGGTCGATTGCATTAGGAGCACACAGAAAGACAACAACTTTTGTCCGTGTTTCTCTCGACCGTCCTTTGCTTCCATACGTTCCAGCTAAAGGTTTTCCAGCGATCATGAACCAACTCGCCCAATCCCAAGCATTACAACAAGTGGTGCAAGCAGGGAGACATGGGATGGGCGTCGTTTGAAGTGAGGGAAGCACTGAGCGAATTATGTTTTTATCAAAGATATATTGATGACCAGAGATGGGCGGCCAGAGTGTTAAGGTATTTTTACATGAAAAGCTTGTAAAAACAGTGGAGGAAAAAAACCAGAAGGCTCAGGACAAAGTATATTAAATCTGGAAGCGCAGGGTAAACGACAAAGGCAGCAAAAATGGCCGCGTATTTGCTACTTTTGCTGCAAATGTCGACTAATGACGATAGTTGACTGGCACCCGCTACATGTAAATGCATCTCTTCTCTTTCTGCTCACCTCTCATGCTGTTCCTCTCCCGTCTCGCTCCTGCCAAGATAACACGCTAGAGCTTTCCTAAAGTAAATTTTTTTCTACCGCCTTTTACTGCTACAAGTCGGAAGCCTCGATGTCAGCGCTTCCGTATGGCGGAGACGGATGTTAAACGAGACACCCTACTACAGCGTTTATAGAAGCACGTAGTACTACTCCGCGAGCATTATAAGGGGAACGTGAAACGTATCTAGTAGAACCCTTCGTTGCTGTTACTGTTTGATTTTCAAAATACCGTCACGAGATATAGTAGCGCGGGCAACAGCAGGCGGCCGTTTTCTGCAGTTGATGTAGTTTTTCTTTTGCTATCGCAAAAACCAAGAATACATAATATTTTTATTAAAGAAACACTGCAGATATCACTTATGTGTCAATTTGCTGCCTTATATTTGTGTAATGTTCTGTTCTTGTTCAACAGTGTTAAGGATGAACATAGACACCGGACTTAGACGTTTAGATTCGGCTGTGGGTAAGACAATTGGACAAGATAGTAGATAACTGGGTAAGTGGGTAAAACAATATAATAAGACTATTGCATAGCTTCTGCATACGTTTGGCTAAATGGCTGCATTGGGTACCAGACAGACAGACAGACAGACAGACAGACAGACAGACAGACAGACAGACAGACAGACCAGAATTTCTGCGTTTAAGTAGCCCAAGGAAGACTATCGTCTTTAAAAAATGAAGTGAAATAATCAGAGACAACGACCTGGAAAAAGAGGATGAACGCAAAGAAGTGCATAGATATATAGGCAATCTGAAAGCGGGAGATGACGAGCTAAAAGTTGTTTGATAACATCAAAGGGAGTGCATATCTATTTGAAGCCTGGGCGTGTTACTTGCGGACGAAAACACTAATCCGCGAGCCGGCACAGCAAGAACTTTGCGCAGGTTGCCGCAGTGAGGCAGAAAGCATGAGAAATTTTGTGAGGGAGTGTAAAGGTATCCGTCCGGTCCTCATTGAGAAAGACATCCAGCTTCCAGCAGCACTTCGCTTTAGGATTAACGGAAAAGGGAATTAGACAGCAGTAGAGGTTTTGAAAAGAAGGTTGAAGTGTTGGTGGGAAAAGAGCAGAGAACAACTTGGGAAGACAAGCAAACCTAGAAATTAGAATAGCACAAAAAATCCATAAAGGATTTTTTTTTTGGTTAGGGAATTGTGCACTGGGAATAAAAACAAGGTGGCTGTGCTACGCCCCTTTGTTGCAAGGGGTAAGCCGCTAAGCATCATCATCTTAATCACTGTGGCGCCATGCAACTGCTGCCAAGTCTTTCCTGTATTGGGTCACCTCCTCGTAGGAAGTTAAGGGAATTGCCGCCTTTAGCATCCGCTACACTCCGGTGGCGCTCGGCTGTTTACACCTCATGCAACAACTTCACCGCGGAGAGCAGTGTCAGCATGTGTGCAGACTATCTCATTCCCTTCAGATCGTTCTAGATCGAAATCTTCAAGAAAACAGTTCACGTGTTACAGATATCGGAACTTCATGGCTTCGTTATTAGACGAGTGCCATTTGTGACCAAGTTTGTTTAGTGCGCGTAATATAACTGCTGTAGGTACTAAGATTTAAAAACTCGTGGAAATAGGTTGTTAGTCTGAAGGCAAAAACTTCACCGCTCTTTCCCCTCTCTGAAGAAAGACGCCCAGACAAGCTGTCTGCTCTTGAAGGGCATTGTGCGGGTATTCGTTTTTGTGTCCACACGAGGGGCCAGGCTTTTTATTGTTATGTGTGAAGTTCGGTGCAAGCGTATGTAAACTCGCCACAAAGGCACCTAGAAAATATGCCCTACGAGCGCAGATGTATGAATCAGCCAAAAGAGAAATTTGGAAATACTACTAGATGCCTTTGAAGGCGTGTTTCCGGGCGTAAAAATAATTAGGCGCCTACGGATTGGCCGAAATGTTGTGTAATTGAGATCGAAGGAGGGATAAATTCAGCCTGAAATTTTCAGCTTGTCCCGCATGCGTGACAATCAGTGGCTTTGACCCACACTTAAATTAAAATTAAAATTAAAAACATTACAGGAAATGGTGAAGTGTAACGCACAGCGTTTCTACAATAATGCATATTTTGCGGAAGATCCACGTGTAATGGTTACAAGAGCGTAGTTAAGATGATTGGCTGAACGAACTTTTGAAAAACTCAAAATACGAAAACCGTTAAAAAAACGCAAAATGGCGACTGGGGTAACAAACACACCGCATTTACACATAAACACGGATATGGCCCAAGTTCTACCGGTAATCGGTTTAATTGGGGAAATGGAGATAATTGGTCGAACCGAAATTCGAAAATTTAAAGAAACAAAAATAAAAATAAAAATAAATGGTGAACCCTGTAACCCCCTGCATATGCACAACAATGCAGATTTCGCTGAAGTCCCTCCTGTGATCCTTATAATGAAGTAATTGCAGGTAATCGGTCCGACAGTATTTAGAAAACCAAATAATTTTGCTCCAACGAACTCAAAATCAGGAAAAGCAGAATGAGATTTGGACGCATTGTTTAGTTCTTTGAATTTCTGCAGATACTGTTCTTCCCTATTTGTTGGAAAGGCTAATTGGAAAGATGGTGGTAATATTTAAAAAAATCACAATTCTACGATTGATCAGTTGAGGTTTGTAGTGTTTATAATAGTGATGCCCTTGGCGTCCAACAAAATTTATATTTTCTAGATTCAAGACCAAATGCAAAACATGGTTTTCGCAAACCGATAGTTGGTATGTCTTCATCTTTGTGAAGAACAAACCGACAAGGAATACTCCTATCTGTGTCACACGTTGCGGAACTAATGCTTTCGTCTATCTAAGGTTGTGACGTTGTTTCAGGTTTTTGCGTACTACAAGTTTGGCGTGCGTTGTATCTGTCTTTTTCTGCCGCATGTGCCTCGACCGCTGTTAAGTCTTGTAATAGTGTGTATAATGGGGGAGGGAATCCGATCACATGTACTCTGGATGGTATATATTTGTATGTTTTTCAATAAACGAGTAGTTACGAGTAAGCGCCGTGCTGTCTACGTCTTCCTTCGTCCTTGTTTTTTGAGCGCTTTTGTTTTCCTCCAAGATTTCGCAAACCGAAACCATGTCTTGACCTAGGTATTATTTTATGCGTTCAAAGTTTTTGGTGCTCTCGGGGTTGAGAACAATTGTCTTGAATATGTATATTATTTCATTGGCCTTGTTTTGTCGAAATGTTCATTTATAGTGCGTAATGTACTACATGATGAACTCTTTGTATTCCTGTATAGTAAACCCCCAACAGCGCTTCGCGGTGGCTCAGTGGCCAAGGCGTTTCGCTACTGAGCACGAGGTCGTGGGCTCGATTCCCCGCCACGGCGGCCGCTTTTCTGATGGAGGTGAAAGTAAAAAAAAAACCCCGTCTCTACGAGATTTTGGCGCCCGTTAAAGATCTCCAGGTGGTCGAACTTAATCCGGAGCCCTCCACTGCGGCGCGCCACATCGCGTGCGCTGCGTCGGCGCGTTAAACCCTACAATCAATCATTGAATCAATCAGTAAACCCCCCCCAACAGTGCTCCTAGAAGGCGCGGCATATAGATGTAGGAACAATTAAATAAATCGAACGCAGAAATGGTGCCCTAATTTTAGTTTGCCGCAAGAGCGCACGGAAAGGTTCCCATCGGGTCGTTTCCTATCGGCAGCAAACTGTATCTATAGAGGCAGTAGTATTGGTTTATTCGCAGCTACAAATTCCGCGACGCAATCTGCCAATTCAAGTCAAAACAATTAAATGGGCGTCGCAAAACAGGTCCACCGTTGAGTTACGCATGAATGACGTACTAAGGTTCTTAGAGAGCAGTGTTGATTCGCGTTGCTTGGCGAGGAAGAGCGCATTATTTCAGCCGAGAACCTTACCTTGAGCGGAGTCAAAAATCGGACAGATGAAAATGCGGAGATCGTCGCTACGTGCGGGTAAACGTCGGGGGTGACCAAGGAGCCACATCGCACTTCGCTCAAGATGGGCTGCCTCTCTGGTGAGCCAGAAAGTGTGGAAGAGCAGTGCTCGTGCACGCCAATGCTGTCAAAGAAGTTCAAGATTCTTGCTGCGGCTCTCATCCACTGATACAGGTAAATCGAACAGTTTAAACTACCGCTGTTGGGGATGTGATAGACTTCAATGTAGCCGTATGAATAATTATCTGGGAACTGCGCTAACTGCAGAAAAAAAAATTAAATAGGAGGGAACAGGGCAATACGAATCCTTTCAGTTTACTGTTTGTTGCTTTTACGCTCATATTCAAGGCGCTCGGCGCGTAGAAGCGGATCACCTGCAGCTGGCTGAATGCTCGGGTCCCGTTTTCTTCAACCTCGGCACATTTTTAGATTGGGAGCCTCATATTGGGTGCTGTCGAACTGCATAAGTTGTGAATTTGGCTGCATAAGTTATGAATGAATATGCCTAGGGCGTTTGGCTGCTGCGGGCGAAGCCAGGTTCTGTTCAAACGCGCCGTTTTTTAAATGGCTCAACATTCGCGGGGCATGTTACATTTCCTGTACATGTTTTTTTTTTCTCGGAAATTGGTAATTCTCAGCTTTGACAGCCAAGTTTAAATATTTGGATATACAGGTGCCCGCGACGTTTGCTAATGAATAATAAGTACCCGCCGCGGTTGCTCGGTGGCCAAGGTGTTGCGCTGCAGACCACGAGGTCGTGGGTTCGAGACACGGCCGTGGCGGCAGCTTTTCTGGTGGAGGCGAAAAGCAAAAACGCCAGTCTCTATGAGATTTCGGCGCACGTTGAAGATCCCCAGGCGGTCAAATTTAACCCGGAGCCCTCCACAACGGCGTGCCTCATCGCCTGCGATGCGTCGGCGCGTTAAAACCTACAATCAATCATGTATTAAATCCATATCCATATCCATATGTGTGTATCCATATGTTTCATTTTGTTACAGTTTGTATAAAAGCTCCCTGCATTATACTGACACTTGTGTAAGGGTTCATGGGCCCAGTCAAGCGGTTAAGTCTGCTTTTAGCCCATGGACCTCTCCAGATGTATTTCTGGGAAATAAACCGATTGAATAATAAGTACAACATTGTACTAATGGGTTAAACAGCTTGCGATAACGGCGGGCGTTTGCATCATCCACAACCTACTTCTGGAAAAGGCGCGCACGTGCGAGAACAGTCAGCAGAAAGGCAGCCCAACGGGCTCCGATAAGATAACGTCGTCCGCTCGCTCCTTAGAGCATTCCAAGCTGCGGGAGTTCACCATTCAGCGACTTGAGCGTCAAGTCTGTCGAGCTGCGCGTGGTGTGACCGCGCAGATGCGGATCTGACGTTCGCTTCAGGCACGGAGTAACTAGCTATGCTACAAAACATTTCAAATCAAACCATCATTTCAAACATGTATTTTGACATAATTAGCCACTAACAGATGTATTTGCACCTAGCAGATATCTTCAGAACCTACCAGATACCCGGAAAGGGCAGGTACATGCTCAAGCAGAGCGCAGGGGGGAAGCGCGCCGACAGAAAATACCCCACGCGCACGCAAGGCGACTTTACTATAGTAACGTTTACTATACACTGTACTATAGTATAGTTTACTATAGTATAAGTTACTATAGACTGGTGAGGTCCCTCCCTAGTCTATGACTATGGGACCTCCTGGAGTTATGCACTGTACCATTTCTACTGAAACAATAAACTGAACTGAACTGAACTGAAAAAAAAAGCACGCGGCCACTGGCCTGGGCGGCAGTAGTTGAATTGAGAGAAGCGCTTTGGACAAACTTGCATTGTGAGCTTCACTTTTTTTTGTTCGAATCCGTCGGTTCCGTGTTCACAACGCCTTGCGAGGCGCGACGTCTGCTTCTTGCAGGAAGCGGTAAGAAAGGTTGACTGCTGTCCTTTAATCGCGCCGAAACACAGAAGGGGACGCAACAAAACTTCTTACACCTACGACTTTGAGTCTTTGGGTCTTGTTTCTGCAGCATCCCGACAATTACGCAGTTACACCGGCGAGCAAGTGTGCTGAGCAACGGAAAAATACACAAACGGACCTGTGTAGCGTGATTTTCCCGACGGCCGCCAGGTGGCGAGCACAAACACGGGGTCGGGAATTAATACAAGAGTGCAGTTTCAAGCACAATTGTGAAGCTTCTATACCAACATGTGTCAGAATAATGACTGTCAGTCCGAAACATTCGATTCCTGCGGCAATGTACTGTCAAAGCGAGAACAAATTTTTTAGGTAGAACAAGTCTTACCGAACCGCATTGAGCCTTCCTACCTTGTGTTCAGGCTTGTATTTAGCGCATTCTCTCCTCGGATGCGACCCCCGTCGACTGATGTTAGCTAGGCGCTAAAGGAAGGTCGCTGCGGTGAAAGGTCGCTATCATTCCATGTGTTAACATGCAAACAAATGAGGAATTGCGTGCACTCACATTGAGAAGTGGCTGAAAGCCCCCTCTCCAAACCTAAAACAGAACCCAGGTCGCCTGAGTGCTCCCAGGAATGTCTAGCATTCCTTAGAATATTTGGAGTTGTATTCCCTTGCACACGACATAAGTTGAGGACAAATGCACCGAAGCTACAGGGACAGGACACAAACATCGACTATCAGCTCTTCAAGTGGGATGTCGCAGAGGACGAACTCCGAGTCGACACATGATGGGTCCGCGCGCCAGAGCTTCTAAGAAGGAGATAAGAGCGTACGTGCGATAACAATTGCTCTGTGGAGATAAGTTGTTTGTAGGACTGTAATCATCAATGCTTCAGCTAAGTGGCATCTGTGATTGCTGAACGCCCGGGGCAAAAGTTTATGTAGCGTCCTATTTTTTCTTGCAACCCCAATCCTCCGCTCCCCTCCTCCCCCCCCCTGGGGCAATCTTGGCTGTCGTGCCACTGTATAACAATAGGTGCTCATAGGGCGCTACTTTAACAAAACAAATGGCAGCATCTCCACTCCCTGGAAGATGGCGAGGGTGCGGAGTACGTGTACTCGAAATGACATTCAAGTTGCGCCCCGAGTGACACCCGATTTGCCCCCCGAGACCGTCATTCGATTTGAGCCATGAGTTGCACCTTGATTATCCCCTAAATAAAACTGCAACTCACCGCTCAAAGCGAATTTCGCTTGATTTTCGCTTGATGGTGGTGTGCGCACGGATGAACGCGGACGGACATTTGGAGGTCCTAAGGTACTCCACAGCGTTACTGGCGACGGAAGAAGCCGTTTGGCTCTCGGGCACTAACGCACGGTCGCAGCCCAATGGGTAAGACTACTGACACTAACCCTGTCTAGTCTACCAGACGCAGGCTCTAATCCTGTCGGTGTCTGTGCGATTTTTTGCGACTGAAAATGCTATGCGCACGGACGTGGACGGACATTGTGCGGTCCTGAGGTGCTCCGAAACTAAAATAAACTTACCATGGCCGTTAAAGATAAAATCGTTATACCAGCTTCCCGGAACTTATTGTTAACAGAAGCAAGAGACTATACCAAATGCCGCGTAACGACATGTTCTTCCACCTCAGACGACCACAAAGGAACGGGAACCACGTATCCTGGCTGGGCACTGTCATGGTAAAGATCTACACCCACCCTGTTTACGCGGTCCGTTCCGCACTGATGCTACACTCTACCAACACCGAGCGCGATCACCGTTGCGCATGCGAGTGGCGCGCTCCGGCGCAAGCGCTGTTACCGGAGCAGGGCCCTGGTACACTCGTCGGGGTCGCCGAGGTGATTGTCCCGGTACTGTCCCGGCAACGAATGCGGCCATGCTGGATTGCAAAATGGCTACACCTAGTGAGGCAAGCTCGCCACTGCCAACTCCATCTCTTCCTGTTAACGAGAGCGATGAAACTGCGGAAGGGCTTCCCAACAGAAAACGATCACCCACCTGAATGCGTTTAGAAGGGAGGCGACAAATTTTGACCAATGCGAGAGAAGGACAGCCTGCCTTGTCTTGGCTATTCGTAAGTTGAATAGCGTAGCTTAGAGAGCCAAACCTATCTAACGTCACAATAAAAATCCGCCCTAACTGAAAAGGTGCGGAGTGCGACGGCTGAGCGGGTAGAGGCACCTTAAGGACGAAATGACAGAGCTGCAATTTAATCAGTGGCAGTACGGTCAAACACCGATCGCGCCGGCCACGCAGTTTTGTCACCCTTGGTAGATGCCGCTGCCATAACCAATGACGAGTGCTTGTAATATTATCACGCTTCCTAGGAAGCCTGATTTCTCCTCCTCACTTGTTCTTGCTTCGTGGTTAACCCCGGTACAGGACGCGAACCCTGACGCGAATGATTCTTCGTTGAGGGAGGCATGGTTGTCACTTAGCTAACAGCCTTTCTGCTGCAGACACTCCGGTTGTGCATAGCGGGCCGTTGGGGGCGTACTGGGCCGTGAAAAACTGTTAGCCAAAACTCTAGAATATCGCGGGACCTTCTACCGCCGTGTGGGTTAGCGTCTTATTACACTATTGTTGGATTCATCTCTCGTCCCCTGTCTTCGTTGTGCCTTTGAGCAATGTCTTCCCCTTCGTTTTCCGTAGCGGCTTGTTTCTTTCGCCGCGACATCTCTCTTTGAGAGGGACCCTGTAGCACATACCATCCAAATGTATTTTGGGGTAAAGTGTAGTGTCCCAGCAATCTCCTTGTACAAGAATTATGAAAATCAGTTCACTGTCACCGACACTACGCACGATGAAAAATCGCGAATAATTGTTGCCTCTCAACTCCACCACGGACCACGCGAAGAAAGCTGCGGGCTCTCTCCTGAGAAGAAAGCAGTTCATGGCGTTCTCTTCGGTGGCCTTCGATATAGGGTTCCTGCGCTGGAGTTTTGGCGACATGCAGCGCCCCTAGTGGCCGACGCCTGTGGGTAGCACCAAAGCAGACGACCCTCACCGCCATCTATGTGTTTTCGATTACAAGCCAGAACAAAGGTTGGTTGTGCTTAATTAAATCACATTGCGGTTAATACTTAATAAAATGCCCTTAAAGTAGTTGCAGAGGCTAAGCAAAATATTATCCGCTACAACATGCCGATTTATTGGCTTTCTTTTGATCGAGCTGTTGCGATGTTAGCGACGTGGGACAGTATCCCCAAATAGGGTGGCTAACCTCCTGACGATCTTTATCGTTCTTTCATCTTGCGTACCATTGACAAGAGAACAGTTCGAAAGTATGCCATAAACAGAGAATGCTGCTACTGTAAATGATTGCTTCAGCGGGAGCATATGCAAGACGACGCGAGGGGCGCAGCTGACTCAGCTGACACTGTTGGCATTGCACTGCCTTGAAAACGGGTGGAAATACTATTCTGTATTTCGCAAACTAAATAATTTCTGCTTAACAATTTACGCCATACGATTTACGAACGGCAGGGAACATGTATACCAGCACGGAGGCGAGGCAATAGCGTCAAAACAACAAATTAATCGCAAAAAGGACGCAAAACAAGCACCAAATCGCATGTCCGCTATTGTAGAGATGTGTAATTCTATATTTACATAACATAACACAGCCGCATACAAGGTGAGCGGCCCAAACATTTAGATTCGATCGTCGCTATGTTCGTTATATCTACTGCAGGGTTGGGCAACCTACAGCCCGCGGGCCGAATATGGCCCGCAGGGGTGTATTATGCGGCCCCGAGCACGCCGTCAGATCCCCACGCCCCTCCCCCCTACCCCTGTCACTAACAATCCGGACTTGAAATGCCAGTTTGGGCCTTAAATAGTGTTTGACGGGGAGAAAAGGACAGAAAATTGATCGCTTCAAGCGGCATTGTTCCCCATATTCACACTTTGCCAGATTTTGTGAAATATTATTTGCAACCACTGAATTTTTTCTCTCTGCCATCAAAGCCCCCCTCCCCCTCCTTTCTTATTTGCCATCCAGCCCTCCACCGTGTCGACTTCACGCAACTCGGCACTACTCCTGAATACGTTGCCGACCCTTCTTCTAGTCTCTTGAGGGCGAACTGGGGATATATGATGCACGAGCCTAAATAAAGTGATAGCAAACAAGGAAACGGATCGGCCCATATGTTCGCCCGGCCACTCTGTTTTACGGCCGCTACTTTCGGAAACACAAACATATTTCACGCTTCTGGCGCTCGCTGCATTTTGTGACAGAGCCGAAGAAAGAATGGCAGGCTACCGCCGCAATATGTATTCGTAACGATGGCGTAACCCAGCGGTATTCATAGAAAATGAACGCAAAAGTGCGCAGGCGCGCAAAAGCACGGCTCACCGGAGAGGACCAGCCTGCGGTCCGCGAGACTCGCTCGCTTTTCTGCGCGATCATCGCCGATTGCGTTACTCTGCTTGTTTGATCGGCTATACTTTAAAAGTCCTTGTCACTAAGTGTATCAGTATAAACAAGAAGTTTTCACTTCAAATTTCACTTCATACGACCATTGTTCGATGAATTAGCGAGTGGCAGAGCGCCATCACCGTCCAAGCACTTTCGCCGACGCTGTAAACGTATTTAGCGATGCAACGCTTTTTTCCTCAATGCCAAGTTGATCGCCGGACGAGATAGGATGCACCGGGGATGGGTTGGCGACCATGTCGCGAAACAATCGGTAAGTATATCGAGCTCATTTTGCTTCTGTCAACAAGAAATCCTATTGGACCCGCGCGCATCGTACTACTCGGAAGTACTGCCCGGAAGCCACTTGCGCAGGGCCCCCTGGGCAGCGCAGGAGGCGTATATCACATGCCGGGAAGTTCTCTCCTTTTCTCCCCAACGCGGAGGGGTCTATTTCCGGTCTGGTGCCACAAAAAATTATACCCATCTCCCCGAAGGCAACCATGAGTAGGATGCGAAGCGTCATGGGAGTTCCGTTTGCGTTTCCATTATGTTTGTTAGCCAAGTTTGGTGGAAATGTAGTGAATCCCGTAATGCCCATACATCCTACTCATGGTTCCCTTCGGGGAGATGGGTATAATTTTCCCTATTTTATGCGTATATACGCGAATGAGACGAAATTGAAGTGGTATCTAAAGGTATTTATTTAGGTTTGCACGCCTTCTTACTTTGAGTATGACGGCCTTATCGTCGCTGAATCACACAGTCAGTGGATCTCGTAGCAGCGGTTGTATGTAGTCGTCGCCGTTGCAGTTGGTAAAGACGTGATCGATACACGTTCCGTGGATTGCACTTGGGTGTAATTGCTGTTAGTGTTTGCGCTGATGCTCTCACTTAATTGCGTCAGCACACTCACTCACGGGGCTCCTGCTTTCATCCTACTTCATCTGAAGAATCACGGAGTCAAGCGCAAGCACAACCGGAGTTGTTTTTGTTGTTGTTGTTGTTCCTCTTCTATAGCACGTACCCACGTGGGGAATAGGCCAAGTAACGGTGGTGTGTGGACGCCGGAGCACCGCCGACGCCGTGGGACATACCCCCGAGCACGGTGTAAGATATAGTTTTACACCGTGCCCCCGAGTATAAGACGTGGGGGATTGGCCAAGAAACGGTGGTGTGCGGACGCCGGACCATCGCCAACGCCGCGGGACATACCCCCGACCATAAGAAGCTGCGCATCTAAAAAGCAGGCATGCCTGCCTGCTCACAAGCGCGTGCTCAGGCTAATAGGGCGTTTTAGATGCGACTGTATCTCATTCAGTCGCCTTGTCCCTCCATACGGCGTTGTTGTTGTCCGTCCACACCCCTCCCCCATTCTCCTCGCCCCGCTAGCTGCGCTCTCCGCCGCTCACCCCCTCTCCTCTCCGATAGCGAACACTCTCTCGCGAGGGGCCTTGGATTGGATTCGATTTGGTTGGCTTGGCCTAGCTTGGCTTGGATTGGATTGCATTGGATTAAAGTGGATTGTGTTGCGTCATAGCCGCGCCACGTTGCGTCATAGCCGCGGTCGTTCCAGCACCGGCGTTCCGATTTCCGGCACGTGCATAGAATTGATCTTCGCTGCAAATTGCAGGTAGTCCCGTTACTTCACCATCCACTACCCGTACACTTCAGCGACCACAAGGCCGTTGTCGTTAACGTTACGCCGCGTGTTAAATAAAGAATACATGAAACGCGTTCCTCACACGTTTCACGCAATTAGAGAATCAACCCAACGGAAACACCAAGCGAACCCCCAAGATGCGTCGCACCTCCACAGGGTTCCCCTCGCGGGAAGGTGGTGTAATTTTTTGAAGCAATAAACGTTTGTTATCTAGTTGTATTGTTGTTTGGGGAGTATTTAGTCCGTCACTTAAACTCTGCGTGCACTCAAAACACGAAAGAAACTTCAAAACTGTGCAGACAAGTTCAGCCATAGCAGAGGTTCGTACACAGCGCTGACGATGCCGGATCGTCACAGGAAATAGGAAACGCGAAGTTGACCACTGAAATCCAATAGGACAGCCATGGCTGCAATGACGTCCTTCAGGCCATGCCAGAGATGCATAATCAGGGAAATTAAAGAGAACGCGGTTGGTTTATCGCGACTTTCAGAGCCATTTGCGCGCTCTGGGCTTTACGTGAAGGTGTACTAATATTTGGTCAAAGGTGTTGCTGGCCGTGTGATCAAAACGTCGGGCAGGTTACACTGCAGTGCTCAAGAAGTGTTGCGGGGTTCCTTTAACATGTCCAACTGTACGCGCAATCACGAAACACGAACGTGTACGCGCGGAATTTAAATCAGGGAGCATGGCCGAAATAGGTGTGTACACGTGTGTGTGTGGGGGGGGGGGGTACACAGGTAATCACAAACTTTCACATAGGTAAGATTGATTGATTGATTGATTGATTGATTGATTGATTGATTGATTGATTGATTGATTGATTGATTGATTGATTGATTGATTGATTGATTGATTGATTGTCGGGTTTAAAGCGTCCCCGCAACGCAGTGCGATGAGGAACGCGGCAGTGGTTGGCTCCGAATTAAGTTTAACCGTATGGGGATGTGTAAAGCGCGCAGAAATCTCGTTCACTCTTTGGTGTTTGCTTTCCGCCTCCATCATAAAAGCGGCCGCTCCTGGCCGCAACCGAACCATATATGATCGCTTGTTCCCTACAGGGAGCATATAGCCAGATATAATAAAGGCCGGCTGAAACATACAGATCTAGCCCAGGATATCTAAGAAAAAAATCATACGACGGGGATTTCGGAAAGCCCAAACAAAAATGAAAAAAAAACGAGAGAGTAGTTTGGCACACCCCAACATTTAACGTGGCCTCAGCCTTCTCACGGTAAATCTATGCAGCGCAAAAGTTCGCCGTTTCTGGCCGACAAACGCCTGCCGCGTGCTTAACGATTTATTCTTCTTCAGCATACAAAGAACATTTACGAGGTCTTCGGCAGTCTCCATAGACGGGCGGAAATCAGGCATATATCTCGGCCCCTGAAATGAACGGCTGCCGCCTTGCCATGATTAAATAATGTAGCCATCTGCGCGATTAAGCGATTAGAGAATTTTGAGCGCAATATTTATGTTACCATAATGCGTAACTTACGGCCCTATTTTCCCTGTCACTGTGCGGATGTGTAATCTTTTCGATGCCGCCAGCCTTTAACGTAAAATGCATTGTTGAGCAAGATGTTCTGATGACCTGGTTTGTAAAAATAGGGGTGATCTAAATTAATCATCCGATACGGATATGGACCGATATTCCGTCATAGGAAATGCTTGCGTATTTGTTCTGTCGCCCGCATATATCTTACTGCGTATACTGGCGACCACGTGAGTGCACGTGACACCATACGCACGAACGCGTGTTTCGTCGGTGCCTCCAGAGGGTGCCTAAACGGGGCCGCCACCTTCTTAATTGATTGTAGGGTTCTAAGGCACCGACACAGCGCAGGCGATTACGCGCGCCGGTAGTGGAGGGCTCAGTATTAATTTTGACCACGTGGGGATCTTTAACGTGCCCCGAAATGTGGAACACACGGGCGCTTTTGCTTTTCGCCTACATCAGAACAGCGGCCGCCGCAGCCAGGAATCGAACCCGCGAGCTCGGGTTCAGCAGCGCAACCCCTTAGCCACTGAGCCACCACGGCGGGTGCCGTCACCTTCTTATGTTTGGTGTAATAGAGTGGAGCTGCTCCCGTACCGCTTACTCAGCTTTTTCCAGTGATAAAAGTGCATTCACATCTGGGTAAACATCTGGTATGGTGAGTTACCTTCGACGACTGCGTGACGTCTTGGTCATTTTAACCGAGAAAAGAACAAAAAAGTCCCAATTACGAGGTTGTATCTCGGGTTACTCTATTACAATCTTTGGTGGCCATTTCTTCATCCTAAATACGCGTCCATTATCAAGACTTTGGTAGATAAACTGTCATCAAGCAGTGTATGTACTTTGTTACCTTTAAATAATTTTGGCTAAGCGTCGAAAACCTTGACCCCAGGGGGTCAAAATTAATCCAGACTGCTGCACTACGGCGGGCTTCATCACCTGCGAAGGGTCGCCCCATTGAACCACATAATCAATCAGTATTGGCGCATCGCTGACAGTAGCAATAAAGTGATAATGAATCTGTAACGCAAGATGAAGTCAACACCTCGCTCTATCTTATTAATGGTAAAATCGACGAAAGTCTGCGTCCTGCATCGCCACCTGCATGTCGTGAATAACAGCTAGAAAACAAGTTGAGGGTTCGCAAGTGTTCGGAAGTTGGAGAAGTAAGGGGAAAAATCAAGTGATGCGTCGAAAAAGCGTGGAACATGTGATTACTATGTGGCGCCGTGATACAGAAAAATGTCTCGCAACATCCACTCTTGTTTCAGGCTTGGGTTGTTTCGAAACTACACACAACTGTATAGTCTGAATTAATGAAAAGGGCAGCTCTGCCCGAAATTCTAATAGTTAAAGTCACCTGAAACTCAGTATTGTGTAAAACGCACCTAGTCCCAATCACACTCACACACACACACACACACACACACACACGCGTGCGCGCGCGCGCGCACACGCACACGCACACGCACGCGCACGCGCACACGTACAGGCGCACACACACACACACACACACACACACACACACACACACACACACGCACGCACGCACAAAACCAAACAAACAAACACAGACACACTGCAGCGGAAATATGGCGTCACATCCCCACACTTCGCTAGCCACACCTCCGAAGTTGTCGGTGTGGTTGTGCAAATCGGCATGTTGAAAGGTATTTTACCGGCAGTTCGGAAGCCACATAATCCGCCGAATCCGTGTGGCGGGTCGTACCGTTGTCTGGGTTGGTCAGATGAGGTTCCTTGAAGGTGGTTAGAATTAGTTGAGTTGAATTCCCCCCGCTTTAATGTTTGTGGAAAAGGGGGAGAGCGGAAGTACAAAAAATGGGAATAGGTGAATTTAAAGTGTAGTGACTTGTAGAAAATGTGTGCACTGCATGGAATTTCCTTGAAATTGCCAATGTATGACAGAGGATCTGGCGACACGAAGAAAAACTGGAAGCGGAAGGAGCTATTGTGCGGGAGGAAACGAGAAGAATCAGAGCACGGACGAGAACAGAAAAAAAGGGGAGGGTCACGGGGGCCCGCGCCAGGGTGTGTTGCATTCGCCCTCACGGGCTGTGGGAACAGTGATGGTGACGAAGATGATGATCATGATGATGATGATGCTTCGTGCCCTCCCCTTTGTAACAGGGCGGCGTTGCACACCGACCATAGTCGCAACGCTACTTTACAATCCCCTCGCCAAAAAGCAAACAATGACACCTCTATGAAATTTTCTTCCTGGCATCGCTTGTTTGTTCGCATGTATTTGCCTATTCTTCTCTGTTTTCTTAGATGCGTAGCGTCTTATGCTCGGGGGTATGTCCCGTGGCGTCGGCGGTGGTCCGGCGTCCGCACACCACCGTTTCAATACTCGCAGGTATGTCCCACGGCGTCGACGCTGGTCCGGCGTCCGCACACCACCGTTTCTTGGTCAATCCCCCACGTCGGTACGTGCCATAGAAGAGGAACAACAACAACAAAAACAACTCTAGGTTATGCTTGCGCTTGACTCCGTGATTCTTCAGATGAAGTAGGATGGAAGCAACAGCCCCGTCAGTGAGTGTCCTGACGCAATTAAGTAAGAGCATCAGCGAAAACACTGACAGCAATTACACACAATTACAATCCACGGAACGTGTATCGATCTCGTCTTTACCAATTGCAACGGCGACGACTGCATACAACGACTGCAACGAGATCCATTGACTGTGCACTTCAGCGACCATAAGGCCGTCATACTCAAAGTAAGAAGACGTGCAAACCTAAATAAAGACCTTTAGATACCACTTCAATCGCGTCTCACTCGCGTATTTACGCATACAATAAGGAAAATTACACACATCTCGCCGAAGGGAACCATGAGTAGGATATATGAGCATTACGGGGTTCACTACATTTCCACCAAATTTGGATGACAAACATAACGGAAACGCAAACGGAACCCCCATGACGCTCCTCATCCTACTCACGGTTCCCTTCGGGGAAATGGGTGTAATTTTTTTTTTCCACAAAAAATTTGAACCTTCCTCTACTGGCCTACGCTGCTGTGCAATTCACTTTCCCGTTAACATCCTCCTCACTAAAGACAGACGGATACATTTTCACCCCGTTAGAATACGTCGCAGGGTTCTGGCTCCCAGCTCCAACTTGCCCACAGTTCTTCCTGTACAAGCCCACGGGTAAGCGTTTTTCTCCGCAGTAAAAGTCCTGAGCCGAGCCCACTGGCATGCAGCAACTCCAGCAGTGCGATGAGTGTGGTGACCGCTCCCAGGGAGAAGGAGGGGGAAGAGCAGCACGTCCATTGTGCTGCACCCAAGTTTGAGGGCCGCGTATCTACACAGCAGCTCCACCTTGCCCCCATAGTAGCCCCTGCAGTGCAGAAGGGCGTGCTCTGCGTTGCCCAGATGACGGCAGTGGAGGCAAAGCGGCATCGAGTCTCTTCCGAATAGGTGGCGGCGGGATTTTGAGAGCGCGCACTTTGGCTGCAGCCTCTGCCGTAGGCTGCAGCTGGTGCAGCTTTGCGAACGGCTTGGAAGGCGGATTTGCGGATCTACAGGGCGAAGTTTGGGTCTGGGTGTTGGCGCGCATGTGCTCCGTTACGCTGCGTTGTTACGGAGTGTCTCGCCACGTCCATCTTGGTCGTGGCCTTGAAGATTGGCGAACCCGGCTAGTGGGCCATGTCGCCCAGGCTGTCTCCCTTATATTTGTGGTCTGGCGGACGGGCGCGGGCACCCATTGAGCTGGGATATCGCACACCACCCCCTTTATATCCCGCGAGAATGCCTCCACTTTGCGCCAAAGAAAGGTATAGGTACTCTCGCCGTTTACCCGCTACGTTTACCCGCCGTTTACACCGCATACAGAGAGAGCCTGATAGCAAGAATCGTGAAGCCCCACCGGTGTAAATCGTCCCATTATAAGGCGGCAAGAAAGAACAGCGGCACAACATATGGTACAAAGATACAAGCCGTTTAAAATCGTTGGGGCGGATCGCCTCAACAATTGTTGGTATCAAAGTACTCAATGGTACAATTGTGAGGTTTATTTCTACATTGAATGTGCGCAGAGGAATGTAGTAAAAATATTTCTCTTTCATTGCGAGAAAGAAACAAACTGCTGCCAAGCTGTCCTAAAGACCGAAGTGTCTTGCTGCGACTGATGTCAGTCATGTAGGAGCTTCCTGTATAGCTATGTTTTTTTCATGGCAGCCGCCTCTGTAGTGACTACAAGATTCAGTCATCCCGATAGCTAGCTCTGTTACTCCGGCACTTCTTCTCGTGGTTCCCGGTGGTTTCGTCGTAACGAGAGACATCCCGAGAGCTGGCTTTCATGACAGCCCGATGGCTGTCGTAGTGACAGCTAGTTCTATTGTGACTACAGGAATGTTAGTCCTTGAGAAAATTATTTTGTTCCGACATACACGGGGGCCGCAATAGCCAGGGTCTTTTTCGTAACAACAGGAATTCTGTCGTGCCAACAATAATTCTTGTGGTACGACAGGAATACTTGTTCGGTTTCTTTCGTGTTCCTCTTGTCATTTTTGACTGGGCAATTATAAAGCATTTCGACAATGCGAGGCGTAGGCGATGTTTCTTGATTTTGCTTTTACTGTTTAACGCGCCGATGCAACGCAGGCGATGAGGTAGTAACCCCTCAAGGCAGTATGCCTCCCCGACGTTCTCCCCCCGTTCCCCCACAAGCTCCCCGCACTCCGCTGGGCAGAAGCGAGAACTATCGCTATCAGCCCCGCCGCGTTCGCCCCCCCCACTACATTTATCCACAGCCAAAGCCGGCCCCCGTCAGCCAAATCACATGGCGCCCGTTGGGCGCGCACGCAGCGCCGCTGCAGCCACCCTTCTTCGAACTTCTTCCCTCAAAACTAACCAAATTCCCGGCCACATTCATCTCGCACCCTTCCTGCTATTCGCTCTTTTATACCTCCTTCCCCTTCCCCCCGCGAGCCTGATCAGGTGTCGACAACCATACAGTCAGACAGTTTCGGGACCCTTTTTCTCCCCCTTCCCTCGCCCCACCCCCGAAAAATTCAAAGCAAAGCAAGCGCGCCGTCGTGGAGGGCTCCAGATTAATTTTGACCACATGGGGATCCTTAACGTGCGCCGAAATCTCGTACGCACGGGTATTTTTGCCTTTTTGCCTCCATCAGAAAAGCGGCCGCCGCTGCCGGGAATCGAACCCACGTCCTCGTGCTCAGCAGTATAACAGCGCGGATGTTTTTCGGGCGTTTAACTGTACATTCATGCTTTCGCAATCACAGGACATAAAATGTGCTAAGGTGTGCTCAGATTTTTTTGTTTCTTCCGCGTAATTTGTTGTGTTTGGCAGTCGTTGCTCTTTGCAGGGTTTCTTTTTATTTCTGCGTTCAGGGGAAGGGTGCCCTCTCATGATGACTACCAGGCTGGTGAAACTACCGATTTTGTCTCTTACCGTCTGTGTTGCCTCCCCGGTTTCCTCCCCGATGTGGCCTGGCTTGCTACATGGCGTTTTTTCGTTTTTGGCGGCAAAGTAAAAAAAAAAAACAGGACAACATTTCTTGCTTTTCGGTCCGTAATAGAGTCGTAGTCAAATACCTTTTCATGATACAGATTCATTGCAAACTAATACAGGACATATTGCTATTCACGGGCCTACAGTGGTGAAGTTCATTTGGAAGATATGTAGGAGCTCAATACGGAAGCTTGTCTGGCCTAACTGTCCGTGACTATACTAACAGCCGCTGCTTTTTACTATTTATTGCGACATCATCACGTGTACCATGTGCACCCAGCGTGGATCGCGGTGCTACCGAGTACCCGATGATACCAGAGGCAAATCTCTCACTTGAATTTTCTGCTATCGGGGGCGCCGCCATAGCTGCAGAGAGCCTTCCTCCTCGATGTTGCCGAGCATGCCACATTGCTTTTTTCTTTGTGGACGCCAAAGTAAAAAAGGCAGTATTTCTTGCTTTTTCACCCCAAATGAAGATTCTAAATATTCACGACGGAAAAATCTTTTGAAACTTCCGTTTCCTGTTCATAAGATAACTGTAAGTAATGATTTACTATACAATGGTTTTTCCCAGCCACACACAACTTCAGAGCTTATTCGTGGATCATGTAATGCAACGACAGAACGTTCCTGCGCAGTAATTTACGGAACGCACGCTGACGTGCGCTTTGCTTTGACATTAGCGCCAGGGTATCCTCTAATGCGTATGAGTTCGAAGTTAATGTTCTTGCCATTTCTCACCGGCCGGCAGCTCTCGTGTTTATGTCGTGGTGGTCGTGGTTTGCGGTAGAGGAAAAGGAAAGGAAATACACTTGGGTTCCCAGTGCAGGGGAAGTGGAGTAGAAGGGGAGTGACAGGATAAACTGGAGTGAGAGAGAGAGAGAGAGAGAGAGAGAGAGAGAGAGAGAGAGAGAGAGAGAGAGAGAGAGAGAGAGAGGGTATAAAGAGAGATGTCAGTCCCAGAAAGCTGTGAGTCCGGGCACACAAGTCAGCATTTAGGCATTCCTATCGAAATATTCAACTTGGCTTCCCAAGGAGGCGTCGGAGCACCCACTGCTGCAATGCATTGCAATGTGCCGCAAGTTAAACCACGCTCTCTAGGCAATCTTGTGCCATCCCGTGAACCACTTCTAGGCGGAGCCCAGCCGCGTGCTTTGCGCCCGTGTATATGCCTCAGGGTGAAACAGGGTATTTTCGAGAAAGTTTCATGCGTTGAAGGAAGTTTTATATATTTTAACGCGGATAGAAGTCCAGCTTCAGACGAGAGGAAATGGGTGTCATCATCAGGATTTTTACGTTGTGGGGCGAAGCGTGTCGCTGCCAGCATCACGTCATGAACCGAAAGTGACAGCACTACAGGCCTAGCAATAGACGTTACGAGGGAAGGCTGTTCGCGTGGATAGTGAGACTGCCTGCGCAGCGTCCCAGCTGAAGTAAATCTTGAAACTATATCATGTTAGGCAATCCGCTAAAAATAAAATACGATTGAAGAAACTGTATAATTTTCTTCATTGGAACTCTTGTTTTTCCAGCCATTTCCGCCAGCGTTACTAAAATGAAGTTGTGGGTAGGATCATAAAGGACACTACAAATATGCTTTGTAGCTTCCACGTTGCACTGCAATGTAGGATGCAGTTCAAGTGTAAATCTCGAATTGAAAATCGCACATATCCTCGTCGCTATCTCTGTGACCGAAGTCTGAAATTAGGCGATGTTTTGTTAGGCTTTTCAATCATTTCTAGGCTGATGATTTTCATTCATTTCAGGGTTCATGATTTTCAATCATTTCTGGGCTGGGCAATACGTTTCCTGATGTTTTATGAATTACTTTTGCTGATCAACCCGTCGTTTGCTTTTTTTACCGTAAGGGTGATTACTCCATAGGTACAAACACACCTATAGGACAACCTCTGTTGTTTTCGCTCTTGTGAGAAGTAGGAAAAAAATTGATAATTTTGGTTATTTTGGTAAAAACATACAGTTTGCTAGTCTCTGAAGTTCACTTATATCGTGCCATTGCTACTTCATAGGTCTCATTTTCTCCTTACCTCTTCTGTGTACCCCTTTAACGAACCTCGTATTTTCTAAAGGAACGTTGATCTACTACTTCTACCTCTACTAGTAATAACTACTGCTAATACTAAAACGAGTACTAATGACACATACTTCAGACAGCCTGCAAAGCCTGAAGCGGGTGTCAATGCACCGGCGGAGCGCCGGTGTGAGAGCCTCGATGCGGAACTGCCGTATGAAAAAGGACGAGGTCTGGTAGCGGGGCTCCTTGGAGATGTCGCACGTTCTTGGAAGAGGCATAACACTTCGCACGATATGGCACTCAGGCTCCTAAAACTGATAATCTGCATTGCCTTCATTTTTGGTATGTGAAGCTCTGACAATGTTATTGCACATTTTAACAGAGCAATTTCGCGGGCGTGTGCTGAGGCACCACCAAGGACGCCATTTCATATAGGTCAGCCGAAGACCTGCTGAAAAATTCCGGTGTTTTCGGCCAGCGAGTACGACGCCAGCAAACGCCTTCTGCTGCTGTGGCTCCAAAATAAAACTTCGAGTACGATGGTACGTACGTGCACACTGGAAGTGCAGTGGTAAAGTAAAGTCTTTATTCCGACACCCATTCGTGCCCTCAAGACGTGTACGCGCAGAATGGCCAACCACAAAACAGCCAGCAAAAGGAATGGAAAAAACAACAATAATTGAACCGCGCCCGCATAGTGAGTCAAGCGTGAGACGGCAATAATAGCAAAAAAAACCTGTGGGTGAAAAGCAACAAATAAGGTGCATTTTCGCTCGGACATAAACCAGCCAAATTATTACGAAAAGGAAATGCTAAAAACAAGAAAAACTCAGGTAGTGAGCAAACCTTGCTGCAGTACGATATTCACTGGACATGTGAAGGCTGTTTTTTTTTAAATATAAGAGCTACCATGAATTATAGTAACTTAAGCTGTTAAAACGAAAGCCAATCACATGTAACCGGTATTAATTGAGACATTTAGAGCGGTAGTCTAGCTATGTACGATTCATGAAGACAAAAGGACATCAGGGTAGGTCAACGTCCTTCCACAGATCCATAACATCCGAACCTCTGGTTCGCTCGGCGATCCATGCTTTTGTCTTTTCTATCTCTTCAGTAGTGAAGTGGGCCTTCCAGTCACCGACTATTCCTTTGCGAATAAAGCCTGCATATTCGTGCATTTCTTCGACGGGCAGCACTACACTCTTTTTGTACACCTCCATAGATTTTATTACCCTGTCTGGAGGCAGGTCCAAGAGGTCTTGAATAATCGTATTGAACCTGTCGTTGAAAACCCCCTGCATCTTTTCGAAACTGGAGGCATCTAACACTCTCTGCAGCAAGGACGGGTCGTTGCGGAGCTCTCTGCCGTATTCTTGGCCGAAAAAGTCGGCAATCTTGACTGCCCAGAATTCTGGCTCTTTGTGCATCTGTTCGTATGTGAAGAAGAGGACATTTGGGTCATTACGGTGCTCGTACCAGGAAAGCATATGGTCAAAATAGGAACCATAAAAAACATTTCCAGATAAAAACATGTCAACGAATGTTCCAAAAGAAACGTCCTCTACTGTCTTCGGCGTTATACTCTTCATGTGGTAGTAGAGGGACACACATACGTCATAAGGGTTGCGTATGACGTATATGTATTTTGCTTGTTCCGAGTAAGGTTGTTTGTGGAAGGGCATGTGGGTCTTGAGCAGTCCGGGCCTAGGCATTTTTTCAGCAGCTTCTGCGCCCATCGCTTCTAGGTAAGGAGACGCCAACATGAAGTGAGTTAGCGTTTTGGGTGGGTGCCCTTTCGAGAGGATGCTGAGGCTGAGGTACTGCGTCCATGTTGTGCCGCTCTTCGGGTACGTGACGATGAACATGTCATCATTTCGGGGTTTGTACGACAGAGCCGACCGCACAAGATCTTCTTGAAAGAAAGAGTGCAGCCACAGGCCACCCACGTCTCGAAAGCAATCGGGCTCCATGGCAATCCGTCTCCGCCACTGGTACCTGAGGATGGAAACGGGCAAACATTCCCTACTATGAACAACGACCACATGTTGATACTGCGATTGCTACCTATAAGAGGGCATTATTTATGACGAAATTTTATATTTAACATTTCAGCAAGGCGCGACTTCATTCCTGTCAATTTATTATCGCAATATATATGTAAGTTTCGTTATACTTGTAAGTTGCAAAACCACCACACTATTTGGGTCTCACTTTCATAAAAAAAGCTCGATTTGAACTTTTACGGACGGCTATTATCACCTTCATTTTGTTACTCCGAATTTGTGTAAAAACGTTATTGTTTGCTTTACTGTGTGGGGGGGGGGAGATGCATTAACAGCGAAGCTACTGAGGAAACCGTTAGTGAACGGTGTCCCCTGTTAAAAATACCAAGAAAATGAGGAGCGTTCAGGTCTGCCAACCTGGAGTCCACGTTCGTCAAGCTAAGCAGACCAACTTAGGGGGACTGGCTAATATTGGCGAAATAAAAAATCGCCAGCGTTCGCTGTGGCTTTGACCGCACTTGAAGCCAAGCATACGCACTCAGGGAGATTGGCCAGCATTGGCCACGAAAAGGCGTCCACATTTAAAAATACCAGGAAAGTTCCGAGCGCTCCAGCACATTGTGCACGTTGTTCAAGATAACCATACCCACTTAGAGACATTGGCAAATATGGACCGAAAAGGAAAACTTCAGCGTTAGCCGCGTGCCTCGAGAAGCAGCGAAGAAGAAGCAAATTGGCTGCATTGGTGGACTTAAACCGTCGTGTTGGTCGTGAAGGTTACGTACAGCTTTGCTACATTCAAGTAATACGCGTTAGTGCGAGCTTCCCGCATTTTTCCTCTAGATAGACGGTGACAAGGAAAGTTGACGAGACTGAAGCTTTAACAAAAGTACGAACACTACAGGATGTCATGCTGCGACTACCTGTTCCTCGAAGGCATTCAATCCCTGTAGATTGTCTGGAATCGGGGGTGGACGTATACGCTCATGGTGGCGTACCGGCGCACTATAATTTGATTACAGTCTCTAAACCTCCTCTACATTGGGAAATATGCGACTTCACTGCGTTCAGGGGTTCGTACTATCCGTAATCTCACCGTTTCGACGAAAAGAGAAGGGAGATGTGTAACGAAAAAATGCTACTAGTCCACTTAAAGCTAGGGAAAAACCACAAAAACCGTGAAAAGCACAAAAAACAAAGTACCAAACCACAGAAAACTTTGAAATGCCTTGCACTGTACAACGCGCCAATGCTCGTAGAAGAACAAACGATATATTCAGACGTGACATGGCATGCTTGGAAGTTTTCCGTTGTATAGGTAGCTCGGTTGTTGCGTGCACGTGTTAGCTAAAATACGCCAAAAATCTACTGAATCTCAGCCACACAGAGCTTCAACTTAAATGTAAAAAAGGCCGACAAATATACTAAGTATACTGCGTTAAAAGGCCCCTTTTGCTTATTTCAAGCACTCTCCGGCTAGTGTCCCGAAGGTGGACAAAGAGATTTATCTCCAGACGCATGTCTTAAAAGTAAGAACGCTGCTATGTAGACGTGACAAAATGTTCAGAATTTTATTTGTTCGCTCAAGCAGTATACCTTGACATTTTGTGTCATCGCAGAGGCACTGAACTGGTTTTTGAAACTTGCTGGTATACGCATCTGAATGTTGCTGATCCCGATGCGGCGACGATACTGCCACGAACCATGCCTTAAGTTTGTTAATTTATGTTATTTATGTATTGCTTTTACCGACCGACTCCGCCGGTCTGTGTCGTCTGTGTGGCAGGGGAAACGCGTGTTCTTTCTTTCTATGCCGCAGGTGTTATCTCTTCTGATAGGGACAACGTTCCTAACTAACGTGAACAGCCTAGAATAATCTTCTTTGTTCTCGATGTAATTCGACGGTTCCAGAACCACTCGCACCCAAAGATGAATTCCCGCGGAACCGACGGCCCGGCATCCGAATCGCCGACGCTCGCCCGCACACGTCACTTTGTTGTCTGTTGCTTGGACGCCTGTGTATTTATTCTTTCAGTCGTTAGGGCAGCGCAAGTTCCCTCCAGTAAACGTGTTTTCCTTCAAGCCTACTGCGTCATCTTAGGCTTCGTGACATCTGGTAGAGGTGCTGGGTAAGCACCCTAAATGCTCCGTACGACCTCTGGAAGCCGCCAAGCCAGTCTAACTAGAGCCAGCCGCAGAGTTCAAGGTTTAATGCCAAAGTTCAGTCTTCTGCCAGAAGGGGCCAAGGGAACTAACGCTGCAACCAGCACTATGGAGCAACAAGCCACTCCTCTCATCGTCCTGCAGCAGGCCCTGGAACCACCCTCATTCCGGGGAGCCCCAGCTGAAGACCCCGAAGAATGGTTGGAGAAGCGGGAGCGCGTCCGAATCTTCAACAGGTGGGACGATGAACAAACATTCTGGCATGTCTTCTTTCACTGCGAAGATGCAGCTTGAACTTGGTTCGAGAACAATGAGAGCTCTTTAACCGACTGAACTCAATTCAAACGCGATTTGCTTAAGACTTTCACTACCGTGGTGAAAAAAGTGCCAGCTGCGCTTTTGCTTGAAACTCTAACGCAGCGCCCCACGAAGGAGTCAAGACCTTTGTTGAAGAAATGAAGCGACTATTTCGCCGTGCGGACCCGGAATGACGGAAACGAAACTGAGATTTCTCATGCGAGGAGTACAGCAATTGTGCCACCTAAAACGGTGGCACAATTCGCGTCTGAAGCTGCCGCGATGGCAAAAACACTAGAAATTCGAACGAGGAAGTACGACCGCCCTCTCAACGCGCTGTTCTCGGAGACCATCGGTGCCGCAACTGTCAGCTCCGATACATTGAGCGAGATCATCCAACCGTGGACAGGGAGGAGGTTCGGAAGCTTTTTCCAAAGGCGCCGCAACCTCAAGTGGCTTCCCTGACCGACGTAATCCGAGAAGTCCAAAACGCACTGCGAAATTCTATGCCGTCGGAAGCGCCCCGCGAACCACAAGCCATGACCTACTCCGAGGCTGTTCCTCGACCCCGCCCTGATCCAATGCGTCGTCAAGAAGCCCCACCGTACCGCCGTCCACTGTGGCTTGCACGACCCCCTGTAGCCAAAAACCAGAACCCGAGGAAGACGGGTGTATTGGGAACCCCCGGTACTCGTCCGCTGTGCTACCACTGCGGAGAGGCAGACCACATCTACCGTCCCTGCCCCTACAAGAGGCTCGGTTTGCGAGGGTTCTCCGTCGACGCAACCCGCCCCCGACCCGGCCAGCACCCATTAGAGATCGAAGAATACCTGTTCAACACAAGCCGTGGACCAGCCCGATTCAACCGATCGCCGTCGCCATACCCATACCAGTCGCTCAACCGCCGTAGTAATGCTGATTTCGCACGAGGAAGGTCCCCCAGCCCATGCGGAGGAAATTAAAAGCAGGAACATCTGGAGGCAAAGTAGCACGACAGCGGAAAAATGAAAACCCTCCAAAGACGCAACAATTCGCGGAACGCGGAAAACGATGATTCTAAACGTGCCCTCAGCCCGACGACCCGATAACCCGGACGTGACTTCTGAACACGATGACAACCACACGGCGCGACGGTTAGCCGACATGACCGAACCTGCCGCTGAGAAGACGACGACCACGACGCACAGAGCCCAACCGTCAAAACGACGGTCAAAACGTTTGAGTGCCCGAACTCAAAACTACGTCAGACACATCTAGCGAAGCATAACCGAAAATGGAGCCCGACCTACCCGACACTCACCGGAAAGCGTCTCTTCCAACGAGCGGGAAGCCATCCGGACTCAAGTCGACGACATGCTCAGCGACGACATAATACAGCCATCGAAAAGCCCTCAGGCTGCGCGGGTAGTACTGGTGAAGAAAAAAGACGGCACATTTAGGTTTGGCGTTGACTACCGGCGACTGAACAAAATCATCAAAAAGGACGTGTACCCCCTCCCCTGAATCGACGGTGGCCTCGACCACCACTGCCACGTGAAGTACTTATCATCGATGGATCTGAAGAATGGCTACTGGCAAACTGAAGTGGACGAGAGAGACCGAGAGAAGACTGTATTTATTACCCCGGACGGCCTATAGCACTTCGAGGTGATGCCGTTTTGGTTGTGCACGGTGCCAGCAACGTTTCAAAGAGTCATGGACACGGTGCTAGCATGCCTGAAGTGGCACATCTGCCCCGTATACCCCGACGACGTTGTGGTATTCGCCTGGACTTTCGACGAACACCTTGCACGGTTGGAGTCTGTACTCGAGGTCATCCGTACGTCGGGGTAAACGCTGAAGCCTGAGAAGTGCTGTTTCGCGTATGGGCAGCTCAAGTTTTTGGTCCACGTCGTCAATGCCGCGGGAGTCCTACCTGACCCGGCAAAAACTTCAGCCATTGCGAACTTCCGAAGGCCGAAAGACAAGAAGAACGTGCGAAGATTTCTCGGACTATGCGTATAATAAAGGCACTTCGTCGCAAACTTCGCACGCATTGCAGAGCCACTCACACGCTTTACGGAAGATAGCAATCCTTTCAGCTGGGAAAACGAACAAGAAAAAGCATTCTGCGAGCTGGGAAAACGCGTGCAAAACCCACCCGTGCTCGCTCATTTCGACGAAAATGCCAAAACAGAAATGCACACGGACGCCAGGGATGTAGGTTGGGTGCCGTCCTCGTCCAAAAGCAAAGCGGTTGCGGAAAAGTAATCGCCTATGCAAGACGTGGTCTGTCGAAGGAGGAAAAAAACTACTCACCCTCTGAGAAAGAGTGCCTCGCTATTATATGGGCGATTTCAAAATTTTGCCCATACGTTTATGGTAGACCATTCAAGGTTGTCACAGACCACCATGCGCTGTGTTGGCTCGCAAATTAGAAGTTCCCCGCTGGGCGTCTTGGGAAGTGGAGCTTGCGCATTCAAGAGTTCGACGTTGCAATCGTCTATAAATCCAGCAGGAAACGCTCCGGCACCGACTGCCTGTCCCACACGCCGTCGACCCACCACCACAAGACTAAAATGAAGACAGCGCGTTCTTCAGAGTCGTGACTGAGAGCGACCTGGCCGCCCGGCAGCGCGCCGACCGCGATCTACGAGTCATGATCGACTACCTCCAAGGATGCAACGTCGCCATGCCCAGGACCTTCAGACGCAACTTACCCGCATTCAGCCTGAAAAACTCCGTCCTCGTGAAGAAGAATTACAGCCCCTGAACGAGAACAAATTATCTTCTTGTCATCCCGGCAGACCTCCGTGACGAAATTTTGAAAGCGCGCCATGACGACCCGTCTTCCAGACATCCCGGCACAGCTCCCACAATTGGAAAAATAAAGGTGAAGTACTACTGGCCCCGCCTTAAAACGACGTCAACCAGTACTTCCGGAGCTGCCATTACCGTCAGCGACGAAAAATGCCGCCTACGAGACCCCCCGGACTTCTGCAGCCGATCGCCGTCCCATCGAGGCCTTTCCAGCAGATTGGAATGGACCTTCTGGGGCCGTTTCCTACATCATGATCGGAGAACAAGTGGATTGTCGTAGCTACAGACTACATGACGCGATAAGCAGAGACGGCCGCTCGTTCGAGGGAGACTGCACAAGAAGTCGCGAAGTTCTTTATAAACCAACTTGTGCGGCGTCATGGCGCCCCTGAAGTCCGAATCACGGACCGCGGAACGGTCTTCACAGCATGGCTGATGCAAGGGATCTTACGCTACAGCAGCACGGATCACCGAAAAACGACGGCGTACCACCCCCATACGAATGGACGAAAGGACCGTTTTGAACAAGATGATTTCGGATATGCTCTCTATATACGTCTACATTCTACATAAATGCTACAGAATGTCACGTTTGCGTACAACACGGCTATCCAAGAAACTACGCATATGACACCGTTGGAGCTTGTCTACGGAAGACGGCCGACCACGATGCTTGACGCCATACTTCCGCACGTAGAATACGACTTCCCCAACGCCGACGTCTAAGGATATCTTCAGCGTGCGGATTAGGCCCGCCAGCTCGCTCGAGTTCGTACAATGGACCAGCGGCTGGTGGATGCCATCCGCTACCACCTCCGAGGCCGAGACGCCGAGTACCACCCAGGCGATTGTGTGTGGGTTTGGACTCCAATCCGACTACGCGGACTCAGTGAGAAACTTCTGCGACGGTATTTTGGACCCAACCGGATTTTACGACGTGTTGGCCAACTTACCTAAGAAGTGATCCCCGATTGTGATTCCGGCACATCACGACGACGCACTCTAGCTGAAGTCGTGCGCGTGGTTCACCTGAAACCTTACGGGGCATGATAATGGACTTTTTTGTTGTTGTCTGTTCGTACGGTCGCTTACGTTAGCATCGGGTCGATGCACTCTTAGAGGGGTGGGGGGTGGGGGTAATGCGTGAACTATATACTGGGTTTGTTTATTTATGTGTTGCTTTTACCGCCCGGCTGCGCTGGTCTGTGACATCTGTGTTGCAAGGGAAGCGCGTTTTCAATTCTTTCTGTGTATGCCGCAGGTGTTATTTCTTCTGATGGGAACAGCGTTCCGAACTAACGTGAACCGCTTAGAATAATCTTCTTTGTTCTGGATGTAATACGACGGTTCTAAAAACACTCGCACCCAAGGATAAATTCTCGCGCAGCCTACGCCGCGACATCCGAATCGCCGACGCTCACCCGCACACGTCACTTTGTTGACCGGTGCTTCACCATCTGTGTATTCTTTGAGTTGTTAGGGGAGCACAAGTTCGCTCCAATAAACGTGTTTTCCTTCAAGACAACTGCGTCCTCTTTGGATCCGTGAGAATATTTCAAACATTTGCGCTTTGTCAAAAAAGGAGTGCACACAAAACTCTTTTTTTTGTTACAGATAAAAATAAAACAACATAGCGGTTTATGTTTACCTATTGTACAAATATGCGGGAGGTGGACAACGTGATCCTACCCTTACCGCCTATAAACATGATGGACAAATTTTGATTTATTTAAAACTGCAATAACTATCAGATCATTTCTTCAAACTTACTTTAAATTCAAATTATTTTTGGAATATTTGCAAGCAAGCGCGACTGAGAACTTGTTTGGATGTCTAGTTCTGTTATATTCAAGGAAGGACAATTTCCTCTTCCCCATGACAGCGGCACGTTGTTACCGTTCTGAAATATCCAGACAGTGCAGTTTTAGCAGAGCTTATCGAAAATCGCTATTGGGTGTGTTAAGTGGGTTCAGACACGAATAAAATACTTCCGAAACAAACTGATCTGCCAAGTATGCCGCTGTTGTTACGACACTAACACATCGGTATTGCTACAGCGAAATCAGTAAAACTCGGTTTTTCGACCAGGCAATACTTTCATATAAATTAGGTAACACAAGTGGAGAATTTGCTAAATGAACAATGACTAACAAACGCAAGCTAGCGTTCTCATACATTTTGTTGCAAAATACAATTTATTTTTCTCAGTTTATAGGAAACCTTCTTGTGTTTGCCTTTTTCTGCTTGCTTTCTCTTGCTCCTTTTTTTGATGTTTTTTTTCTTTTCGTTTGCTTTTTTTCTCTGTATTCAGTTATCGCTATCAGTGAGTACTGCCGTCAGTAGTGATGGACGCTACACCCGCGCTACGCCACCGTAGCCCACCTGTTGCCTGTGGTGGGACCATTTTGCCGGTGTCTATACTCCGGTGTATATACTCCTTAGAGAAGGCAAGCGTTGCAGGAGGCCGCAGAATGTTAGGTGGCCAGATGAGATCAAGAAGTGTGCGGGGATTAATTTGTCGCAGTTAGCACAGGACCGGGGTAACTGAATACCCATGAGAGAGGCCTTTGCCCTGAAGTGGGCGTAGATAGGCTGGTGATGATACTTCTTCGTCTAAAACATATTAGTAATATTATTATTGTTAGTATTATTATTGTTCTAGTTGTTGTCTGATACACCATGCTCACGGCTTGGGAAACGTGATTATTCCGTACCGAGTATGTCGTATCCACGCATAAACGATTCGCAGAGTAAAGCTAACACTTAGCACAAAACAAGTTTTCATATAGTGAATTTCTTTGAAGATAGAGCTCATAGTCGTGGTGATAAATCGGTAATATATATTTGTTGCATCAAGAATTGTTTGGGTATTGATTTTTTTTAAATATTGGAATAAGTTAATAATGCAGGCATTACTTTTCGGCTACCTGTCAGTAGAGATCAATCGAACGCCAGCAACGGAACGCGCGCTACCACAGTAGAAGTAGAGGAAAACATTTTTAAACAGTTTCATATTGACCTAAACAAACCCCCACATCCAGAAACAGAGAATGAAAGAGCATTACACACGTTTATCACTGTTCAGCTACAACGCACTGATCAGAAAATCAAGGCGAAAAAACCAGAAGGTTTCGCCGAAAAGTTCCAAAGAGTTTGCAACTACTGAAATTTGAGGCATGAAATATTAGGCACCATAAGGCGTCTGAGGATCCTCAACGCTAGCAAAACATAAAAAGATAAGTAAAAAATATTTTACTTACCTCACAGAGACCTTTCGTTACGACTGTCTTTTCTCAAGTCCTTCTCAAGTTCTTCACACAGTCCATTCGTATGTACGCAACAACTAAGCAGGAGGCCTTGAGTTCGTCTCTTGGCTATTCAGGCCTCGCATCTGATGTGAGGGGATGGATAGGGGCGTGTCTTTGGTTACGAATCCTACCATTGACCTCTTCGATAAACACACGAGGCATGACAAGGCCGCGAAGCGTCGCCGAGGGCACCCAAAAATAGATACTAGAAATGCTTGCTCCTTTTGCGTGCTTTTGTGGGAGGAACAATACAGATATCATGGCGAGATATTGGTAGCACATGATTCTTTATACAACTTCTTCATTGCGAAGGATAGGTTTTTGAAGTGGCTAGCACGTGGTCTGTTGGCCACTTGTGCATCCAAATTTGTCTCGGCCTACTTTTGGCCAGTTTTCCCATTGCGCGTTGTGTAATGAATACCGGTCACGCCACTTGTAAATAAAGTCCTGATAAGAACTACGACATTTTTTTTGCACAGAATATGCTGAAGAATGAGGTAAGCCGGGAGATTAGGACTGGAACTTCGAAAAATATGGCTCAGATGGGTAGTAGTATTCTTTCAAATGATATTTGTTGTTTACCTAACTGTGCACCCTTAACGTAATACCGGTGGTTTGTGCGATCACGATGACATGAAAAAGCTGAACCACTACAGAGCTCCAAACAACGCGGGAAAAACTTTCTTTATACCACGTCTGAGCCCCTTTTATTGTAACAACATGCAACCGAGTTGGGGACCATGAACCTCATCTCTAAAAGCCTCAAAACGCTCACTCTTCTGTTGTCCAGTTTTTGTTTCTTTTAAAAAATGTCTTTGTGGCCTAATGAGTTAGCGGCCTGCACATTCAACGGAGATATATACAATCTTTTGTTCGAATATACTAGACACACCAGTACTACTTCTCCAGATGCGCGCCCTGCACCACGATTTTGAAGGACTTGAACACAGGATTTCTCGAATCCCCTGTTTTGTTGTGTTTGTGCTTTTGTACACCTGTGGACAGGTGTATATCCCGCTAAGCGTCCGCTGTCTTTATACGTACGCGGAAGAGCACGAGGTATGGCTGTCGACCTCTTTTAAGTGCGTGCGTGCAATTGCAGGTAACTGGGAGTAGCGAAAATGCACCGAATATTTGAATGAGACTAGTACTTTGTCACCGAATGGGCAGCAGGAAACCGGATGAACAATCGAGAACACTTGTATTCAAAACAGCAGTAAGGCGTGGATAAGTCCTTTGCGTTGGTCAGCACGTGGCGATAACTTCGAGCACGGGGGGTGTGTGAGGACATTTGCTAAGTGCAACTGTCGACTTGAAACAGCTGCTTAGTGTGGCACTTGTTAGGTGCAGCTTAATGTGGGCGATTTTAAATGCAATATTGACATGTTTGTCTCGTAAAGCCAACGAGGTGCGCACGTGTCTCAATAACTGACTTGTTTGAGCCTTGTTTGTTTTTCATATCTTCTGGTTTTCGCCGCTTGCATGGACAAACTGCGTTGGGAATTCTACTAAACTTTGCCACTAAAACTGTACTTACGAGACGCCACATTACATTGTTGCACGTAGAATTTTGGTCATTGTGGTTTTGTGTTCAGTTCTACGTTAGTTTTAAGTAATCCCTATACATGGTTCAAAAGGTTTCAATTTTACGTGCGCATTTGTTAGAGTACTATTCAATGAACGACCTCCCGCAAAAATGGTTTAAAAGCGTTGAGTATTAGTCAAGTTATCGTCCAATAAAAATGGCCCGGAATAAGGCTTGGCACACTTATCTTTTGATCGCGCCTCCAAAGCAATGTGGAAGCTGTAACGCCACCGACCAGGCGTAAATCCGCTTTGAGAAACAGGGCTGGTTCGACATCCGCGCAGCCATTGGTTCCACTCTGTAGTACGTCAAGCGTTTTTTTCCCTTTCTTTTAGCACACGCCAGCCAAGCTCGGCGTACGACAGCGGCTGCCGCTCAGCGGGCTCTTCGGTGGTCGGCCCGCATCGAACGGCTCCTGGTGCCGTCCGTGGCCGCGAAAGCACATTAGTTTCGTAATAGCGGAAACGAGCGCTTCGAGGCCAGATGAAGAGATTCCGAACTCAACATGCACGCCCAGGACAATAATTGAAGATTGGCACCGATGACTAGCGGCCCGGTAGCGGTTCTGCATGCGGCCCTTTCTCGGCGAACTGGTCCCTTCGAGGTCGAAAAAAAGGCTTGGCATCGCCGGAGTTACCCAGGCACTGCTTTGCGAGACCGCGCCGACGAGGATCCCCAGCGCAATATTTCACGGCACTGTCACCCCATTTCACACAATTATAAACTGATTTTCCACAATTGTTCCGCTCTAGCGGGCAGTGACGAGTTTTAGCTGCTGCCGCGTATGCAGTACTGTACATGCACCACAGAGAGGGCTCCCTGCGGACTTTGCAGCCTGATGCTTGCCGTGGTTGCGCGTCTAGTGGGAGTTTCCAGCTGCAGGGACGCTCCGTGTTGTCAGTCGTTATTCACACGTTGTAAACGACTGAGTAAAACTACAAACTGAGCTGAGCTCGTGTGACGGGTGGCGACGATCTACAGTCGTCTCTACTGAGATACGCCATGCCGCCGGTGCAGAAGCACCGCGGGCACCCGTGTTTCCCCCGAGCCGGGAACGCTGGTTGGGTACACCATTTAAAGGGGCCCACCAAAAGCGACGCCTTACTGTTCAGTGTTTCGTGCGTCATAGAGCCTGCGTCACAAGCATTCTACGGCACGTCAGAGCGCGGCAGTGTGGCGGCAACGAAGCGGCAGGTGAGCAAGGAAGGAAACTAAGGATCTCTGTTGCGTGTTTTTGCGGTCCCTGCTTTAGGCAGAGGTGTAATAATTGACATACGTTGTAGTGAAGGGCTACTCTAGTGATTGCGCGATTGAAATGGCAACCTTCGGAAGCCTATTTAGGGGCCCTTTGAGGGAATTTCGGGTAACTGCAGTTATAATACGAGGCAATTTTATCACGGAATGATAACCAGAAATGTAATAATCGTAACTGCGTAAAACATTGCGTGCTCAATTTCAACAGAGCTCCACAGCCGCAAACATTCCCAGCTTTGCATATTGGACTATTGTGTTATTTAGGAACAATTTATATTTACCCGCTGCCGACCCTTACGTATTAGCAAAAGGGGCTAGGTGAAGCCGGAAAATCGAAACTAATTGGCTACATCAGCGTTCCATGAACAACAATATGAAATTTAGGAAAAGAATGAACCAATAAGCACAACAAATTAAAAAAAGGAAAGAAGATGCATAAAAGCATTTCAGAATGCCCTAAAATATAAAAAGCATTCCAGAATGCCCTAAAATATAAAAAAAACTACACAGCAACATGCAGCGCGCACACACGCCAAGTAAACATTTTAATAAAACACTAGTTTCCATGTTACCAACCTAATACCCATCTGGCGTGACAACAACGGACAGAAATTCGAACAAATTAAGAGAACGTGTTGCATCAAAAGGTACGCCTGATTTTCTATTGCATTCCAAGTAAGCTTAATTGGAATGCGTTTCCTGAGCAAACTATGCGATAATGCTTAACATAGAAACGGTTGGCGTTGTTCCTATCTTTACCACATGGCCACAGCTGACTAGAGTGAGCGTACGCGAGAAATTTTAGATCTAAGCGAAAGCTTTCTAATCCAATATTCTGTAGAGTGGAGGGAACACAGTTTTTTCAACGCAGTGAGTTGCGATTAATTAGAAACTTTAGGGCTGTCACAATCAGCACAAAAAAAAACTCGAAATGTGGAAAGGAATTGTTCGAATGTGCCAAAAATGGCTAGTTCTATTCCCGCAGCCATAGTGATTTTTTGCCCTCTTGAATATACATTTACTACGTACGCGGACCACACGCGCGTTTATGCGGATGGCTCAGTGACCGCAGAATCATCTGCCATTGGCGTGTGGATTCCGTGGGTCCAGTGCACAATCCTGAAAAAAAAAACTCAGAAACAAAGCATCCCCGACCGCGACTGACGTAGCGGCTGTGCGGGTTGCCCTTGATTTCGTTGGTGCACACTACGCCCGGCGATTGGTGATCTTCTTAGTCTCACGGGGTGCTTTGCAAGCTCTAAGAAGGCTGCTCAGCCACTGCAGTCAGCTTGTATGCGAAATCAGCGAAATCCACACAGCGGTATTGCGCCCGGTCCATCCCATCGGGCTTGAATGGCTGCCTGTCATTCGGGAATAGACGGAAGTACTACATCTGATGCAGGCGCTAGCGCTGGCCACTCTCTACGTAACAGAACACATCCTCCTTCCTCTCGCGAGGATGGTTGTGCCCTTATTTATCCAACTGGATGTAGTGTTCAAGACCGTCGCAGCGGATATCGACCTCTTCATGGCACTGACCCTCTCTGAAAATTCCATGTTCCACCCAAACTATCCAGAGCGTCTGAAGCTGTACTGCATCGTTTGCTCGTCCACGTTGCTTACACCCGAAGACAGAATAGGTGGGAGGATTCACCACTGTGCCCCATTGGTGCCGTGCGCGAGAATACCTAGCACTTGTTGTGTATATGCCCGTGATTTGCCCCTGCGTGAGCAATAGCGGCTAGCTGCCTGTCTCGTGTACGACGGTGAGCAAGGCTTCAGTTGTGTAACTTTATTGGACACTGGGGCCAAATCAATCATATATTTTTAGGGACCAAAATTCTGCTGCATTTTTAAGGGATTCTGGACTGAAGAGAACATTGCAATTCTTGCATTGTGCGCATGCTTGCGTCGTACGCGTTTTCTGCATTTTGTTGTAAGGCACTCTGCGCTTTTTGGGCACCATTCGCTCTATTGTTACATTATTTTATTTACAGATTTTTTCTTGAATTTGATTGCGTACCATGTCTAATTAACTTTTGTTTTCTCTCTGAATAATTGCAGCCTTACAAACCTCACGCATTCACTTCACTGCTTGTAATCATCCCCATCTGGAGTAGCAAGCACTGCCGCTAGCAGAGCTGACCTCTATAGCACAATTAATGGTTTTCTCTCTCTGCCTCTCTCTCATCTACAAAACTTTTCACCTACCGGATGCCGGCTATACTAGTCGAACTGTCGCAAATGTGGCAGCCATTTTAAAAGTAGGGAAGCTAGTAGCTTACGTTATCTTCTGTAGAGAATGTTTTTTAGAAAATGCAGCGCCCGCCACCTCGTGGTATAAAACTTCAATCTTTATAGAGACAGGAAGCAGCTCTCGCGAGAGTTCTGCCATTGGGAATTTGTGTTGAATTAGCCATTTTAAGTGCGAATGCACTTTATAAGCGACCCTGAATTCCGGTGACCGCCGTCCGTCCACATTGCAACAGCTGCGGGTGCGCGCGCTCCTCGTCTTCCTTGCCAACGGGGGGAGATGGGCGTGCGCTGCCTGGCCGCTGACATGGCACATACCCACGTGGGGGATTGGCCAGGGATCGGGCGTGAGAAGGGCTAATGCACCCGCTTAAAGGAGTACTGACACGAAATTTCAAAGCTGAGACCCGCTCTAGCAACCAAGTACAACGACAACGCAAATAGGTGTCTGTGCATGGCACATACCCACGTGGGGGATTGGCCAGGAATCGGGCGTGAGAAGGGCTAATGTACCCGCTTAAAGGAGTACTGAAACGAAATTTCAAAGCTGAGATCCGCGCTAGCAATCAAGTACAACGACAACACAACTAGGTGTCTGTAAATAAATGCATCTTTCTTTTTTTGTAGTTGTGTGTGTGTGTGTGATCTCTCTTTCGTGAACATTACCGAACCGCACAAATTCAACTCCTGCATTCGCACTTTCACATTGTTCCCCTCGGGGAAATGCGGGGAAATTTATTTTCTGTAAGGCAACAGCGTGTTGCCGGCACTGCCGCTAATACCCACCCATGGTAATGGACGAAAATACTTGTGTGTTATATGATATATGTACATGGTTCTGCTTGGTTGAGTCTTCGTTGCTGAAGGATGCGTAGAACAGCGCAGCGGCAACGACACAGGCGACGAAAGCTATCAGTGTTTTAATTCCTAGTGTATCAATGTTTTGATAATTTCACTACAAACTGGCTTAGTTTTTGTCAAGCGAGGATGGCGGAAATATTCAGGAGAAGCTAGCATAGGTAAGCACACAGAGCGAATGTAGTACGTGGTAATTCTATACACGTGGTTGTAGTTAGTAAGGGAGTTCGAAGAGCCAGAACTTTGTTGCTGCCAGCGCAACTGCCGGGTCAGATGCGGAAAAGCAACGCACTGTATTTTTATTTATGTCAGCGGATATGTTTTTGGAAGAACGTGGCAGTGCATATGTTTGTCTTGGGTTAGTTGAAGCCCACAAAATATCCACATAATACGAGCCACAAAAAGTTCGCTTTAAATGTAAAAAAAGCAATGATAGTTGCCAACACTACGTCAAATGCTATTTTACATATTTCAAAGTTTCCGGATAGTGTCTCAAATGTGGACGAACACATTTCCAGCCGTTTACTTGACGGCCTGCATCATCCGTTATGCCACTGCACTCGCTTACTCATTTATACAAAACGAAGAACTTCAGACGGAAATATTAAAAGTGCGAATGCTCGTCTTCAGGCCTAAACCTTTATGTAGGAGGCAAGTAAATATTTTTCAGCTTCATTCGTAAGCTGTGGTATACAACAGCTGTATTTCATTCAAAGAGTAATTAAACAAAACTATCACTATTGCACAACCGAAAGTTCTCAGGCAGTATTCCAATAGCAAGTGTTCCTGGGAATAGTGTTCCTCCGAAGAGACTTACTAGAAAAGCGAGAATGGGGACGGAACCAACTCTGTGGTCAAGCACCGTATGCTTTCCTCTAATTGAACGCCACCACGCTCAGCGCGGCGGTGTTTATATTGCAGCCTACTACTTCGCATGCACACGTAAAATGACAAACAACCTGCGTCAAAACTGAGTAATTTTATGGGAAGTCGGAAACTTCACGTAAGGAGCCCATTCACAATCCAAAGGGGGATAATGCCTTCGTCCGCGATCATATGCCGCAATAAAACGCGCAAGCAACGTTGCTCAAACACTCTTTCAAAGAAGGCGAATCCAAGAACTGCTCATTTATAACTAGGAGAGAATTCTAAGAAGGTAGCGGCGACAACAACCATATTGAACCGCAATGGTGACTTTCAGTCGATGTATTTCTTTGTGTTTCCTAATGCATGGGCCCGAGAAGAGCCTGGGGTATCTGTATATAAAAAAAACATGTAGGAGCACAAAGGGCGTTCTCAATACTGATGCAATAATTTTACGCAAGCTCGGCAAGGTACCTGAAACATCAAACCGCAGGCTGTGTCCGCGTACATCATGGTCCTCCAACAGCACGATATCGTCAGCGTCTCTCGATTTATCAACAACCCACACTTTTCTCTTTCCAAACTTGTCATCGGTGAAGTGAGTGCTCCAGTCTCCGACTATGCCTTTGCGATCGAATCCTATTTCTTCGTGCATTTAAACTTGGTGGGCAATCCTCCCCTGCTACACATTCATGGACTGGATCATTCTATTTGAAGGTAGGCTCAATAAGTCCAATAACAGCGTTTGCAACTGATCGTTGAACGCACCATGCACGGAGGAAATCTAATACCGCCTGTCACAGTCTCGTCATCACGATGTTCTTTGCCATACTTTCTCTCAATAAGGTTAGAAATTTTGGTGGTTTGAAACCTCGTGTCTGTCTTCATTTCTTCGTACATAAAAAGTTCATTTTCATCATGTCGGTGCTCTTACTACGACAGCAAGTGATCAATGTACGATCAGTAAGAACACTTATCAGACAAAATGAATTCATGGAACCTCATCAAGAAAATCTTCTGTAGCCCTTTCGGAGTGATGATCTTGAGGTGGTAGTAGAACGACCGACATAACTCATAATGGTTACGAATGACATATATGTATTTTGCTTGTTAGAGTAAGGATTCTTGTGGAATGGGAGATACGACTTTATTGGATCTGGCCTGGACATCGTTTAGGCTGATTCGGCTCCCATCATCTCAAGGTAGGGAGACGCCAGCATGGAGTCCGTTACTATTTTGGGTTGGTGGCGTTTCGAAAGAATTGCGAGGATGGGGTACGGCTTCCATATGGTCCACACTTGAAGTAAGTGATGATGAATACGTCATCAGGGCATGGCATGCCAGACCGGGGGGACCGTATCAGGTATTTATGGAAGATGGAGTGCTTCCACAAGCCATCCATCCTTCTGTACGCATCGATGTCCATGACTGTAATACAAGCAGGGTTAATGTGAACAAATCACGATAATTACTTGATCATCATCACATGTTTTATTAACTATAAAGTATCCTATCAAATGCTTTGAAACTGTAGTCAAAACCGGCAATGACTGTTCTGGCTACGGGAGGTTACTATCAGACCTGCCAGATTCTGTCCTAGTGAGGAATGCAGGCGTGCACTTATATACGTGTCATTAGGCAAGACCTTAGGTTATTCGAAGCCTTTACACTGCAAAGTGATGAAGTGGCAGAGGATATTATTTTTAAACTATCCACTGACCCACCGAACATACAGCGTTGGTTCACTGGTGTGTTATTGGGAATCAGGAGTGACCCAGTAATTTCATATCAGACAGAGACATACTGTCGACCAGACCTACGTGGTAAACCACTTATATACTGGAACGCATACGGGAAATCTAAACGGCTAGTAGGAAGAGTGTATATTTCGCGTTCGGCCGGCCATGCCAGACATTCGTTAAAAGCGTCATACTTGATGCGTTCGCATCTTACATGGCTTGAAGTGGCCAAGTCAAGACACCAACCTAGTGTACGAGTGACAATTCCAGGTTTGTTTTCATATCTATTAGAGGTGACATGATAATGATGGCCCCAGGAGCAGTTGACAAACTGTTCTTGGTCAATATATTATTGGTCCCCTCTTACGCAAAAATAACACAAGTCTGTAAATCCAGCATTTTACATTTTAACGTGTGTAGCATCTAATTGTCATGACATTTCGTTTATTGGTGAAATATGAAATTTTCCCACATTAGGACCAATGGCCAACATTAAGGCCGCAAGATGCTAGAGCCACACAAAAGCTACCTTTCCGCCAAAACCTTTCTAGGCACTTCAATTCATTTTATTAAAAATTAAAACCCCATGATGCTTTGCTACTGCTTCAGTGTTGTAGTGGAACAGCACGTTCTCGGCATGATTCTGAGCAGTTATTTTTAAGTTCGAGCTTTCGGGTAAATACACTCTTAACAAGACCTCCTTTGCAATGATAGATAAAATGCAATGCGCGCTTCCGCGCGCATTGTAAAGCAGAGTCTCCAAATAGGCTGATTGAAAACAACTGCTTCGCCTGTAACCCGCCCGAAGAGACAGCACATCACTTTGATAATGGCATGCATGGAAGGACAAGCAACAGAAAGATTCTCGGGAAGCGTGTACTGATAAGGCACAAACTAGGTCGCGATTTCTTCTTTCTTTTGATAATTTAATTCTGGCCACCTCAGAGGTAGCCTGTTTGAGAGCATTGCTTTACGATGCGCGCGTAAGCACCGTCACGTGGTATTTTTTATATTTAGCGGGTGTTCTTTATCACTCAGAATAAATGTATACGCAACTATTTCGCCGCTAAAAATACCGTAGTTAGATGCCCCTCGTGAGTTCCTACGAATGCCTCATTGACAATTTAGTGATTTGGACAGTACTTCTGAAGTTAGATCATTATTACTATTATTTAGTAAAGTCTGATTAACGAAAAAATGCTAACCGCTTCTCCACTGTACTGCTAATAATATGCAATAGGTTCTCTTCGAGTTATGCCATTATTATTTTTTTAAATCTTCGTGTATGATAGCTGGAACACCCGGTATACACGATATCAGCCATGAGGGAGCCCACCCAGATGGATTTTCTTCTTTTTCAGAGGTTGGGTCGATAGCCCTCGTCTTCTTCTTCCCCTGACACATCCCCATCGTCAAAAGCGACCGTCCCGGTCGAGGCGTTAGTGAATGTACAGATGCGGTGACGATGCGTGATGGGAGGAAAAAGGGAGTCCTCGCCGCCACAGATGAGAGTGATTCGTCGTGGTGAGCACTGGCCCCAAAAGAACAAGGTCCACTGTCGCAGTGAAGCAACATCCAGAGGGCTCGGAGGCGCGCCGGAGTTCAGGGCAGGGGAACAGCATCGTCTTCTGTTCAGATCACGGCTGGTCACGTCGTTCGGTCTCGACAAGTCACAGGCTGGGGGCACGGGGCTAGGGAATGGTGAGTCGATGGCACACCGGGACTGGGGCGGGCCGACGCGGTCCAAGACCATTTGAGCGATTTGCAGCAGCTGAGACAAAGCGAAGCTGGGGCCAGGATAGAGATGATCTCCACTACCTCCACGAAAACATGTTACGTGGCGGCAGGACACCGGAAATAAACCACGGAAGATGCGAGTGATGTATTTACGTTATATACATGATGTCGGCCATGCGGGAGCCCACCTAACTGGGTCTTCTCCTTCAGAGGTTGGGCCGATAGCTCTCGTGTTGTTCTTCCCGTGACAACACTACGACAAACGATACCATAGTATCAGAGACGTCGAGCTGAATGTTTTGAACCTTTTCAATAAGTCCTCATTGTTGCGGAGATGGGCTGGGCTGGTTCCGACGAGTGGAGAAACCACGCGATGCAGGAAGCCGCAGAGCCTGTGGAGCGGTGAACGGGTAAGTCCACTATTGGCCACAAAGGAACACCAGGCTTGTGGAGCTTGGGCAGGGCAGGTATTGCTCGCGGTGATCCGTTTCGGCACAGGAGCTTGTAATAAACCCCTTGTGCTGAGGCGGTACAGCGTGGAAGACGTCAGCCAAGCGCTTCTGCAGTTCTCGTTGGATGTGCTGAGTCGGGTCCTCCTCAAGACTTGCATAGGTGCCAGCGTAGCCCAACAAGGCGAGCACTTTGGTCCTGTACTCCTGAACGTCCACGACGATGGTGGTGTTGCCCTTGTTCGGGGGAAGCACAACAATTTCCTCGTTGTCGCACAGGCTTCGCACAGCGGCGCGTTCACCTTCGGCCATCGAGGATAGCTCTGGTTTGGCGCACAGATTGAAGAGGACGCTGACGGCACGTACGAACTTCGTCATGGAGTGAGGGCTCTACGAGAGAGATGGCCTGTTCCACCGTGTACACTAGTTTCTTGGGTCGGGAACAGGTCCCGTAATAAAGGTGAGGCCAAGTTCGGAAACGTTACTTCTTTTAAACTCAACTAAATTGTTGTCGGCGTCCGTCTCTTTCATCAAAATGCATGCCCAACCAGACGGGCTTCCGTCAGACCCTTGACTTCAAATACACTGGGATAGCTTTTGGGTAGGGATGTTTTTCTTCCGCCCCAATCCTCCATACATTGGTAGAATGTACTCGAGGACGTGCTCGATATGGAATTGTGTAGAGACGAAGACGTGATCCACAGAGCGCTCCTCGGAAATACACAAAGTGATGCCGCCGTGTTCTGCAGATGCAGGCAGCAAAACGCAAGCTATCTAGGCAAATCTCTGTAAATGTATTAACCACACGCCAATTCTTTTATTACCTTAAAAGTAAATATAATACCGCAGCCATTACAATAGGTGGCTGAGTTTAACCTTGAAAAGCGCGCCGTGAAAACTCTAACAACAGCACTTTTTGGAGCTAGATTATTTGCATGAAATCATGAATGCGCCGACTCCTTCAGGGTAGATCAATATTCTCCCACAGCCCCATCACGTCCGAGCGCCTTGTTTTCTCAGCTATCCATGCTTTCGTCTTTTCTACTTGTTGGGGAGTAAAATGTGCCTTCCAGTTACCGACGATTCCTTTGCAAATGTTGTCTATTTTCTCGTGCACATCCTCCTCCTCCTGCGCAACAGTTTGCCTGTAGACTTCCCTAAAGTTGATAATTCTGTCATGTGGCAGGCTCAGGAGGTCCTTTAAACCGTTTGAATCTTATCGTTGAAAGCACTTTCCATGTTTTCGAAACTTGACGGTTCTAATTCTGCCCGTAAAAGTTTTGTCCTGTCGTAGTCGATCGGCGTACTTTTTCTATAAAGTCGGCAATTTTTACAGTCCAGAACTTTTGGTCTGTTTTCATTTGTTCGGAAGAAGAGTACATTTTATCGTTTGGATGTTCGTACCATGAAAGCAAATGATCAAAGTACCGCACGTAAGAAAGCTTGTCGAACAAAAACAACTTGTAGGCGGCCGACGAGTTGGTGAGGCCGAGCTCACGTTTCTTGCGGTGTCGTTGGCTGTGCCATGGACAAGACGAGACGCGTAGAACGAGGGTGCCGTTTCCGAGGTGGGCCGAATCTGTTCTAGGCGCGAGCTGGATGATAGTGCTGATAATGATTGTGACGCTGCTGAAGATGATGATGATGGCGTCACCTCAGGGCTCCCCCCCCCCCCTTAGCGCGCAGCGCGATAAAAAAAACCGAGGGACATTTAGCCTGCGCAGGAAAGGAGCGCGACAGTTCGGTTGGGTATACAAATGCCGAATGTACATAGCGGCATGAAACTGTGGAGAGGGCTGTCCTGATCGCCATGAGTAATATCGACAGCTATGTACAATTTGTCCGCAGTCAGGAAGAGTCCATGGGCAATCAATGCTCAAGTCGCAGGGTTTGACTAAACGGCACGGTCCGGGTCGTCAGTGAGGTAGCGTCCGGGATGTGGGGAAACCTCTGGTGGACGAGGCTGGGAGTACTGCCGCGGAGGCATTGCGGGATGTGGGGCGACGGCTACAATGGATGGCGGAGCGAACCGCTGGGGTAACTCGAAGGACAGCGACGAGATCAAGCGTGATGCTGAACACTGACGGCCAAAGTTCGGGCTTGGCTGCGCTGTGGTTTCAGCTGTGGGGATGCGTCACTGACTGGGCAACTTGCGCACGCGCCGTGAGAGATGGAGCAGCGGAGGGCGCCAATGACAAGCGTCTCTCAATCTACCGGTGTCTCAGGTTCTTGTCGTGCAGTGCACTTGTGCTGGTTTCACCCGGGGTCGGAGATCAGAGCGCCTCTGACCCCGTATTGCGAATACTCTTCTGTAGGAGGGAATCGGTCGATGTGGGGTGACCTTTTTGTGGCGCGTCTGGTTGCATAGCGACAAGAAATTCTTCTTTCGGCTACGTTTGTTGGGACGTTTCTCCCGCAATTGTTTCTATGGTGTTTCCATTGTAGCCAGGGTGTCAGGCCTCTCGGGTGCAGTGTGATCAGCTTCGAGTGTAAGTTGCACTTCCGAGGATCTCGAGCGGTTGTTGACTGCTTTAAGCTGTTCAACCGGTGACGGGGTGAGGGCTCGCGTGTGTGAGGATGAGAAAAGTCTGAAAGATCCTTCTCATCCGTGCCGTGGGGCTAAGGCGGTGAAGTTTCCTGTAATTAGCGGAAAGCAGTTGACACCTGGGTGGGTTTATGCAGCAGACACAACAACGTGTGGGACTGCGCCATACTGTTGCGTCGGGTTGACTAAGTGAAACGCCAACTCGGAAGTGCCGCAAGTCGTAGTCGGGGCTCTCGTTTGTTGGTCAGGCGAAGGTAGACCTGCCGGCGATGTGTAATCTACGGATGGTGTTGGAAGGCGTGGTGGTGTAGACAAAGGCGTTCCTATAGCGTAGGGGTTTAGGAGAGCGGCTTTAATATCGTTGTATGCACTTGAGCCTGGGGCCGGCAGCTGGATGCGCTCAGTGAGGTCCGCAAGTGACTTCTCTAAAGGGTCGAGGTACCTGCTTTCCTTGGACTGGATGTCGTTGACATGGAAATGACTCTCCTGGATCACGGACCACGCGGTGTGGTAGCGACGAATATATCCAAACGGAATCAGCCCGAGTAGCTCTGGGAGTCGTTATGCACATTGAGGCTGGGGAAGCAGCAATGCGATTCCATGGCGAAGCCGCTTGTGCGGGTCACCAACTTGTGGGCGGGCGACGAGGTGGTGATTCCGAGCCCACGTTTACTGCGGTTGCGTTGGTTGTGCATTGGACAGGACGAGGCGCGTAGAACAAGGGTGCCGTTCCCGAGGTGTGCCGAATCTATTCTAGGCGCGAGATGGCTGATAGCGCTGATAAATGATTGTGACGCTGGTGAAGATGATGATGATGGCGTCACAACAAACTCATGGAACTTGTCGTATGAAACTTCCTCCGCACACTTAGGTGTAGAGCTCTTCAGTTGGTAGCAGAACGACACACAACGGTAGATCTATCTTCTGTTCCCCATTACCCCATCCTTTTCCTGCCCCAACCTCCTTTCTACCACTACCTCAACCAATATTTCTACCACCTCCCTTTCATTTTCTTTCCCAGCGATACATATGTGGTGCACGCTGGGAACCTCTTTTCCTCTCACACTCACTCACTCACTCACACATACGTCATATACGTCACATATACGTCACATATACGTATTTTGCTAGTTCTGAGTAAGGCTTCTTCTGGAACGGCAGATGCGTCTTGATGAGGTCTGGCCTGGGCATACTTTCGGCAGACTCGGCGCCCATCATTTCAAGGTAAGGAGACGCCAGCATGTAGTCCGTTAGAGTTTTGGAAGGGTGGCAAATCGAGAGGATGCTGAGGATAAGGTACTGCATCCACGTTGTCCCGCACTTGGGGTAGGTGACGATAAATGTATCGTCGGGTCGTGGCTTGTAAGGCAGGGGGACCGTATCAGGTCTTCGTGGCAGAGAGAATGCATCCTTATGTCTTCGATGTCTCTGTAGCTTTCGGTTTTCATGACTGGAATGCAGGGAGCGTGTTGATGTGAAGAAAAAGGAATATGATCACTCATCTTCATCAGATATTTTATGGGTTAAACAATGTTCTCTTGCGATATCTGGAACAAAGTTCTAATAGAGATAAACAATGCTGTTTTTATGCGGTTCCAGTTTCCGTGTTGTCAGAGCCTTTCCTATTATTGAGCGCTTGTACTCAATATTGCGCAATTCTGGACTTCGTCTGGGCACTGCGGTTCCTCGCTATATAAAAAATCGCTTTTGTCAAAACTGGATAGGATATTTTGCAGCAATTTCCCAGTAGTATCTCTTGCATACTTTTACATTCACAAGTATGCAAGGGCCGTGGCCTGTTCTACCATAAGCTCCTAACAGAAGCTCCCATTAATGTATCCCATTATTCCACCTTTAAGCTACTCCGAGCCCTTTCTGAGAAAGTTACCTTTCCCTTCGTATTCTGCCCCTCCGCCTACACTCGCTTCATGTCAAAGCATCTGGACCTGTTTCCCCCCTTTCCCCGAATCTATAACTCTGTATTCTTGGTCTTACTCTCCACCTACCGTTCTCGTTGCCTACGGGTTACCCATGAATGTATCGCTGGACCTGTCACTAGCAATTCGTGGGTAGGAGGTAGGCGTTGATCCATCTGCCAGGCAGCATTATTTCTGTGTAAGCGTTCAATTCTTAACAAGTGACGCACTTGTTCTATGTCGGCCAGTGGCTTACGAGTACGATCACGTGCAGTGTGGGGCTAGCGGTAGCCAGAGAGTTCGAAAGGAACGAATGTCGATTGTTCGGCGTTCATCTAATCCAAGCAAGTCAATTATCTTTAAAAAGAGCATTGTTCCCGCGTGCGCATTTCCAGAATTTTGGAGAAGTCAAGTCAAATCATGAGTACATTCACCGCCGTATCATTGCAGGCGCGATTAGTTATTTTAAAGGCACCGCGCAGGTAGTAACTTTACGAGGAGTTTAATTAATACTGTTTCAATATGGTTATTTAGTCCCCCCCTTCCGTTTTCGAATGGTGGGAAGTATGGCTTTCTAATGATATGTCTGACAAATATATGCAATAGGCAGCTTAACATGCTGACACTTCCTTTTTTGTACACTGAAAATAGCCGTGGATCAAAGCCACAAAATCAAGCCGGTACTGCAGGATGATGGTACTCACAAAGGTTACACTTCCGCCAGGAAGTTCCGAACGCAGTAGCTGATTTTAGGCAAACTAAAATTTGTAACATCACTTCCGCCGCCTCCTGAGAGGCCCTCATTCATCCCTCTTGCAAATGTGTAAGTAGGTATTTTCAACTGCGTAATTTCCTGTAATAAATGGTATAACTGGAGTTATTAGATAGTGTGCATGAGTTGTCAACTTCCAGTAAATGAGCGTGGAAACATGTTTTTCTTACCTTCAGAAGATAACTGATTAAAACTTGCTTTCGGTGAACAATTGGCTATTCTGCTGAATCTTGGTTGGATTCTACGCAAAGCCGATGTACACTGTCGCGAGAGTTGCATCAAATTAGAAAGGCACGTACTCAAAGTAAAACGTATGGGCTTGCAGCGCTGTGCCTGGAGTGTCGAAGCAGAACGCAGCTGGCCCTCCACGACAACGGGACTTGTGGCGTGAGCAGGCAGAGGATACTTGTCGGTCACGCAGCAAGAGCGATATAGAAAGATAAAATTGTGCAGGTCCGCACTTGAACAATACTGGCCTGCGGAGATACGGCATTGTCGCGAGCCAACAAGACTTTAAGAGGGGATAATCTTTCGCAAAATCTAACAAACCTCCTAGTAAAACCTGTTTGCCACAGTGGTATAGATTTTATATATTTTCAGTTATTAAGCTCACGCTTTTAAGCCAATAATATCAGGTATATTAGACCAAACCTTTGAAATTTTATCCTGTGCTATGCCAAGGCACGCCATGGGGCAAAATAAGATGGCTGCGTGTATTATTACGATCTTGGAATAGCGCTATAAAACGACTGACCACCATCAATTAAAAAAATTAAACATTTGAGTAAACTCACGAGAAAAAAATTGGCACCGTGTCTCCTCGCTTCACTGAAGATTCTCTTCCTACTGTAGAGTGTTGACAGCACTATAACTATTGTCATCATATTGAGCTTTTGGCTAAAACTTGAGCTATATAAAATCATTGTTCATATTGTCAATTTTGGCTTGGCACCTGAATTGAGCTACAGACAGACAGACAGACAGACAGACAGAACAAAGTTTTCCAGTTTAGTAGCCCAAGGAAGGTTTTCATTTTTAAACTGTTGGTAAGGCACTCACCCAATTCGCCTTCTACTTTGGCAGTTTTCAAAAGGAAATAAATTACTATTTTGGAAATGGACACTTTTGTTACAGCCATGCCTTTCTCGCATATATAAAATGTCTCTAAAAACGACTCAAGCAGAGTATATTTGTGCAAATCAGTAAAAGTGATCCCACAAGGGCATTCTTTAGAATTAGAGGAGATCATTTCATACGTCTGTGGGAATGCAGGCAGCAAAATGCTAGCAATGTTCACAAAACAGTATAACAGTATGAAACACATGCACACTCTTTTATTACACTAAAATTAAGTATTTATTGAAGTAATTACAAAAGGTGGCTGAGCGTAACATTCAAAAGAGCGCACTAAAATCTGCAAAAACTCCCGTTTTTAACTTAGTGTACTGGCACAAAAACATAAAAGCCCCGACTCCGTCAGGGTAGATCAATGTCTTCCCAGAGTCGCATCACATCCGAGCCTTTTGTTTTCTCAGCAATCCAAGCTTTTGTCTTTTCGATTTGTTGAGGAGTAAAGTGTGCCCTCCAGTCACCGACGATGCCTTTGCGAATAAAGTCTGTTTCCTCGTGGACCTCTTCATCCTCATCAACACTTTCTTTGTACACTTCCATAGATTTGATAATCCTATCAGGTGGTAGGCTCAAAAGGTCTTTTACAACCGTTTGAATGTGATCATTGAAAACGCCCTGCATGTTTCTGAAACTGCACGCATCTATTACTTCCTGTAACAAAGTCTCGTCCTCCCGAAGTTCGTCGCCGTACTTTTTGTCTATAAAGTCGGCAATTTTTACAGTCCAAAACTTTGGGTCTTTCTTCATCTGTTCGTACGTGAAGAAGAGTATATTTGGATCGTTCCGGTGTTCGTACCACGATTGCAAATGTTCAAAGTACGACCCGTAAGATAACTTCCCGGACAAGAACAGCTCATGGAACTTTGCGAATGAAACTTCTGCCACCCTCTTCGGCGTAAAACTCTTGAGGTGGTAGTAAAACGACACGCATACGTCATAGGGGTTACGAGTGACATAGACGTATTTTGCTTGCTCAGAGTAAGGCTGCTTGTGGAACGGCAGATGCGTCTTGATGAGGCCTGGACGGGGCATCCTTTCGGCTGACTCGGCACCCATCATTTCAAGGTAGGGGGACGCCAACATGAAGTCTGTTACTTTTTGGGGAGGGTGGCCTTTCGAGAGGATGCTGAGGATAAGGTACTGCATCCATGTTGTTCCACACTTGGGGTAAGTGACGAGGAATACGTCGTCAGATCGTGGCTTGTAAGATAGACCGGACCGTATGAGGTCTTCGTGGAAGAAAGAATGCATCCACAGGCCGTCGACGTATCGGTGGCCATCAGGGTCCATATGTGATCTGAAGGAATGAGGTTAATGGGAAGAAAAAGCATATGGTTACTAATCTTCATCACATGTTTTATGGTATAAAAAGCGTTCTTTCAAAAGTTCTGAAGCAATAGTCTAAGACAGGCGACTACCGCGCTTAAGAAGACTATATTTTATAGTCTATGTGTTTCCATACCTTACATATTGGAAAACGTTTGTGCTTAATGATGTACAATTTTTTATATGTGTGGACACTGGACTTCCTCGCGCCATTAACAAAACTGGGTGTGACATAACATTATTTTCGTCCCGCCGCCCTTCTCGGGTAACCCTCTTTCACACTTGTTGACTCCCCTTCCGAGGCCTTTTCTTTTCCTTGTGTACTGCCATCCTTCACTCCCCAAATGCTCCCTTTAATGTTTCTCCTTATGTCCTCGCGTAAACAACTTCTAGCCCTTCCTGAAGTAGTCCTTTTTCACTTATTCTCTCGACCCACATTCGCTTCATGTCCAACCATCTCGTTATCTTTTTCCCTCTCTCCGTCATTACCGTCTGTTTTTGGTCCAGTGCTCCACCTAGGTATTACCCTTTTGCAAGGTATTACCCATGAATCTATCGCTATGTCAGTCATTAGTTAGTTTTCGACAAGGGGTTAATTTTAGATGAACAACCTGTGATGCAACCGTAATTCACTGGCTAGGTTTCAGTAGTTTGGAAGAGGTGCACTTGTTGCACGTGCGCCAGTCGCGTACAAGTGGGATCATGGGCTGAGTCGGGCGACAGATAAGAAGAAAGTTTGAAGTGCGCAAAGAACAATTGTCCGGTGTTCACGTAACCTAAACATTACATATATTTTTAAAAACACTGTTTTAGTGTGACCATTTGGCCGTTTCAAAGGATTCAAGTAAAGCAGGAGCCCAGTCACTAATTTAGGATTGCAGTTACAAATTGTTCGTTGTTAGAATTGTAGCACGAAATGACTGAGCTCAGGAGCGTTAATAATGAGTATTGTTTCTTATATTTAAAAAAAATCTTCGTTCCCAAAGTGTTTACTTATTGCTAGTGTGAAAATTAATTATATTTATTTTGTCGTCTTTGGAGTCTGAGTGTGCTAACATCTTTTTATTTGCACTAAAGGGGCTTCCGACATACCGTGACAAAGCCAAGCCGATGACAGAGGGCGCTAATTATTAACCGAGAATATATACAGCCGTAAAAAGCTTCCGAGGTGCTATACGTATTTCTTTTTAAATACAAACAGGAATGTTTTTTCTAGACCCTAAAATTTGTCATTGAGTAGGACCCTTTCACCACAGGTTGAAGGAGCAATTTAAGGATCGATTCGACAGTTTAAACAATTTGGAAAAGTCGAGAAAAAATGTTTTGTAAATGGTTTTGCTTACCTCCTATGAGAACTTCTTATAACTTTCTATGGACGGTTTCTATTCCGCTGAGCGTTGCTGGGATTCCACTCGGCGCAGGAAAGCTCAGCGTTACACACTGTTACAACAAATTACACAGGCACGTACTCTAGCTTAACTTTTATGGGCGTACAGCAGTGCGCGTGGATGTCGGTGCAGAGCCTACCCTTCCTACAGGATACAAACATTGGTGGCGCGATAAGGCATCGGAGCCTCGTTTATCACGCGAAGTGGGAGATAAGAAAGATAAAACTTGTCGGTGACGACGCGAACAATACGGGGTAGCTCAAGTGTGGCGTGGTCGCGAGAAACGCTGCCTTTTAAGGCAACCTGGAGTTGGGGTAATTGCAATAAATATTCATTGAAAACAAAATTTCGGTTGTCAATCAAGAATAGATTTTTTATAGACGAGCACTAAGTCAAATAGTTGTGTGAATTTTTGGGCTTTCTTACAACGAGGCAGCAATCGTCTAGTATCACAGAATTTCGCTCCGATGGAAACAATTTACTCAGCACCGTTTCTTCAGCTTACAGAAAAATTCATTTTAATGTAAAATAAGAAACTCGGGATTTCATATTTTTGTAAAGGACCGCTGGTATTGACCCTGCAGATATATCCTCGCTACAATGCATTTGTGTTTGTAGGCAACGGTAACTTTAACGTGATCAGTTTGCGCATATCTGGATGCCCCTTTGTATTTTGCACTGAGATGTATGACCATCCACGGAGGGAATGTGGTTACAGCTTTATTTTATACTCCTGTTCACCGCTCCCGCCCCTTTCCCGAATTGTGTATGTTCCTTGCTACACGCGACATCTCTCTTGCCGCATGTCATTGCGTAACCCCGTGACTTCTTCGACGGACACCTGTGCGGCGCAGTATACGCCTGCGTTGTTATTTTCTCACGTGCGCAATATCAAAACGCCATTGTCTATACCGACCAGCAGTCGACTTGTCATTCCGGAACAGGTCTACTTTTCTTATTTAGTTCAGACTCTCGACTTTCGTCGCAAATCCGAGCATACAACACGCCGTACCCATATTGTTCGAAATCATCGCTAAATTGGAGGCCTGAAGCCTCCACCGTGTAAACTCCTAATAAACAAGGTTGGGGATCGATTTGAAAAAAGAGGGAGGAGTACCCTGGCTCGAGTCTCATCTAACCTTCTGCCCCATATCGGCGCCTTGCCTTAGTTACTATGGCGCCGACTTAGTGCTCAGCACGGCTGAGTTTTGGCGCCCAAAGCTTCTTAATTCGACCGATAAATCACGGTCCGATTCACGCTTTTGTTCCAAATAACATACAATTACCCAGTGTGAGGTGGCGCTTTTCGCAGCGCTTGAAAGGGATGAAGAAGAAGGACTCATGCCGTGGTCGGCGAAGAGCACGTGGAAGGAAGAGGGTAAAGAGGCGAGGAAGCGGAAAAGAGGTGGCCGCTTGGAGTAACGAGTTCTTAGCTGGACATCAACGCCAAGGAATCCTCAAGGCCGAGCCATATCTTCGAGCCTGACAATTCCTAGCAAGGTCCGCTACGTAGCCCTCTTCACGAGGCACCCGACAGCACCGCGGGAGTGGTGTCGACCGGCTAATCTGCTCGAACGCACCGACGAACTTGACTGGCACACGTGAGCCCGTCCTTTTGTGTGTATGACGGTTTGTTATATGGGACTGTGCCTGTTAGATAAGCTTATAATTCCATATTTGTATTTTGGTCCTAGTCAATATATTGTCTTTTGTACGTCGCCCAGTCGCGCCGTCCTTTACCTGAGGCCTTCTTTCTCCAACCGAACAGCTCCTAGGCACTTTGGTATCGCTCTATTTTGCGCGCCAAGGAATGGTTGACACCTTTTTGTGGGGGCAGTACATTCGTCCTTGAATGCGTGTTCGCATGTTTTCGCAGCGGACTACTGGCCTTTTCACCAACACCGTGTCCTTTCATGACGGTTTTTGCCAACCTCGTAAATTCGGTCTGAGGGCACGCTCCAAGCTGGTTTGAACTCTATTTGGAAGCAACCAACATTTAACGCATTCTTTTCAGTGAAGACACGATGCTGAGCCACAGCAGCTGCGTGTAAGTTCCAGCAACAAATCCAGTCCCGCGTGGTGTTACACCAAAGAACGCATGGTAGAACAGTCGCATCAGCCACTGTCATTGGTCTATCAGAAATTCCTCTCCGATTATCAACCTGACCGATGTGTCAATGGGCAGACGCTGCCCTCCCTGAGAGTACCAGTACGCTGCTGTCTATATGGCTATCGTTACCCGGCTTGTGTTCCCCGCGTGGCTCGCGTTACCCGACTCACTCTTCTTAACCTCGACACCCGCACATGAATCCGTATTTTGTGTGAGCGACTTTTTGTTTCATAGAACTGTACCTATTGGATCAGTTTAGACTTCCATACGTGTATTTTCTTCCCCGTCAATACATTCCATCTTCTGTGTCACCCTAAGCCGTAAATGCCCAACCTCATGGTTACGATTAAAAAACCTGTATTACACAGGATATCTTAAGTTTTTAACTTCTAATTATCGACAGACTTTTTCTATTTATGTGCATCTGAAATGTTTCCGACTAGAACGTACTTCATATTACCCGCAAAGCCCAATGAAAAGAATTGTGACAATCGAGGATTTATTTTATGTAAAATCCCACAGGGCTAGGTCCTAAAATATCAAATTCAAAAAGCGTGGAATTTCCTCTGGACATCCCTCTTGACAGCATGAGAGGGCTCTCAAATTTTTGTTATTCGAATGCAGTCATTGCCAAGGTAAATGCAGAACGACGGTTTGAGTTTTTAACCGTCTAGCTCTTTAAGCGTGAGCATATTTTATTGGCGTATGCGATAAATACACCAATAAAACAAATTACACCATTTTCTCGTAGGGGAACCCTGAGTAGTACGCGAAGCAGCCATGGTGTCGATTCAAGTGCCCATTAGTTTTCACTTCGTCGTTTCCGTTAGGTTCATGTACGTAGCTACCGTTATATTTACTGTTTGGTTTCCATGGTAGCGACCAAAATTTGCACTTACCGGAACTACGAAATGGGAAATTGCGTTGACCCCATGGCTGCTTCGCCTACTACTGAGGGTTGCCCTACGGGAAGATGGTGCAATTTTATTGGAGGGAGGGGTGTTACAGTGGAGAGGCAATGAAGAGAGAGAGAGAGAGAGAGACGTTGTACGTGGTATGAGTTTGTCTTTATTTAGGCATTATCTTCATCATGTTCAACGTAGGTGACGTCCAGCTGTGTTTGGCGTTTAGCTTTGATTATGACCCCCTTAGGGTCTGTGAAATATAAAGTCAACGGCTGTTGTAGTGGATGAACCCTAAAGTTGCTGAAGATGAGGTCGATGCACGTTTCCCGGATGGTTGTGGGCTGCTTGTAATCACGGCCATCCGAGACTCGCCGACGCACGCCGCTTCCCACGACGGTGAAACGTCGAAGGCGCGTGAAGCGTGCTCGTCTTGCGCAGGCCCAGGAAGACACCTGGAACACTGTCGCTCCAGGAGCCCTTAAAACGGAAACGCACCCGTCTTGTGCCGGCCCAAGAAGACACCGGGAACACTGTTGCTCCAGGAGCCCTCCCCCTCGGGCTCCTCTCCCCCTCGGGCAAGTGTGAGGGAATTTTTTGTTGCAAACCGATATCATTGCGGAAAATTGGAGCGACCGGCCACCTTTATTTCACAAGCCCTAAGCGTTAGAATCCTGCACACCCAAAAGCAGGTATTTAAGTCCCAGTCTACGCCTATTTGATTGACAGCGAGGTTCAAGGGAAAGCACTTATTCAATGAGTACCTTTTTATATGGTGGGTTGGGTGCCAAAAGAGGTTGATTAGAATGTTTGGCTGGTTTCGGTTCACCGGGCGCACGCCCTTCGGGCATCAGGACATGGAGGTAGGTTTCAGTCGCTGAGATCACATTTACAGCTTTATATATTTGAAAAGTAATGCTGAACGGCTGCATTCACTACAAAAAAAGCAACAGGATACCGAAAACACCCTTTTCACACTCGAAATAACAGCGGTGCTGCTCTACCGCTGCCTTTGACGGCACTGTCTGCTGGTATCGTGTACCACTCTCTCGAAAGCTGGTGTCTCTGCTGGGCAAAAGTCGGTTGCCAGCATAAAAAAATTCCTGCAGAGTAAAAAGGCCAATATGGCCTTCATGTTCTCATCCGGGACGGCTTAATCTGCCCCTGGAAAAAAAATGTCTGCCCAGCGCTCCATTTTTTTGTTCAGAGGTGAGTTAAATCTTCCCAACGTGCCATGTAGTGAATAAAATACCAGTAACGCTTAGGGACAGGAAATCAGCAGCCCGGACTAGGGAGCTAACTAGAGTAGGAGATATCATAGTTCTAATAAAGAAGTAAAAATGAACTTGCGCTGCCCTTGTAGTACGACCAACTGACAACCGGTGAACCACGAGTGTAACAGAATGGACACCAAGAGACAGGACTAGACGAAGGGCAAGGCGATTGCAAGGCGATGGATGTCTTTGGGAGAGGCCTTCGTCATGCAGTACCGAATGTGCTTTTGAATATAATAGTGATGATGACGATGATGAGTTCATACTGAAAGCGGAGACAGACGATACACAACAACCGGACAACGCTTGCGCTCTTGTGGCCCTCCTCTGGTGTATCGACTGCCTGCGCTTTAAATATGAATCAGATCCAACTAGCTCCACTTTCCGTTCTAATGATGATGAAGCTGACTTTAAGAAAATTGGTGTAAGCTTGGTCTTCGTAAGCATACTTTCCCACATTGTCTGTGCGTATTGAAGCATGGCTATCTTCTGACTGAGTAAGATTCCAGAAAACGGTATCAACATTAGTATTATTGAAAGTACAACGGAAAGAATTGCACGTACATTAATCGCTAGGACAATTGTATCCTTACTGCAAAGTTAATTTTGCTTCTCGTAAATAGTTCACACTAGAGTTGTTAACGTTGAATAATTATTGTCTGCGGTCAGTATGTGGGTATTTATATCGATATTATTGTTGCAGAAAATGCTGTAACTGTTGTTTTGCGGTGAACTATGTGGAAACACATAACATGACAATTAATCGCTGTGACTACTCTTACATAACGCCCAAGAAACAAGCCGCAGAAGCCAAGAATAATCTTAAAGACAACCTGAATTTACTATTTATGAGCAGTTATCACAGGGTAAATGAGCTTCGTTTTGAAAAATAGCTCGCTAATGCAAGGTGTACTTCAAAAAAGCCGCAGCATACTTCTGCCTTCGGATGTGTACAAACGCTGTTGCAAATATCTGGATCTGAAAGCTAAGGTAAGCAATATGGAAACCCCACTGAGAGCGTTTGTGGCGCTACTTTTTGCCCTTATTTTTAAGACTGAATGCGGGTTCACACGTACACGTAATTGTCGTTAGTAAAAAACCGACCACGAGGGTTTTTGTCGTGAATAATGAGGTCCCGGGCCATTGTGACAAGAAAAAGCGAAATTGACTTCATTTTAAGCGAAAACTCAGGTATCGTGCCAGACATAGAGATGCAAAAGTAAGATTTGGAGCAGTGATCATGGGATGGTTAGAAGCTAGCTAAGGGTAAACCTCAGAAGACAAAGAAGAAAACTCGGGAAAACAAACAAAAAAAAAACCTGCGCTGAGTCAGTCAGAGCCACATCGCACGAATTTCAGAATACCTCTTGAAAACATATTCGGGCTTCTGGACGAGCAGAACGAGGTCAGTGTAGACAGATTAAATTACAACCTAATATCTGTACTCAGTGAATCTGCAGCAGCTGTGGTAGAAGCAACATGTAGAGAACAAATTAGAAAACTAAAAGAATTAAGCAAGTGATTGCCAAACGTAAGAACGTAAAAGTGTCGAGTGGGGCGGATAGAATTGAATTACGGCGGCGTCGAACTGATCAACAGAAATAAAACAAACGACATTCGTGCATTTGACATGGCAGTGAAAGAGTAAACGGGGCATCTATGGGGAAACGTAAAAGCAACTAAAACAAAGATAGCCACCGAAAAAGGCGGGATGTGCGCACTCAGAGACGACTCGGGTAACATTACGCACAACCTGGACGAGATAATAAAGGTAGCAGAACAATTTTACACCGTGTTGTATGCTAGCCACGTTAGACCAGGGCAAACTACTGAGAGTAAAAAAAAAAGTCAGAGTGCGATGTCCCATGGCTAACTAAAGGGAAAGTTGGAAAGGCTCTCAACGGCAAGAAAATGGGCAACGCTGCAGGTGACGAATACATAACCGTGGATCTTTTGAAGCAGTGAGGGGATATTGTACTGTAAAAGCTTGCTGTACTATTTTCGGAATGGTTTAAGACTCAAAGTTGTTCCTATAGCCTGAAAAAACGGAAAGATTGTTCTGATTCATAAGAAGGGATATCCCAAACACGTTAAGAATTACGTATTCATCAGCCTACTCATATTTATTTACAATCTTTTTACCATAGCTATAGTTAGCCGCATAGGTGACACTCTGGATTACCAACAAACCCAGAGAGCAGGCACGGTTTAGGGAAGAGTACTCAACCATGGATCACATCCATGTCGTCAATCAAGTGACCAAAAAATCTGCCGAATACACTATACTCCTTTACAGGGCATGTATAGATTATGCGAAAGCATTGGAATTTGTTCTCACCCCACACGTGCTAGAAGTACTAGAAAACAAGGAAATAGAGGAAACCTACGCGAGAGTTTTAGAATGCCTATATAAGGAACGCACAGGCAGGACAACCGCCCCCCCCATCCACCCCCAATAAATGCGATAATTTCCCATCGCGCGAGATACTATCTCGTAAAAACTATTCACAGCATGCCTGAGAGGGGTGTTTGGAAAGAATGAGTGGAAAAATGTCGGATTAAAATTCAACGGGGAACACATGAGTCTTTGAAGGTTTGCGGACGACATGGGTTTGCTGACTGAGACTGCCGAACACACGCAAATAATGCTTGAGGAACCATAATCAGAAAGCACGGGTTTGGGGCTAAAAATCTATATGAATAAATCTCAAGCAACTAGGAATAAGCATGCAAAAAACGTCCACTTCAGCTTAAGAAACAGAACGCGCGAACAAGTGAAAGAATATAACTACCTCAGGTAGAGGGTTAGCACTGTCCCCAATCACAAGACAGAAATCCGGCGCAAAATAGGTATGAGTTCGGGTGCACTCGGCAAGCACTTCCAAATTATGAAAAGTGAGCTACCTCTGTCATTCAAAAGACAAATTTACAACCAATGTGTACTGCCGGGGGTGAAATACGGAGCTGAAACGTGGCGTCCTACTAAACAACGAGAAAGGGAAGTGAGGCCTGCCCAACGGGTAATGGAACGAATAATGTGAGGAATAACATTCACGACAGCAAACGAGCCACCTGGATTAGAGAACAAAATAGAGTAGAAGATATCATACTTCAAATAAAGAAAAAAATGGACTTGGGTGGACATGTAGTGAGAAGAACCGATAACCTGTGGACAACTGGGGTTACAGAGCGGATACCGAAAGATGGGTGTACAAGAAAGGGAAAGCCACTAAACCAAAACATGGAAGAAATACAGAAATTCGGGGGTAAGATGTGCACTCCAGCAGCGCAGGACAGGAGCGGTTGGAGGTCAATGAGACAGGTCTCCGCCCTGCAGTGCACCTGAGCAGGCTAACGATGATGATGATGAATACTCCAGTCGACGAATGCTAATATATTACCATTCTGCTACAAGGGCAGTACGCGAGTTTATAGGTGCGGTAGGAGATTTTTAATTCGTTTTCGTGGCATACGGTCAATTAAACTTCAATGTGAAGCTGCACTCTGGTACCCTTGCATATGATTGAGGGATGGATTTGAAGTGTTTCAAAGCTGATACTTTCAAGTCGCAGCTCTACAATCGGAGGCGTGCTCAATTTTACGTGGAAAATCTTCCTTGTGAAAGTAGGGCAACGTCGTTAGACACGTGGCCTTGTTAGTTCAAGTAGGATGTGCAGATTAAAACACGACACCAGTGGTGATTTGTGCCGTGTTTGCACGTGTGAATGCATGTGCATGCAAGTGCACTCGCACGTGCGCAATCGTACCACAGAAATATGTTTAATGCGTGGCAATCTTTGTCGAGTACTCCCACAACCAGCACCGTGCAACACCCTTCTATACTGCCGTAATGCAGGTTTCGCGAAAGTTCCAGCTGCAATCGTTAAAATTGCGAAATTGGTAGAACGAAACTTTGAAAACTAAAAATATCAAAACTGCAACAAATCGCGAATAATGCCGAAGTCGTGCGTACCCTGAGCAAGGTGGAGTGTTAAGCTCTCAAAGCACGGGAATTCTTCGCGTAGCTCTTCTAGAGTATACTTTGGTCAAAAAAGTACAAGCTACCAAATTCCTCTTCAGCTCGGTGTCGAAGTATTGCGTATCGTTTTCTTTTGCCTGGAAGGTAATGGAGCGCTACAAGACAAACAAAGTAACGTCACTTTCATTTGCGGTTGTTGTGCGAAATGAATGAAACAAATCTTTATTAAAATGAAGCATCACAGCGAGCAGGCAAGTTGGAAAATATTCAGTACTAAACTTCGCAAAACAAACGGGGACACAAGAAGAAACACAAGAACGATCACACAACGCGGATTGTACGTATGTTTCTTCCTTTCTCCCGTTTATTTAGCGCAACTTTATAATCACCTGCGAAGATGTCCCGTCTCCTTTCTGACACTCTTGGGTGATAGAATAAGTGCTACCTGGAAGTTAGCTCATATCCACATTACGCCTCCCGCAGGGTTTGCGCTTGGAATTTGCATTATACAGAACTGGCAATCACCGAAACCACAAACTGAAACCCTTCGTCATCATCATCAGCCCTTTAGGTTAAGTGCAGGACAAAGGCCCCTCCCATAGACCTCCAACAGCTGCTTTCCCGCGCCGCTCCAGCCCGTTATTTGCACATGAAAGTACTTATCGCACCTTTCCTCTGAGTAAATGGTCTTTATCTTTTTCTAGACCATTCTATGGGTGTCCTCTTTATAACCCTGGCCGCCCACCGGTTGTTACGTCGCCTAACTGCGTTGCCAGCCCGAATACATTTCTTTTTACCAATTTTATTTATGATATCTTCTACTCTCATTTGTTCTCTGCTCCAGGTAGCTCGTTTCCTGTCCCGCCATAATTCTTGCCGTGGCCCGCTGAACCTACCTAAGTTTGCTTTCAAGTTGTTTCGTAAAGAGCTAAGTTTCCGCCCCATTTGTCATTACCGGCAGGAGACTTCGTTGTACATTCTCCTTTTTAGTGACACAGGTAGCTTAGCTTAAATTACTTGGGAGTGTTTGCCGAGTCCACCCCAGCACATGCCAATTTTTCGCCGGATTTCTTTCTCTTGATCGAGATCAGGACAGACGACCTGTCAGAGATAGTTGTAATCGTGTTCTTGTTCTAGCGTTTGGTTACATGTACGGTTCAGGTCGCTTTCAGCGTGTTAATCCTTCCTTACTTAAGATTGAACGTGCTCTTTGAAGATATTTTTAAGAATTTTTCGCTGTTCTGCAGACTAGCTTAGCAAGGCTATATCGTGGGAAAACCTCCAGTAGCTCAAGTATTCCCCATTTATCCGCAATTCTGTGTATTGCCAGTCAAGATTGTTGAACAACCACTCAAGACTAGGAGTGAACAGTTTTCTTCAGATGGCGTCACCCTTCATGCGACCTCACAGGATTGGCAATTTTACTAGTAGGGATTTCGAAGCGGCGCATACAGTTTGTTTACAGACATTAAGTGACAACGAAAAGCGGGGATTTTGGCTTTGCTCTTATTTTATTTAAAGATTTGTTGCTGGAAGAGTAAAGTTTAAAACGGGGCTGGCTGCCTTTTACGCCTACGACGAAGTTCTTTCCCAATTTTTCAGCTTAACTTCGTAAGACCAACCCATACATCAACTTTAGGTAGAGTGAGGTAAATAAACAATTGTAATACTAATACTGCGTTAACAAAACGTAGTGTCTTAAGCCACTGGTGGACGAACATTTCCAGTCCGAAAAATGACTTCCACATACTCAAATTTCACTGAACTGAGAAGAAAAAGATCATGAGGCAGTGACCCAAGACCCTTTGCGACGCTCACAGGTTTCGAAGAGAAGGACGAGGACGTTCGAGTAGCGTGCGTTCACTGCAGGCTCGTCCTTCCACATGTGTGCTTTTAAGAAAAAAACACGCACGATAAAAGTAGAATTGTGGGGAGCAGAAACCATATATAACAGACACATTATTCGCAAATAGATATAATGCCTCTTGCTACCCAAAGCAGGCAGCTAAAGCCACTCAATGTCGGTAAAATACTCCAACTACAAGTATCAAGCGTGAATGTTCTTTTATTACATTAAAACAAAATTAATAATTGTGCTAGTTGCAGCAGATGACAGAGCATAACATTGAAAAATGGAGGGCCTAAAGCTGCGAGAAAATGCTCTTTTAGCGTGGAGTATAGTGCTATAAAAACATGAGAGCGCGAACACCCTCAGGGTAGATCAATGTCTTTCCAGAGTGCCATCACGTCGGAGCCTCTTGTTTTCTCATGGATCCAAGATTTTGTCTTTTCAATCTGTTCAGGAGTAAAGTGCGCCCTCCAGTCACCAACGATACCTTTGCGAACGAATCCCGTATATTGGTGCAGTTCTTCCTCCTGGACAGTCCTTTCTCTGTAGACTTCAATAGATTTAATCCTTCTCTCAGGTGGCAGGCACAGGAGGTCCTTTACATCCGGTTGAATATGATCGTTGAAAACACCCTGCATGTTTTTCAAACTGGAAGCATCTAAAACTGCCTGTAGCATGGTATCATCTTTGCGAAGTTCATCACCATACTGCTTGTCTATGAAGTCGGCAATTTTTAGAGTCCAAATCTTTGGGTCTTTCTTCATCTCTTCGTATGTGAAGAAGAGTACGTTTGGATCGTTTCGGTGCTCGTACCACGAGAGCAAATGATCAAAGTAAGGGCCGAAGGCAAGTTTACCGGACAGGAACATCTCGTGGAACTTCGCAAATGAAACGTCCTCCACCCTCCTAGGCGTAAAGCACCTCATGTAGTAGTAGAATGACACGCACACGTCATACGGGTTTCGCGTGACGTATATGTATTTTGCTTGTTCCGAGTAAGGCTGTCGGTCGAACGGCAGATGCGTCTTGATTGGGCCTGGCCTGGGCATCATTTCGGCTGATTCGGCTCCCATCATTTCAAGAAAAGGAGACGCCAACATGAAGTCCGTTACTGTTTTTGGTGGGTGGCCTTTTGAGAGGATGCTGAGGATGAGGTACTGCATCCATGTTGTGCCGCACTTGGGGTAAGTGACGATAAATAAGTCGTCAGGTTGCGGGCTGTAAGCCAGAGCGGACCGTACCATGTCTTCGTGGAAGAAAGAATGCATCCACAGGCCGTCGACGTCTCGGTAGGCATCGGGGTTCATGACTGGAAGCCAGGGAGGGGGTCGATGGAAGAAAAAGCAATATGAATACATAGCTTCACAACATCCATTATAAATCTAACAATTTTCGCTCCTAAGTTCTGAAACAAATGTCAATCACTGGCAATCAATGTTGTCGATATGGCACTATGCTATGTGAGTTGAACGACACTTTTCTGCTGAGAAAAGCTTTCGTTCACTAACATATACGTTTCGAATTGCTGGGGCACGACTATTTTTCCAAACGATTGGGAAACTACGTTGCACGTCGCGATGATCATGAATGCCGCACTTTTTTTACCTTACTCCCGCTGAGGATTTAAACCATACCTTGACAGTAAATAATAGAAGCAAGTTGGTCGGTACCTGCTAGTTCGATTGTAGTAAGTTAAAATATATCACTCACGGGAGCAGCAGTTGCAGATTACCAAAAAGAAATGTAAAATCTAAAAACAGGTGTCGACGCAGGGAGCGCCCTTCTCACACAACCATTTGTGAACTTGTCAATAACGAATGCACGAGGAACGGAATTTATTTAGCCTGTGGAAACAATTTTAGAATTATATTAATGCAATTAGGCAGTCACTTAATCACCATTCGCTTGGTACTAACCATAATAAGTACGTCAGACTATTCATATTGGGCCTTACTGCTTTTAAATATTAATTCGGGCCGTTGGTAGTGGAAGAGTATTATTAAGTGTGTCATGATTGTGTTAGTCTTGTATCTGAAGATGCGTTTCTGTAACATGTAGAAAACCTGTTTGGGAAGACAGAAAACTTCGTTTTCTTAGTTTTTTGAGAGCCTGCGAAAGTAGCGAGAACTGTCGCATCTGGCCCATGCAACAATGACGCCTTTCTGGCCCCGGTCACGGCGATGCACGGGAGCTGTTGATTCGTCGGGGTTATTTGGACTCGTGCCAAGGGATGCTGTTGTTCCTTGGGTACAATAGTCTTTTGACTTGTACGCCTATATCTATAGTCATTATCTTGCCCTGTATCAGCCGGAGAAGTGGTGAGTAATTAAAAATAAATAAATTAGTAAATAAATAAATACACAAATAAATAAATAAACTATGCATTTGGTCATACTGACCCTTTTAATGCCGTCCTGAAAGTCGTTTCGAGAAAAGTAATGAATAGGCGCACTCGTTAGCTAGTGCGGCGAACGTCGTCTGTGCTAAGTATAACTTTTCTTTGTACTATGGAAACGCCAAAATTTCGCTGCTCAATTTGTCGCCACTTCCTCCCCTTTTTTGTATAGCTTTCGACATTTCCATTTAAACGCATGCACATCATTGATTGCACTAAGGGCGTAACGAAGTAGAATTCCTGCATTGGACGGCTTTTTTACCGCACTTCTGGCGGAGAGAAGCGCCGCATAGCTCAGTGTCCGCTGTTTGCGGTGGCGCCTCTGTTTAACCGGCGCTTTCTGCAGCACGCTTGCACGCCCGTCTGCTTGTCAATAATTGCCGTTTCAGGTGCGGAGTACCTTAGGACCGCACAATGGCCGTCCTCGTCCATGCGCATAGCTTTTACAATAGCTAAAAATCCCGCAGGCACCGGCAGGATTCGATCCCTTGTCTGGTCGACCAGACAGAGTTAGTGTCAGTTGTCTTACCCATTGGGCTACGACCGTGCGTTAGTACCCGAGAGTCAAACGGCTTATCCCTCGCCTGTATTGGTCGGAGTAGCTTAGGACCTCCACATGTCCGTCCACGTCCATCCGTGCGCACACCGCCAGCAAGCGCAAATCAAGCGAAATTCGATTTGAGCCTTGAGTTGCAGTTTCATTTATGAAATAATCAAGGTGAAACTCACGGCTACAATCGAATGACGCTCGGGAGTCCAATCGGATGTCACTCTAGGCGCATATTGGATGTAATTTCGAGTCCCCGTACTCCGCACTCTCCCCATCATCTACGCAGTGGAGATGCCACCATTTTTTACTTTATCACCACGCTTCTCGTTATAAGACACAGATGAAGCTTGTCAAAACACGCATGCATCTTGCTTCAGTGTGCTCGTAGTTTGCACTGTGGAAGGCGTTCGATTGCGACTGATAAAGCGGTTCACACCAGAGCGTTTCAAGCACGGCTTTTGGGCGGCTTAAATATGTCTTTTTGGCACACCGCTGGCAGGAATTAATTCAACACTGCAAAATCAGGCTAGACAGCGGCGTGCGATATGTGAGACGTGATTTTCGGGAGAAGCAGTGTGCGCGCTGCGCGAGGAAGAACAAGCCGCATACGATCCTCCCCGCGCGTTAATAAAGTTTTCTGAACAGATGCATTCGCGAACCCCATTGTTTCACTGCTTTAAACTTTTGTTTTTGTGTTCCCCGATAGCAACCCCCAAAATGTGCGCTCAACGCTGCGAAAAACCCGAAATGTTTGGAGGCGTAACGTCCGAAGAGCGAAACATCACTGGAGGGAACGCTTGCGCGCAGTCATCAGCGAAGGAAATGGCTAAAAGAGACGGAAACGCGACTCGACAGCAATGCACGATTTCTGATTGTGCATTTCTTTGCTTATACACATAACATTAAGGAAATTCTAAAAGCGGTGAAAAATACATTCGTTTATTTGGGTATGCGTACACCTATGGTTCGGCAAAGGGTTATCAGGTCCCATTTAAGAGTTTTTGTTCCCCAAAAGATCTGGTACCTAAACTCGTTCTATCACACCAGACCTACTGCACTAAACTTAGCAACCATGCAATTACCTGCAAGCTTGCTGAAGCCACTTTTAGATAGATGGGAACCACTTCCTTTTAAGCAGTGTAAATTATTGATCTTAAATTTGGCGTTAGCCAAATCAAGCTTCAGAAGCGCAAAGCCCTTAGTTTACTCACCGCTTGAAAAAAAGGTGTGCCAAAAGATGTCACAATGTTCTTTCGCCTCTTGCTCGTAATGCCTCTGTATACCTCTTGATTCCACTGCAAGCCGTCCTCATCGCCTGGTTCTATGCTATCGCCCTCTCCCCACCTCCTCTTTCAAAATTTCGCTTCCCACACTCGCCCTCGTGAAAGTAGCTTAAGCCTTTTTCGAAAGATTCCTCTCTTTCTTCTCGTAACCTACTCGCACACCAACATACATTTCTATTTCAACCATGTTGTCCCCATTCCCTGTTCTCCGGCTGTACCGCCTTTCATTTCTGGTCACGTTATGCGCACATCGTCCTCATTTCCCACGGGTTACCCGTGAGCGTGTCGGCAGCTCCGAAACTAGTATTTTGTGGGTAGCCGATCACTTGTGGGCGACCAACCGGGGACGCAGCAGCAAATCAGTCTTTAGCTTTGAGTAGGTAACACTTCACTAACTGCATATCAGTCAGTGACCCACGAGTAGGGCTTTCGGCTGAGTCGCAATATAGATAAGCAGACAGTTCAAGAGGCTCAAAGACCCATTTTTCTGCGTTCAGTAAGCGCTGATTTCACGAGATCTAATGTGAGTGTACAGGCGCATGTCTTGTTTTTTCCAAAATGTTTGATTGCTCTACAGGGAAAAGCTCAAAACTGCAATCCGTTTTCCTTGGGTACGGGTACAACGCCAGGCCAAAATTTGAAAATGTGGCATGGGTGACCCGCGGCTGCCGGCCGCTGCAGCTTTTTTTTCTCGAAATTGAAGGCTTCCCGCACGGCACCTTGTAATTGCTGCGATTAAATTTTTGTCGAAAACGAACACTACCCTGAAATGAGAAAACGTACAAGGCAAACTTTGCGTTCCCCAGCGAAGAAAAAAACATATTACAAAAAAAACTGTGAAATTGGACTAGACGCTTGATTGTCGTTTACTTTGACGCCCCTAATCTCCGTACCCGCAATAGTGACAAACTTTTAATTGAAACGTATGGTCGGCCACAGATTTTCTAAATATATCCGTAAAATACCGCTTGTGTAGAAAAAATGTAAATATACGCACCAACCTGTTGACTTTTGTGTTGTTGTTTTTCTAAAAATGCGCTATTTTAAACATAAAAATAAAAATAGACGTTCAACCTCACCCTCAACTAACCAAGGAGTAAGCAGTCATCTGGTGTCGATCCCAAACAAACAGCTATTACAACGCACCCATCCTCTACGCTATCTCCCTTACCCAATACACCCTCACCTGTCAATTCTGCCCCTGTCTTAATACTACCTACCACATGGTGTGGGCCTTTCAAAAGACGGCATCGCTTGCCCCCAATCCCAAACGTTCCCCAGAGCAGTGGGAGGGCCTGCTGACCAGCTCCCTTCATGCTGACCAGATCTTTCTGGTCACCAGTGTCAGGGCTGCAGCCAAGGCCCAAGGGTACCTGGACTGATACCCCACCGAGTTACGGCTCAACCACCACCGTTTGTTCTATTAAATGTTTCTTCTCTGTCTCGATTGTCTTCAAAATTCTGGAAACGAGTCCCTTCACGGGGGCCAAAAACACTACTGAAAAATATGTCGCATTATTTTGTTTGTACCGAAGTTATGAGAGGTTAAAATCACGCCCTTGAGAAGCCTCTGCGCGCCGTGTGCTCCGCTACTGCTACTGCTTTCCAGGGTTCGCGCTTTGTTAAAAAATGTCTGTCCGTGTTTCGCAGCCGCACCAGAGACTTTTGAACCTTTCGCGTCATTCTAAACGAAAGCTCCGTGTTCTCAATCTTTTTTATTAGCGATTTTTCAGTGAATAAGTGCTAGCCCAGCTACGCCTGTGGCGAACATCCACCAAAAAGCGTCCCTTTGCGGGCGCAAGTTTGTTTCACAATAACAAAGAGCAGGGTTGCAAAACAAAGAGTTTTCTTGGTGGGACTAGTGCCGATACGGACCCGGTGCTTGTCTGGTCCAAGAGAGGGAGTGCATCGACCTCATTATGTACAAACTTACTGCCTCTCCTCAACAGACGCATTACCACGTGCGACGAGTGTTGGACGCACTCCAACAAAAAAGATGACATCTGTCTTCACCGAAGGCCCAACAATACCGAGCATTGAAAGAACCAATAAGGTAGCGAGCTTCCCCACATGGCGACCAAGATTCCAGCAATGGCTGTGACGCGCCCATCCTGAACAGGCGAGCACACTAACTTATCGTGAGGCTGGATAGTAAGCCGGTTGTAATAAAGCACCACACACGTGACGCTATCTGAGATCTGTTTTGCAGTCCTTGCAAAGAAAGCACTGCTGTCTATTCTTCACTGCCCTTCACAGTAGCAACGTGAGCTTTTCTTTCCCCCCTTACAACAAATTTGGTGCGCTGTGTTTGATTGCGCGAACGACCAAGTTGTATTAAGAATGTTGAGCACTCTGCCTGAATTTTGTGGTTATGATCATGTGTACTGAGCGGCTTAACTAGAACAGAAATGATTTTGAATCTGAGCCGCATTTTTTGAGCAAATTACCAGGAGTCCACGCTATTTAACTTTAATAAATTCCTTCGTGCCCAACGCTAACGAGTACGTCTTATTTCGCGCTTTACTGATGTTCTGACATAGAAAGCAATTGCAGTTTGTATTTCTTATTTATTTATTTATTTATTTATTTATTTATTTATTTATTTATTTATTTATTTATTTATTTATTTATTTATTTATTTATTTATTTATTATTCAAGATCTTAACACGGTGGGAGAGATATAATCTGCATGAGTCACCTTCGCGGCAAAACGACACACAAACGGCCACAAAATATACAGAAAACAGGAAAAAGATGCATCATATGAACAGACGCGACTCGAAAGCAGATAGTGATTTTTCGGTTGCCGCATTGCTAGAGACGTCGTTCCAACCGACAATGGTTCTTGTGAAGTATGAGTATTTGAAGCAGTTCCTGCGTGGATTGAGCGGTGTGATCGATAGGGAATTATTACATAAACAACTGCCCCGCTTTGAAACAAGCGCTCGCTTTGAACAAGTGGCCAGCACCGGGTTAGTTACGGCAGTCGCACACAAAGATACCTGCTTATTTTGCTACCCTGCTCTTTGTTTTCTGAGAGACATGTTACCCCCGCCGAGGCACGCATTTTGTGGGTCTTCGCCACAGGCACAGCAGTGCTAGCGCTTATACAGAGAACCATCGCAAACAAAAACGATTTGAAACGTGGATTTAGGTTTGATGAGGACATAGAAGGCTGAAAAAGCTTTGCTTTGGCCGCATAATGCGAACAGACAATTTTCAATAAATGCCGAAGCCAGAGAAGCAGAGTAAGTAACGGAGTGCACGGCACGGAGACACGTCTCGAACGCGGGAATGCAGCCTCTTATCAGTACGGTACGAACCGAATAATGCAACATGTCTTTCCGCAGTGCTGCCGTTTTTTCGAATTTTGAAGAAAATCTAGACCGGGTTTTTTTAAGGTTGGTTTTAAAGTACGCAAATTTCGAAAAAGTACAGTAGTCATTTTTTTGCGCGCATTTATATTTTTTTTAGGCAGGCGATATTTTGTAGAAATGTTTACGAATATGTGGCCGACATTACCCATCACTTACAAGATGATCACCACTGCGCATAAGGAAATAGTGGACGTCAAAGTAAGCGACAATCGAGCGTCCGGTCCGAATTCCCAATTCTTTTCTAAAGTTCTTGTTCTCGGCAAACCGCAAAGCTTTCTTTGCACTGTTTGTCGTTTTGGTGTAGTGTTTGTTTACGAACAAATTTTAGTGAGAACAATTGCACCAGGCAGTGCGCAAAGACACCAAGTTGGATAAGAACTGCTGCCGCAGAAACATGCCGCACCCATGCCGCCTATGAAAATTTCTTTCGCAAAGTACGCATGCTAGATAAAAAAAATAGCGCCAGTTCACCCTGTGGCTGTGGTTGGAAAACAAAGCTGTAAACGGGACCCACAACGATTATCCATGCGACGTGCCTTAAATTAACTCATGTCGCTCTACAAATAGCGAAACCAGAGAGAAGTGCAATACACTTAACCACACCCTCTATTAATTCAAAGAGATATTCTTGGCACGGTTAAATTGATGCATGAAGCATGAGCGGTGGTTGGTTGAGTTGTATTTGTGTAGCACATAAGTGGGAACTCTTTTTTTACAAAATTAAAGCCCAAACCCGGTGTTAGATGATCTCACTTATCCGTCTCTGCCATCGCGGACGGAGGCGACGAGATCAGCGGCAGTGACGGCGGAGGAGGAGCAGAAGCAGGAGGACATGCTTCTACTCAGATTTCTGAAAGGCCCAGACTGCAGCACCAGGGAGTGGTTCCTTCTTCACTGCAGGCCATATTCAGACCGGGCCGCCTGTTCTCAGTCCACCAGCTGAAGCTGGGTAGGCAGAGGAGGGCTGGACAGCAGCATCTCCCATTGCTATTGATCGGTAGTTGACGGAAAGGGAGGACGCTGCTCAGAGCTAAAGTCGCACACCCCGATTATGTGGCAGAGTGTTCCTATTTCGGTGCACAATTGACACTCAGCGTCGTAGTGATTCGGGTGCATTAAGTGAAGACGCGTCTGGTATGGGAAGAAGCCAGGTTGTATGAGCCATAGGATAGTTGGTTGTTCTATGGAAAGGTCAGGTCTGTCTCAAAAGGCGATAATGCTGCGACATGTCCCTCGACGAGACAAGCGGGTATCTGTACTCGTGCAGCTTCATAGCACGCGGGGTAAAAGTGTAGGCTTGGTGGGTGTATTCGTTGCCATCCATGGAAGCGTGAGCGGGTGTCCAGATGAGCTGAATGGAACCATTTGGGGAGTGGATTTTTAGCACACGCAGTGCAGGTCGGAACAACAAACCCGACTGCTAATTCCGGTAGGCTTTGTGGGAATCGTTGACTACCCTACGAACCCCTGGTTGAGTGAGAGACGAGGCAATGGATGCCTCTTCTGCTGCATTCATGTCTTCGGTCTTGAGTGAGGCACAAGCAAGGAGGTTGGTCCTGGAGGTAACCATGATGATGGCGTACTGCTGCCCTCTACGTTGGGAGGCGTAAGCGTAGATAACTTCATGAGCCCCAACAAGGGTGGTATTGAGCTCTTGTGCCCATGCTTGTCGGTGACCCTCGTCGTGTGAGGGGTTCATATTTCTAAGCAAAGGGAGCATATTTAGTTCTTGCGGCTAAAGGTCCAACAGTACATCAAGCGGAGTGACATTCTGTGCTTCCCAGCCAATATGATGAAGGATGCGGCGACCCGCCGCTGTTCTGCTCATTCGGAGCTTCTGGATAGAGAGATGGCCCTCTATTAGCTCTTCCACCGTGTTGTAGAGCGCCATCCTAAGCAGCCTGTCTGTGGACACACTCATGGGAAGACCAATGGCTTGCTCAACCGACTTTCTAATCATTATATAAAGCATCTTTATCTCCTCCTTGCCGAGAAGAAGACAGGGGCTTGACGTATGTGATTCTCAAGAGGAATAAAGCTTGAACAAATCGAAAGGTATCGGATTCAGATAGGCCTTGCTTCTTGTGTATGATTTTGTTGATGCTGTGTTTGGGGCGCTGCAAGGATACGTCACTCTTGGTGTTGGCCTGAAGATGTATAGGCCCAGGATCTTGATGCTGGGGCTTGGAGTGTTGGCCTGGCCATCAAGGAGTATTTGAATGTGTTCCTTGAGGTGTGGTTTGGCGTTAGGGCGGACGACAAGGAGCTGAGATTTTTACGTGAAGAGTGGAAGCCACAGGCTTTAGCACATTGGCGTACTATAAGTGAGATGATATGGGTTGGTGTGAGCTTCCTTTATCCGCTATCGCGTGGCACTCAGCGAGAATGCAAGAGTTAAACCCGTAGATGTGCTTGGTGAGTTCCCCACTTGTCTTCCCCGTCTCCGCGTGGGCTCGTAGCTAAATTGGTAAAACAACGGGCTCTGTCTCTGTTACTGTGTTAGTTCCAGGTTCGATTCCTGGCAGTGCCAGTGAATTCTTTTATTTGTTCGCAGGAGTTTTCTGTTGACACCAACGGTCGCGAAGAAGCCCTTGGTGGGTAGAAGTAAAAAGCTTTGCTTTAAAACTGATTGCAGTTTGAAGCTACTTCCTGGCTTGCGTTTCACTCATAAAAACATGAGAAAGGAACAATAAATACCCGTCAACACCTATGTTAGATCTCTCGTGAAATCAGCCCTAGGCCAACCAAGACTGTTATCTTTAAAAGGGAATTGTTTTGTGTGCGCGTTTGGGACTTTCCGAAAGCGTTAAATAAAAACAGGGACTCTGCCTCCCACTTGTCATCGCCGCATTGTTTGGTTAGTTGTTACAATTGTTCCACGGATTTAATAACCTTGGTAACAGCCGGCTGTAGTTGTGTTTGTTCAAATTTACTTTGCCTCTCCTTATGCATGGCTGTCTTAAAATATATCTGAGAATTTTCGTTCGCTCCGGCGGCTGAGAAGGCCGGAATTCGTTTTTTTTTGGTTCACTAAAAAGTTTTATAACATTACGGCCACAAGAGATGAAGCTGGTACCACCGGGCGATAGTCCTTATTAGACGATACGCGGATAAAGTAAAATGAGGAAGAGGATTTTACTCTCCTTGCGGGTCCTCATTGGTCAGTACCCTTTTGGCACATGTGTAAGCCGCTATTATTATTCGCTGAGCTTCCTGTAAGTAAAGGGCTTAATGGGAGCAAATGTTTACCCTGCATAAGTTGTGAAACTAATAGAAAGAATTTTGAAAAGTACGCTTACTTACCTTATTTGGAGATCGCCTGAGAACGTGTTTTCTACGGAGTGTTTTCTATTTTGCTGGATATGGTTGGGAGTCAACAGCACGCATAAAACACAGCGTTGAGAGCAGTTGCGCCAAATCAAAAAGCCAAGTACTCCAGCTTAGGCATTAGAGACGTAAAGCGGTGTGCGTGGAGGGTCGATGCAGAACACAGCCGTTCCGCCAGGACACAATTACTGCTGACCTTGCGAGGCAGTAGATACTCGTCTATCACGCGACGGGGCCGATAGAGAACGATAAAACTTTGCCGAGAGGCAGTCCAGCCATACTGACCTCCGAATATACCGCGGGGTCACAAGCAAGTCTGACTTTTAGAGCGACCGGTATTGTTGAAATCTAACACATATCTACTTCAAAGCATGCGAAGTACAATATGTGTAGTTTTCTTGTATTTTGTGCTGATTAAGCTCATTTTTTTAACGCCAATAGTTCGCCGAGTACGTCAGAAAAGGTTTTTTTTTTGCTTTCTTATTGCGCTATGCCAAGGCACGCCTTGTCAACCCCGCGGTTTGATACATGACATTCATTTTTGCTTGTGGGCCGGCTGTGTACGACGTGCAACTACTGCGAAATCCAGTTCGTCCTAGAGACAGACAATTCTGCATCTTTTCTTCGGCTTCTTTTCGGCTCTTGAACGAACGTTGACCCATTTCTTCAGCAATTTCGTTGCGGCGTACCGCAATCGTATCGTACTTCAAATCGTACTTAAAATGCTCCTGCTTCAAAATTTATGGATCGCCTCAAAATTCGCTCGACTGCAAATTAGCTTTTGAACGTCTGCGGCAAAAGTGCGTATAAAAAAGCGTTCGGTAAGACAAGCATGGGCGCCATTTTAGTCGATTCTGCTATCTTCTTTCTGACGCCAGTCGTGTGTGCACGTAGTGGCGCACACTACCGTGAGATACAACGGTGGTACGTCGTGCGAGAATGGAAGACGCTTACCACGGTGTGTCGGGTGCCCTGGGTGCACGTTATTTACGTTCAGCGAGGATTGCAACAAACTTTTGTAGAAATTTCAGTATCTCCGAGAAAATGTAACTTGCTTGAGAGCCAGCGTTATTAGTTACCATGAAGGATACATATAGGGCCAAATGTTCTAAAATGATGGCCGCCACTTTAAAACGACGCGGTATTGTCACACAAATGCATGTATTCTTCGGTTGGGGGATCGCGTGGAGGAATGAGATACAGTGGAATTCACATGGGCAACCCCAGCCACCTTTAGCACGATGCAAAGCGACGTGCGAAATGACACCCGACCATCGTCGGTTCCGCATCAAGTCGCGCACAATACATTTTAGTGCATAACTCTGTGCACGTGCCCGTAGCCGTGAGTAACGAACGCTAACGCTCAAATTCCCATGTGGGGAAGTTTAGTTAATTATCACGTCAGCACTGAAAGGGGAAAGGAGATGAAACGAGGAAAAGCTGCAGCTGATGACGGCAAATCCATAGATATTTTAGAGGAGGGAGGAGATATTGTACGGAAAAAGCTTTCTGCACTATTTTCAGAACTCTTACAGATTCTAAAACTGGCCGTAGCCTTGAAAAACGGCAACACAATTCTGATTTACAAGACGGGAGATTGCAAAAACCTTAAGAAATACAGACCCATTAGGCTACTCCCTGTCACGTAACCGTGAACCGCACAAGTGAGAGCTTTGATTCCCAACAACACAGAGACAAGCTAGGCAATGTTTGGGAGAGGGTATTCAACAATGAATCACATTCATAAAGGAATAGAAAAATCTGAAGGGTACACTAACGACATTTAGGGGCTTTGATAGACCATGAAAAAGCATCTGATCCAGTGTACACCCGGCAGTGCTGGAAGCTTTAAAACACCAGAAAATGAAGCAGACATGCATTGGACTTTCAGGCTTCTTATACAAGGAATGTAAGGGAAGAACAGGCCTTCACCAGCAGACCAACAAATTTCCAATCCCCAAGGACGTACGACATCGGGATACCCTCTCGCCAAACTTGCACTGCATGTCTGAAAACGGTATCCAGGAAGCTTGACTTGAAAAACACAATATTACGGATAAACAGAGAATTATTGAGCCATTTGAGGTTTTCATACAACGTTGCCGTACTAAGTGAGTCGGGAGAACACCGACAAAAATGCGTAACTACCATCAAAACGCATGACCGTGTGGCTAAACGTAAATATAAATAAACCTAAAGCAATGCAGACATGCGGAAAGGGCTTCTTATGCGTGTGTAACGGAAGGATAGAACAACTGCAACAATATAACAACCTTGAATGGGTTGCCAGCGGTAACCCTAGACACGAGAGAGTAATACGGCCTAAAACAGGAATGGGCTTAAATGCCTTTGGTCAGCACTCCCAAATATTCAAAAGAAAGGTTCTCCTATCACCAAAAAGAAGAATCCACGACCAATGTATTCTGTAAGTAATTACATACGGGGTCGAAGCTTGCCGCTTCAGTAAAAATCAAGCACACCTCCGTCTAACCACGACGATGGTTGAACACGAAGCTTTCTCGTGATGAATGCCCTTGTTGGCGAATCTCACACTGCGAGTATTGCTACTCTGGATCTGGAGTTGGGCACCACTTTTCAAGTATAATACCCGCAGCAACCCTCGCCTGTGCACTACGTAAGCCTAACGTTTGGGATCGGGGTGTACGGCGCGAATGAGTGTCTGCAGCTTGGCGTTCACTTCAACCATGTCGAAATGGAGCAATCGGATTTGATCCGTCTTCATAACACGACGGACACAGGTTAATACCCACCTAGGGAAGAGGTTTTTCTTTCACTTCACCAATGATCATTCATTATTATGGTAAAAAAATTCGGCTTTTGTACAGGGCGTATTGGCGAAACGGCCTCAGTGAGGGCACTAAGCATCGCTTTACCAATTGGAAAGAAATCTTAGGTCGGCTCCAGACGCCATGGAAAGAATAACGATAGGAGTAAAATTTAGGTAGCAGAAAGAGCTTCCTGAATCGGATAGCTAACTGGAGTAGACGATATCATGTTTCAAATTTAAGTGAGACGAAAGGACAACTGGCATACCATAAGGGTGAGAGAGCGGGTAACGAGAGACGGGCTTAAACAATGGGAAAGCCAATAACTCGATGGAGCGACGAAATAAGGACATTCGGGAGAATAAGGAACTCGGGCAGCGCAGGACAGAAGCGGGTGGCGGTCTAAGGGAGAGGCATTTGTACTGCAGCGGACCTAAGTAGGCTGTTCAAGATGTCCAATTTCAGGCGCCACGACGCATGTAGCGTCCCGTGGCCTTGACAATGACTGAACATTTAATAAGTAGCGCGAACGTTTCCAATTTTTCTCGCACCAACGAAAACTGCGGGAGATCGTATTCGTGCCATAATCATGATCGTGGTATGTTGCTCTCATCAAAAAACACCCTAATAATTAATAAAGCACAAATGTTTAGTTACTATTTTTTCGCAGTACCAGAGAGAGCTACGGTTGCGATGATTGTAACATCTGGTGGCGGCCGCGGGCTCTCGTAAACGGGAAGCCTAATTATCCGCGGGGGTACTCGTTCACCCACGGGTGGATAAGCCCTGCGCGGGGACGGCAATGAAGGCGAAGAAAACTTAGAGTGAGCGTATCTGACGGGCGAGAAACGAGCAAATCGTCCGAACCATAGACTTTCACAAGTCAATCCAGCTAGTCGAACTGGGTTCTTCTAAAACGTCACGAAACCTTCCTTCCCGCTGTTTTTAATCAAACAAGGGTGCCGCCTCAGTCTCGTAATTGCTGTTGAGTTTTGTCGATGCGTCCCAGCGGGCAGATGCTTGGGGTGCCATATTGGATGCCATCGATGCGAGTATCAAAGCCGTGAGGTTCTTTAAAGAAACTTCCTCGCGGGCGCATTTTTGCTGGTGCAATTCCTGAGGCAAAGAAAGCATTTGTGCACATTTACGGATCCGCATCTGAAAACAAGCATACATAGTCTTTTTTGTGAATATTTCTCTTTCATTTTTCTTGTTGGAAAATTATACCGTTCAAAACCAGTTTGCGTCATTACACCTTGCGGCGGTTCCTTTTTCGACCCTGAACACCAATCAACGCAATCGGTTGCGGCAACGCATGGAACAATCAAAAACACTTCTCAAATCCCGCTCATATGTCGAAATAAACTTGAAGGGAAGCACGAATTGCATACCGTTCTACATTCTTACCTAAGAAATTGCTGTCAGAAGCATATTTCTGCACGATAAACGTCACGTGCTGCTCTGGCATGGATATAAGACGTTCTTGTGATTGTAAGTGTTGGTAGTAGTGCTCACCACCCTGCTCGTCTCAAGTGTAAAAATGTGGGTTTCCCGAAATTCTTCAGGGGCGTAAAAAAGAAACGGTTTCATTCATGTTTTTTGTTAATATGAAAAACGACAATTTGGCACACGTCTATGAAAAGTCGGCATACTTCTTAAGAAGAAAGCCCTAGATGCCTCAGGAAACGCGGAAAGTGACGGTATTTTTTGGCGACTACATGAATAAATCACAATTTCAGCCGCTGTAGCAAGAGATAGGGTCAATAAAGTAGACATAGAAACCAATTTGCTTCGAATGGGATTTGAACCCGGGTCTCCAGAGCAGAAAGCAAGTGTGGTTACCAAGTGGTGTCGGATGGAACAAGGATTATCCGGATGCGTGCCGAATGACAGGGGAACGTGGCGGCGCCGCAAGCACGACGCAACTGTGAAGAAGCGCTCGATGATCGCTGGCTTTCCCTTTCAAATCACTTAAGAGACTTAAGTGCCTGATGAAATTTCGGGTAATACTAAAAATAATATATTTGTTACATGCAACATCGCCAAAGTCCCAGCAAAGCTTGTGGTATCAAAATCTCCGTACGATTTCCCGTCAAGCCATTGATTTCAGAAAGCGCTTCCCTGACTGCGGATTGGTCGCACCAAGGGGAATTCACACCGAAGAAACTCATTTTTTTGCCAATGTTATCTTGGCTGGACAAAACAAAAAACACCTGTGGTATATCTCAAAGTTTTTTTTTTTTTTTCAAACAATCACACATCTACTCTCAAAGCGTTGCGTACGTGGCCCGCGTGCTGTTTAGGTCGCAGCTCCAAGCATTACCTTCAATCCTATTGCGGTCGGCGACCGAAGCGTGGACGGTGGCGCTTCCGTCGGCACCGCGAAACCTCGGCACATGTTTGCTGACAAGGTTTCTAGAGATAGTCTGAGCGTTCTGGTCAGAAGAATGCTATCATGCGTTTCTTTGTGTTTTATCTGAAGTAATGGGCTTCCCTTGGTAAGATTTCTATGGGTTTACGTGCCAAAGCTTAACCTGGGATAAGAGCGTCACCGACTGGATTGATTTGATTGATTGTAGGGTTTAACACCCCCACGCAATGCAGGCGATGAGGCGCGCCGTAGTGGAGGGCTCCGGATTCATTTCGACCACCTGGGGATCTTCAACGTTCGCCGAAATCTCGTACACACGGGCGTTTTTGCTTTTCACCTCCTTCATAAAAGTGACTGCCGCGCACGGGAATCGAACCCCCGTCTTCGGGCCCAGAAGCACAGCGCCCTAGCCACTGAGCCAACGCGGCGGGTGCATTGCCGACTCGAAGGCTTTTGACGCGACTGGGGGTTTTTGACATGACCCAAAATGTGCACAAGCGGGTGTGTTAGTTTTTCTTTATTACAAGAACGGTCTTCACGGTCGATATCAAACCAGCACCCCTGCACTTCCCCTCAGCTACACGACGCCTTTGGAGCTGTGCAACCGCGGAGTCTCAGTGCTAGGATTTATAACTAAACCTGCAACTGCTTCTGGCATTTGTTTTCAGTGTATACTTTTGTTGGAAAAAAATCTGAGAAAAGTAATTTCTATTAAGCTCAAAGTGAGCCAAGATAAGACACCCGTGGGTGTCTTATCCTGGCATAACAACTCAATTGGTGAAGCGCCTTTTTTTGAATGGAGGCCATGCAGACACATAAGTCAGTAAAATTTACGTCTGTGTAAAAGACGACTAAAAATCAAGCCCCTCCACAAAGCTGCTATGCAAAAATGTGAGGGCGCATCAGCCGTTTCTGTGATGTAGAGCCTGCTCAGGCACGAGCGTGTGATAGCTGAATGAGTAGGCTCGTTTAGTGGGTGGCGGCATACTACCCTGAATCTTTGCTGACTCCTGCGGTGGTGGGTGGCGCACCGTCAAGGGGACGGAACTCGGTGCGCAGAGTGATTACATGTCGTCTCCGTTCAATAGCACATTCAACTTACTACTATGGATTCAGGCAAGCCGGAGGATACAGGACATATTGCTGGTAACATATACATTGTTTATCTTTCAGCCCACTTACTATAGCTTTGATTCGTGAGCTCGCCCCAAAATCCGCGTTTGACATTGTCCTGTTTTTAACGAGAAAGCCTCAAGTACAGAGCGAACGTTGTGGACCACCGTACAACCACCACCATCCACCAACAGGAAGAAAGACATGGGTTTGAGGTGTCACACGCGGCAGCACCCCTTTTGGGCACTGCGGAAGTCGCGATTGAGTGCGCCCCCTTTTGTCTTTCCCCAACGAACCTAGAGTCCGCTTGCTCAAACAAAACTACCTCTTTCTATCTCTCTCCCGTTTTGGAACATTGTACCCTTAAGTGCCCCATTCTCAGGAAAAGCGCTCTTCTTGTTTTCGTTCTCCGGTCAAGATTATGGGTGGCGCAGCGCTGAGCAAATTAATAAAAAAGTGGGTAATTGTGGATAAAACGAGTTGAAAGAAATCTGTTTTCGACGCAGAGGGTAACTTACTGCTCTACCCCAGGAAAAACCATTATAGCACCGACGGAGCACACTGATGTGAACTCCTCCGCCAAAGTAAGCGCTTGACCTCATCAAAGAGAACCCCGTACATTTAATGGAAGCGCCGAAGAATACGTGGAGTATTGGTTCAAACACTACCAGCGAGTCAGCAAGTATAACCGACGGGACGCCTCTGTGAAGCTCGCGAATGTCGTCTTCTACTTGGCCGGGACGGCACTACTGTGGTTTGAATTCATATGGCATCATTCGCAAATTAATCGGTTTATTAGGAACGAAAAAAAGACGCCGACCAGTCCATACAAAACGTACTGACGTTTAGGCTTCCAGCACGGAAGCCTTGTTCACAAATCCGTGCTGGAAGCCGAAACGTCAGTACGTTTTGTTTGGACTGGTCGGCGTCTCGTTTTCGTTCCTAATGTACCCTCCCGGCCAGACGGGATTCCGTCATGCTCTCGATTTCATTTATCGGTTTAGTAAAGGAATCTCAGGATTGCATTGGAGAGGCTGTCTCCCGAAACAAAAAAGCAGAACAAACACTTGCGCAGAGAGCGCATGTAGCCGGCGTAACGTGCACTAGGTACATATAAGAAGTTCTCATGCTGGGTGTCTGTTCAACAGATGAAATTACCGCGAGGACAGAGTAGAGAATAGTTTAAGAGATGAAGAGGTCACCCCTGCGTAATGCTGTGCTTGCTACTTCAGATGGTTGGCGAACATGTAGTGTGGGTGAAATGGTAAAATTATTAACACAAATAACCAAAAGAAAAACGAAAGACAACGCTTCAGCCGAACGCACTCACACACCTATACAAAACAAAAAAGTGCTACGTTTGCAATCAGCATTATCATAATATTGATGTCCTTGAGTAAACTTACCTTATGCGCACATTTCTAAGCGGAAGAAAAAGACGTGGTTTATTTTATCTATCTTTACTCGGCTTTAGGCAATGAGCGGCAGTGGCGTACAGAAACACCCTTGCCACACTCTCTTCGCCTTCGTTTAATGCAAATTCAAACCATAACTAACAAAAACTTTACCGGGAAATTGTCACTCAGGTAGTTGGTGCAATCTTTTTAAGAATGTGAAGCCGGGAACATCGTGGGTTCCATTCTTTATCTGCTCTTGCCATTAGTTTTAATCTTTGCGGCCTCACTCTTCACCACTTGCTCCACTTGACCAACCCTTGGACAGCCAGCTCCAAAAGTCGTTCCGGTGGCTCGCTTTCACCGTAAGCATCCGGTTACCCCTAGGGCCACCACCAACCATGTCAGCTTGTATTGAACACGCTGCTTCGGGCAAAACTCCTCAAACGCTGTTGTTCCCTTTACCGGCGTGCGCTCCGTATTCCATTCTTAAAAATCTTCCGCTGAGATCGTGGTCCGATTTTTAGGGCACAACGGCGTACTTCACAGTTACTTTTCTGCCTCAATACTTGCAAAAACGTAAACAACTATGGTTTTCATCAAAACGCGCGCACCCACGTAGCAGCCGCAAAAATCCCACGTAGAGGTCGAATCCTGCGCGTTCAAATCTCGCAAAAAGACCGAAAGCTCGCGAGCTTTAGCTATCTAGCTATGAAGTATGATGGCTAGCAAAGCTTAAGACCGGTCTATACGCAGTCCACTTTATGAAGTGGACCTATGAAGTGAATAGTTATGAAGTCCACTTCCAAATGTTTACCATTTCTCCCTAAAGAAGGTTGGGAGAAGGGGGAAAGCCAAAAGTGACCAACCTTCGCTTAAAGCGCGTCCCATCCATCATCATAACTTGAAATGCTAAACCGCGGCTCGGACTTGGGGTGCCGAATAAAGTTGGCCCTGTCTCTCTCACAATCTCAAACGCTCACCTCGCATACGTAGGACGAGCCCATGCGATGATTTTTCGGGCACTAGGGTATATGCAATAACGAACCAAGTAAACGTTTAGCGACTTGAGGTTTATGAGATAAAGGTGCACACTGTACTCCTTCTTCGTTTCGATGCGTGTTTTGTCTTATCTCAGAATAGTTTCTTTAATCTTATTTCAAGTAACTCTTTTCAAACAATGGAACCCCAGTTTCACGCAAGCGCCACCTGTCCAGAGATCTTACTAGAGCCTTTCAGTTGACCAACTCGGTTATGGGGAAATACGTTAGATATTTGACGTTACGTGATCGGTCCAAATAAGGAAGTTATGGCTTTAGGATGTACGGCGCCAACTTGTTTTGACGACTTGTCCGCCGCGCCGAGGTGTCCGAGAAAAGTGGACACTTAGAGCATAAAACGCTCCCAAAGAGAAGGCGGTGCAAACGTTGGTGTAACCAGCAGGCGCAAAAACATTTTAGGGGCGAAGCTCCTTAGGGCGCGGGTCTGTCCATCCTCGACGTATGTATGTAGCCACCTCTAGTTTAGTTCTTTGATTGTTTACTAGATGGCGTGGCTACCTCTAGTTTAGTTCTTGGATTGTTTACTAGATGGCGGTACTTGTATATGATGAAAAGATGCGCTTGGATTGTTTACTAGATGGCGTGGCTACCTCTAGTTTAGTTCTTGGATTGTTTACTAGATGGCGGGGAGCGTTGTAATAAAATCCGTTCGCTGTTGGCGCGCGCTCGGAGTCGCCCGATGGATAAGGCTGCAGATGTGCGAGCCCGCGAGGCAGAAGCGCTCCGTGAAGCTGCGTGACGCCGCCGCCAAGATCCTGCCGTACGAGAGCGGGAGGCCGAAGCGTGTCGTCTGGCTGCGCGACGACGCCGCCAAGATCCCAGCGTTCGAGAACGAGAGGCCCAAGCGTCACGGCAACGGCGCGAGGACCCTGCCGTACGCGAAGCGGCACGGCTGCGGCGCGAAGAGGATCTCCAAAATGTCAGAGAACGGGAAGCGGCGAGAAAGCGCGCGTATCGGCAGGCAGACCCCGATGCAGTGAGAGCTCGTGAGGCGTCTGCAAAACGCATCAGGCGAGCTCAGCCCCGAGGTGCCGACGCGCGGTTTAAGCGAGACCTTCTAGACGTTACGTTCGGACACAGATGTAGTGGGCGAACTTTCACTGAAGAGTCACGGTTTTACCGATGATTTCCCCCCAGGAGCTTCGCCCACTCATCATCCTTCACCCCGTGGATATGCTGTGAATTTTTTATCTGGTGTATTATACCGCCTCCTTCCAAATAAGGGTTAAGTACGTATTTTCGAAGTCCTGTTATTATAAATTGCTAAAATTATTCAACCTAGCTTTTTATTACGAATGTGGCTTGATTACAAAGGTTCTATGGAAAAGCAACGGTGGGCGAACTGTAAATGCCCACACTGTGTTTTAAGGGCGAATGCACTTTATAAGCGACCCTGAATTCCGTTGACCGTTGTCCGTCCACATAGCAACAGCTGCGGGTGCGCGCGCTCTTCGTCTTCTTTGGCAACGAGGGGAGATGGGCGCGCGCTGCCTGGCCGCTGACATGGCACATACCCACGTGGGGCATTGGCCAGGAATCTCCTCGTCTTCCTTGGCAAAAGGGGGAGATGGGCGCGCGCTGCCTGGCCGCTGACATGGCACATACCCACGTGGGGGATTGGCCAGGAATCGGGCGTGAGAAGGGCTAATGCACCCGCTTAAAGGAGTACTGACACGAAATTTCAAAGCTGAGATCCGCTCTAGCAATCAAGTACAACGACAACACAAATAGGTGTCTGTGCATGGCACATACCCACGTGGGGGATTGGCCAGGAATCGGGCGTGAGAAGGGCTAATGCACACGCTTAAAGGAGTACTGACACGAAATTTCAAAGCTGAGATCCGCTCTAGCAATCAAGTACAACGTTGACTACCTCGCCTGTCGGGGACGAGTCTCCGTACAGCGCGGTATACACGAATGCATACTCCGGCGACGGAATCTTTGTGATAACCGCCTACCTCGCCCCCAATCTCTCGCGCGAAACGGTCATCGAGTACGTGGACGCGGCCATGGAGAGTATGAGTGTGCGTGTGAGAAACTCTGAACCGGTCGTCTTTGTCGGTGACTTTAATGTCGACGTCCGTAAGGGTGGGGAATGGTTGACTGAACATATGCGTGCTAAACACTTCATGGTGTGCGTACCTCTTGACTCACCCACTACCATCAACGGTGGATTCGTCGACCTGGCCTTTGCAAGGAACTATCAGATACGCGCCGTCATAGAACAACCTCTAACGGTTCATTTCAGCGACCATAAAGCGCTGATCGTGGCGGTCGAGTACATCGATAACACCGGCAGGTGCTGATGTGTAAATAAATACTGTGGCACTTTACTTGCGTGTTTGTGTGTGTGTGTGTATGTGTGTGTGATTTCATCCCCTCTCCAACATACACTTCAATTCACCAAGATTTCCAGAGAGGGACTAACGGGGTGTGTGAATCCCCACTTGATCACGCGGGGTGTTAAATGCAACTAACGGGCGAATGCCAACACAGTTCAACATAACTCCCCCTCATAGCATCACCCGTGCATTCGCACTTCCCCATGTTCCCCTTCGGGGAAATGCGGGTGAATTTTTTGTTCGGACGTTTTACTCACGTTGTAAGGGTTCGGAATGGCAGTACCGATCCCATTCATCTTTTTCGTAAAAACCTACATTCGACGAACGAGCACAATCAAAACGGATTGTTAACTGGTGAGGTGCAGAAGAAAACATTTATTTAAACTGGAAACTTACAAGCGCGAGCTAAAAGACGTCATATATACAAAAAGATAATTTACAAGTTTTTAATTAAGTGTACAATAAACACATGTCTTTTTCATACGTGCCTTTTTTGGCACACACTTTTTAATAGAACACATGATTTTGCTAAGTTAAAGAATATAAATAAAACCTCAGGTTGTCTTAACTCCAAATAAACTTCGGAAAACAATGGAGGATCGTAAAGATAGAGCATGCACTCTAATTTATTGTTAAGGCATTGCCACTGCCCGTGGGAGTATTTAAAAACTATAGATAATAGCACTTCTCTATTGTCCGAAACTTTTGTTTAAGTGTCCGTTTCCTTGAAAGATTTCAAATTTCGCCACAAGAGCTGGCAAAGGTGCGAGTGCCTGATAGCGAGAGCCCATCGTAGCAACATACTACAACGCAATGCCAGCGGTCAAAATAAGATATATCAAGCGGAGTCAACAATCTATAGGGCCGCGGCAGCCGTAAATTTCGTTTCTGGCGCTATTGCTGGCCCATTACTGGTCGTGCGTTTTCTGAACCATCTCATGGTGGCTGCGCCTCATCGGAAAGTTTCTCGAATGGCGGCATACAGAGGCATGTCTTATAAGATGAGATTGCAGTGACGCTGCCTTATAAGTATGGCGTGAATAGGGCCCTTTTTGTTGGCTTTCAATAACTCCGACAACAATGACGGAATCAGCTATAGGTTGCGCCAGCATAACGTGATTATGTTGCTTAGACAAGAATAAGTACGCGTTGGGTCACTTAGAATTTTTAAGATATTGGCTCCCTTGCAGAAGCAAGCGACACCATTTCATAATAAGGAAGCAAAAACAAAAAAAATACATCGTTTAATTGGCGGTTGTGCGCATGCTTATCATAACACACCCGCGCATACTGCGCCTTCACTATTTCTGCAGCCTTGTCCGCAGATGCTTGTCGTGATAGGCGAGACATCGTTGGAAAAATAGAGGCGCGAGTCAGGGACGTGGCTGATTCTTTTAATTGCTGATTGAACTGCTACAATGATGATGATGGTAGGGGCAGCTAGAAACAGCCACCTCTTCTTAATCTATAACATTTTCAACATCCTTCAAGCCACTAAAGCTATGGAGGGAGATGCGTACCGTAAAAAGAAGATTTCACTTTCAGCTGCCATCGAGCGCCCCTGCATCTGATGTTGTTCATAAAAATAATAGATCAGCCCGTTGCGATAAAAATCTGTTTTAATGCTCGTGTTAGCCGTACTGTAGTGGTTCATGCTTCTGCTTCCATCTGCGCTTCCATCGTCGGCGGCACATGTGCTTTCTGGAATCGGGCCAGGGCAAGTGGCCTGTCTTATCCGTCTTCTCTCATCATGACCTCCCAGGCCTCGTGCAAGCTTCAAATAAAATGAGCGTCGGGCCACTTGTAGTTTCTGAGAGCCACGGATGTAGCAGCTGGCTCTTTTTGTGCGTATAGCACTCCTTCTTTGTGGGGCTCTTCTTTTCTTCGTTGCACTCCTAATCAACGGAAAATCGGTTATTTAGTTCGGTAAAGTTTTGTTCCTGGAACATGTGCGGACGCATCGTAAGGCCAACCGGTTTCGCTGGTTTCGCGAACTTGGTTTTGCCATGGAAGTGTGCAGACCTTTTTCGCATTTTATCTATTCCGAACTCGTGCCACCACTAGGCCGACACGTATAAGACGGACTAGCGTGGGCACCTGAGCTTCCTTTAAGGTGTTGGTATTTCTGATGTGGCTTATTTGCTTAACTGTGGCCTGTGTGATCCTTGATTGAGCCTATCGTTTCAGAGTGATCTTTCCGTGTTATAAAGACCTCGCGAACAAAATGATACTTCAGGTACCTCTACTGCGTTGATGTTGGCCATGGCAAAAAATGTCATGAGCGGAATGCTGCTGAAGGCCAGTGGGGAGTCCTTCAAATGGACATACTGTCACGTCAATTCATTAAGTGGACAGGATACACAGAAAAAAAACATTCAATTTATGAGGAGGATATTTGAGACCACACGACAAGTACATTAACAGTCAATGAAGTGTTCTCTCGGTTCGAGTTCGCCTGAACGTCGAGAAAGATGGTGTCGCGTCACGTTACAGCAGATGTCTTCCTGTTTAATGTAGAAATGAAGGCAACTGCCGTGTCTCGTAGAGGGTTCCCGGAAGTGGGCCCAGCCGTCACCGCCAACAGCCAAGAGAGCGTAGCCCTAGGTACGATGGTGAACTGGCGTCGTACCGTAGCCCGAGCGTCGCAGCCCGGTAGCTTAGCTGGTAACCTCGATTGATTGATTCATTGGCGGGTTTAACGGGCCGGCGCAACGTAGGCGATGAGGCGCGCTGTAGTGGAGGGCTCCGGATTAGTTTTGCCACCTGTGGATCTTTACGTGCGGCGAAACATCGTACACACACGCGTGTTTGCTTTTCGCCTCCATCAGAAAAGCGGCGCCGCCGCCGGGAATCCAACCCACGTCCTCGTGCTCAGCAGCGCAACGCCTTAGCCACTGAGCCACCACGGTGGGTAGCTGGTAACTTGGAGCCACCGATGTGGCATTTGCCTCGGGGTCTTCATCCACGATCGTCGCCTGGAGTTCCCGTCAGTAAGCCTGAGGCGGCGTCAGGCCCCGATAACGCTGGAGTCGGTTCCAGGAGCGTAGCCTGGTATTCACCTCTTCCTTCTTCCAACTCTTGCCTCCTTGCTTTTCCTCTCCTCTCCCTGTTCATTTCACTGTTGGCAGACTTCGTACCTTCTTTTTTGGCGCATACACCTTGGGGGGTTTCGGCACACACCCATTTGGGGGTTGTTAATTACGCATGCTGCTCTTGCTCTGCGGCTTTCGAAGTCTAAATAGCCGCAAGGGCTTTGTACAGATCACTGAGTCTTGTGAATGCGGACACCTTTAACGCGGAGAGCCACGTGTACGACTTAGGCTCATGTTCTCTAAAGTGTAAACCGCAAACGACGCTAAATGCTCGAAGCTACTATGTCGAGCTGGAAGCGGAAGTTCATTCCTTTGTGTGCACAAAGCGCATTTTGTATGTCGTATTGTTCCTGGCGCGCTGTTGGCAACATCGAGGAATATCTTGCAACTAAATTATGCTGAAAAGCGGACGTGGACAGCCAATTCAATCATGCTGCGGCGCTAGCATTCGTAGTCCATGAAGGAACAGCGTCGGGCTCGAGTTAAAGGGCAAGTTGCGAGGCGGCACCTTCTAAGATCTGTCCGAATGGGAAACGTCTGTGCTCAGCGGACGGTACTACAAACTTCGTCACTTACTCTAGAAATGCGGTTTATTTCATGTGAATATTTAGAACAGAAACCGGATGTGCTTCGAGAAACGACGGCACAGGCAGGAGGGTGTCACAGAGAATCCTTTAGTTTTGCATTCGACTTCTGCAGTGGCGTTTCGCCGCGTGTTTTCAACTACCTACGTTGGTTCAGCTGCTTCGATTGCGCTGCACTGGAACTGCTGTCACAACTTTTAGATAACAGCGAAGCTCTCCGCAGTAAAAATAAGACGCAGAAATTTTGAGACGTCCCTTCTAACGTGTGAAAATTTATAAACCCCTTCTCCGTTTCCCCTACCTGGCATTTTTGGGTGGCATAAACGGGTGAACCCAAAAAGTGCCTTTTAATGTTTTTGTTTACCTAACTCAGTAATACCGCAGGGTTTTATTACACCATTTGGATTTGTTTTGTTATTTCTCAATAGGGCCATTTTTTTCGTTATAGATAAGATATATAAACCCACGAAGGCCCATTTCTCCTTACGACATTTTAATGAGTTTTTTTTACTTTTATGTGTTTGTTTGTTGCACTGGACTCTGAGTACCCGATTTGTTCATCAAAAACTAAATTGCGTTAATATTGCTTTTATATTATTCTTTTGCTTTTGCTTAATTTGTATTATACTATTTGCGTACTTTTACCATATTACTCATGACCAGCAATGTGGTATTTGGTAAGGAATGGTGACACAATAAAAACATGGGCTGATTACACGCGCTGTCTTACCTGTTACCGCTCTTTGGAGTGTACCGGAGCCGCCTTTGTGTCACACTGTTGAGAAAATGTGGGATTGTAGATGGTGCTCGTTGCTGGCTAAATTCCCCCCACTTTAGACAAATTGACCCCTACAAACGCGAATGCAGGTTCAGCTGTAAGGATCCTGTTCCATGACTTCTGGGAAACGCAAGGCCCGTATCTTACGGTTACAGAAGAAATTATTTGTGAACCGACGCACCTTTTCCACGACCACTCAATCTCCTACGTAGACGACAGTATCTAGACCGGCCTTTCTGATTGATTTTAAAGTTTAACGCGCCGACGCAGCCCATATGATGAGGTGCGCCGTAGTGGAGGACTCCGAAATAAGTTTGACCACCTGAGGATCTTTAACGTGCGCCGAAATCTCGTACACACGAGCGCTATTGCTTTTCGCTCCATCAGAAAAGCGGCCGCCGCGGCCGGTAATCGTACCCCCGTCCTCGGGCTCAGCAGCGCAACGCTTTAGCCACTGAGTCACCGCGGCGAGTCAGAGGAGCCTTTCTCAGTTATTCAGTCATGTAGACAAGTTTGGAAACAATTATGACTGAAACAATACAAAATGAATATTTAAACTCGTGCAGGATGGATCCAGGTGTAAAAATTGTCAGAAACTCTCACAGCTCTTGAGGCTTGCGTACACAAACATTGAAGCTGCCCTAGAGTATCCATAGCCATTCGTGCAAGCAACAAAACAGGGCATCCAACTAGAATTTGTTTCAGCAGGTACATTCGCTCACAACACCACCAAAACATTAAAAACCCGAAGCAACTGCTACAAACTTACAGGGAATTCTCCTCGCTACAATGGACCGACCTCTTAAAGTATCGAGGGAAGCGCGGAGTGGTGGGCCACCCGTGAGTTGCCCAGTCGTTCCACGATACCGAAAGAACTCAGAAGTGTTGTGGAGGACGGAAAATCCGATATAAAACGAACGTATTTTTCGCATGCAAGAAAAATAAATCTATGGGTGCAGTTCAATAAATTGAACCAAACGTAATCGGAACGCTTAAAAAGCACACTTTCTGACGATATCAATTCCGGGAACGTTTACTGCTTTATTTACAGCAATGTATAAAGTTCAATCGAATACAATGGACGATAGCCGCAAAAGGACAACAGACGCACTCAATAACTGCTCCTTATAATAAAGTACATTGCTTGCTCCCGTCATGCTACATTGAAAGAAGAAATAGGTGACTTGATCAAGGTAGATCAAGGTCTTTCCACAGACCCATTACGTCTGAGCCTTTCGTTTTCTCGGCGATCCACGCTTTTGTCTTTTTAATCTGCTCAGGAGTGAAGTGAGCCCTCCAGTCACCGACGACACCCTTTCGAACGAATCCCTTGTCTTCGTGCATTTCCACCTGCTTGTCAACCTTGTCTCTGTAGACTTCCATGGATTTGATCATCCTCTCGGGTGGTAGGTTCAATAGGTCCTTTACAAGAGTGTGCATATGATCGTTGAATACGCCCTGCATGTTTTTCAAGCTAGAGGCGTCCAATACTTTCTGCAACAAAGTCTCGTCCTCTCGAAGTTCATCGCCGTACTTTCGGTCCATAAAGTCGGCAATTTTGACAGTCCAAAACTTCGGGTCTTTCTTCATCTGTTCGTATGTGAAGAAAAGCACATTTGGGTCGTTTCGGTGCTCGTACCACGACAGCAAATTATCAAAATAAGAACCGTAAGACATGCTGTCGGACAGAAACAAATCGTGGAACCTGGCGAATGAAACGTCCTCAATTGTCTTCGGCGTCATGCTCTTCAGGTGGTAATAGAACGACACACATACGTCGTAAGGGTTACGGGTCACGTATATGTACCTTGCTTGTTCAGAGTAAGGCTGCTTGTGGAACGGCAGATGCGTCTTGAGAAGACCTGGCCTGGGCATCTTTTCCGCTGATTCGGCACCCATCAGTTCAAGGTAAGGAGACGCCAACATGAAGTCTGGTAGTGATTTAGGTGGGTTGCCTTTGGAGAGGATGCTAAGGATGAGGTACTGCATCCATGTTGTGCCGCATTTTGGGTACGTGACGATGAAAACGTCGTCAGGTCGTGGTTTGTAAGACAGGGCCGACCGTATCAGATCTTCGTGAAAGAATTGGTGCATCCACAGGCCCTCCACGTCTCGGTAGGCATTGATGTCCATGACAGTAGAATGCGCAAGGCAGCCCTGTGAAGAAAAGAAGCACCATCATTCGCTACTGAACTGGAAATGCAGCTTTGTTATTGAGCAATTTATTCGATAGAGGTTGTTCGGGAACAAACCAAAACTATTTTCGTGGTTTTTTTCATCAAGTGGGCAGCGCTAATAGCCTTTCTCATTTCGCGAATACAGCAGGTTTTTTTGTGAAATGTATTTTACAAGTAATATAAACTGCTACCGTGCTCATTTCTATTCACATATAGTAGACAATAGGAAAGTAATATGCATGAATATAAAACTAGGACTTTAATCTTATCCAACCAATATTTGTGCGAGCTTTCGCCTCCCTGCAATCACGCCTTAGATTTCTCTACGCACGGATAATTGAAGCTTTATACCATAATTAGCACGCTTCAAAATAAGCCCGGCCTTTTTGAACTGACACCCATTAGTAAACGAACACATCACCTTTTTAAATGAAAACGCCGACGCTGTACACCCTTGAAAGTGTAATTGTATTAACAGGCCATACCAACGACGTTGTTTTTTTTTTCTTTCAAATGATAAACACTCTTCTTACGATCTACTGCATTCCAGAAGGATAATAGATACTACTCTCCTCCGCACACAAACATTCTCTGCATTAGTTTTCAGTGACTCAGGGCCTATCAGCAGCTCTTTTCTACTACCTTAAGGAGGAGTTCTCAAAGTGCGCAGCCCGGAATTATATGTGCTATGCACAGGTTGTATAAATCCCTCCATTTTGCTCTCTAAAATATTGCGTTTAAATATAATAATTGGAGTGGTTGCCTGAGTTATCTCGCCTTCGAAAAATCGAAAAAAAAACGTTCCCAGAGAAAAATTTCGGAGGAGTGTAGATTTGAACCCAGAGCCTCTGCTCATCTACTGGAGCCCCTACCTTGACCAATAATGCCCAGGGTTTTTTTTTTCGGTAGGAAATGCTGACAAATGCGTGCCGCGTACCCGTGGCTGTCAGTGCAGCCATTGCTTCCAGGATACATGATGCCGTGTGTGTCGCTCTGTTCCTTATCATATGTCCCACGATGGTTGCGCAATGCTTCCCGGATTCAAGCGTTTTAAAATACCTGTTCTCTTTCATTTCGACCTTCCATTGTGGAGGCGAATTTATGCTAAATATACATGTGCGGCACATTTCCTAATTTCTTTTGCAAGTGGGTGGTTGTGTGTTTTGAGAAAGAACTGAATAGAAGGCAGGAAACGTACGAGGTTTAAGTAGTGTAAGGACTCCGTTCGACGATCAAGCTGCAATAAACAAAATATTATGCTTCTATACCAATATTTTGTGTTGTCCACTTAGACTGAATACGCATATAAAATATATTAATCAACGCCGAAGAAAGTAATGGCCCCTATATGAATTGAGCATTTGAACACACCGCCATTTTAGCAATGACGCGTACTTAAAATTTACAGGCACTTTAATGAGTACTGTAAAAGTAATTATATCAAATTAGAAAATACGTTTGTTATGTATAGTTTCAACGCCCATCGTGTTATTCAATATATTTAAGAAACTGCTATAGTTCATCATATAGGATCGCCACCGGCAACAAGGGTTAAACACCGGGTTCAATTTTGAAAGTAAAGCTTCATTAGTGTAACAAAAGAGAAATACGGGAGAGTGGTTACGTCTGAAGTAATAAAAAATTATTTTGTCTACTAGCACTGTGCGCCTTGACTGAAGACCGTTTATTTAAATAGTTTTAAGAGCATCACGGGCATCCCGCGTGTTCACACAAGTCCGAGCCCCTTATGTATTCCATCTTCTGGTAAATGTAGGCCTAGCAAAGAAAATTCACTTTAAAACGGCCAAGCTGTATGCCACTTTTTTTGAAGTAAAATTTTGCGTCGTAAACAAAAAAAAAACCCAGGCAGGACACAGCTGTTGTCGCCCAACACAGCCAGCCACTGCACCAGGCTACTCAGGCGTGCAGAAGAGAGCTCAGCATTACTGTAAAGAAAAAAAAATATGAAACAAGCCTAGAATCCGCGTGATGGATGTAAAGGCGCCGGGAAACAATGGGACCTCTCATTAGTTCGGGTTAAGATTAGGTGCAGCTGCTCTAGAAAGGGGGGGGGGGGGTTTGACGTCATTCAAGGGCTAACGTCTGCGGCCGGCAAGGCAGGACTCAGCCGTTCTCGCCCAATACGACGAGTGCCTTCGGCAGTACACAGCATTTCTCGCAAGGGAAGCCGAGTGCAAGCGGCAAACAGCCAGAGACAACGAGGAACGTTTCGTACCCTGCCCCATCAGCATGTGTACTGGTTTACAACAAATGCCCAGGACATCATCTTTTACAGGGCGTGATGTCGTCCAATTTTTTAAACACGCTTCATTCATATTTTATGTAATGACAGTGCCTTGTTCCTTTGCGGCGACAATGATAAATGAACGATACAGTGCTTGCCAAACAAAGCTTCCGAGGTTGCCGCACTCGTATTTGTTAGAATAGCGGCCCCCCCACTTTCCCGTGGGGGGCCGCTCCCGTGGGGGGCCGGTCAGGCGCACCCGGTGACCTCCAGCCAGGTAGCGGCAGGGTTGGGTTAGTATCGCCAGCTAAGTATTAGAATACCGCCACAGAGGCACCCAAGTTTGCAGTGGCGGCCAATTCTGGTGTTTATCAGTGTTTTGTTATTGCCTTATCTGCGGCCTATCTGCCTCTGTAGCGTAGTAGGCCGCGCATCCATCTCATATTCTGCAGGCCTCGGTGTTAACTTCGACCGGGTGTTTTGGTAACACTGCAAAAGATGCACAAGAACGGTATCTTCAGACACTTCTGTTGCTGGGTTACACGCGTTATCTTCGACTAGTGTGCGGAAAGACGTCAGTCGTGCGCAGCCGCATATCAGGGAGGACAGGCTAAACCTACCAGAGTTGATTCACTAAAATGCAAAGACCACAAAAGGGCGCCCATGAAGAGTCTCAGTGTAAGAAAATGTCATGGAATGCGAACTTACCAACGATCATGGCGGTGGAGCCGAACAATATGAGAAAAGAGTGCCGTAACACTGTATTCTTATCTCGGTACAGTAGTTTGGGTATTGGGGGTAAAGTATTCAACGGAAGGAACAAAGACGGGTACTGTCGCGCTCAATTTCACTCGCAACACGCCAGCGGCAGCTGGAGCAGCTCCTTGTACGGCGGTGGAAGCACCTTGCTTGGCACTCCAGAACTAACCACAGGGGCACAATCACGCTAAAGCGGAGGCGTGCATGAAACACGCACGCACCTTCGCTGAAACCCGGCCGTGAGGAAGGCGCTGGTGTTCTGATAATCGCCAACACCTTCGTGGGTAACTACCGGCGTTGACCTTGCGAATGCGCAACGGTCGAATACGCCCCGTGTATTCCAGTTCAGCGCAGAATTGTGCATCGGCTCGAAAATTATGGGATTTGTTGGTCTTCTTGCTATCATCGCCAAGAACTGCAAATTGGATATCATATGTTTTCTTCGCCGGAATTGAGCATATAGAGCAGCTTAACCAAGCAGTTGGCTATCAGCAAATAAACATTGCAAGAAAAGTCAATTTGATCGCAGAAAGCGTTTCAAATGGTTTACGCAAGCACAAGGACCGAGTAGTTCAAGCAATGGAAATACGTGATACCCTATCTGCAGTTATTCTGGGATAATAGCAAGGCAATGACTTTGCGTCGCATTTTTCAACCCGCTGCACAACGCTGCAAAGAAGTCTTCCTGAAGGATCACGAAACTTTTATTTTTATTTTTATTGTTAATGTTTTTCTCGTGTGTTTCTCTCTCTACTTACCTGATATATATATATATATATATATATACACACATATCACTACATGCATGGCGAACACCTCTGTTCTGGCAGTCTTGGTGCCAACGGTAGCTTAAGAGGGTTCAACGCTGGTCGACCGCTCTCGACATGTCGTAGACCCTCGAGTCACGGCCCCGGGGTTGAATATATGTCTGCATGTTCCCCTAAAGGTAGAAATAAACACAATTACAAACAAAAATTCATCCATACCTAATTGTGACATAGTAGTGTAACTGATGAAACTTCATGCGTACGAATTACTGCATTACTGCGTTTATGTGTGCACTGTGATCATTCTGTGAATTTAACACCTATGCTTTGTATAATACTGTCACGTAGCCAAGGACGAAGCAGTTGTTTGGAAAAGAAACAAGTTTATTGGAGCGAACTTGTGCTCCCCTAACAACTGAAAAGAATACAGAGGCGGCGAAGCAGTGGTCAACAAAGTGACGTTACGTGCGTCGGCGAGCGTCGCAGAATCGAATGCCCCGGCGTCCGCACTGCAGGCTTTTTATCTTTTGGCGCGCGTGGTTCTCGAAACGTCGATTCGCATCAAGAACATAGTAGATCCAAGAAGATTATTCTGGGCTGTTCACGTTAGATCGGAATGCTCTCCCTATCATAACAGATAACACATGCAGCACAGAAAGAAAGAATGGAACGCGCGCTTCCCTTGGCGCAGAGATAACACAGACCGGCGCAGCCGGCGGTAAAGGCAAAACACAAATAAACAAACCCAATGTATCGTTCGCGGCATTACCCCCCCTCTAAGAGTGCATCGACCCGATGGTAACATAAGCGACATTTCGAACAAATGAAAATAAAAGTTCGTCATCGTCCGTAGAAAGGTTTTAAGCGAACCACGTGGACGACTTCAGGCCGCGTGCGTTGTCGTGATGTGCCGGAGTCACCATCGGGGATCACTTCGTAGGAAAGTTGGCCAACACGTCGTAGAATCTGGTAGGGTCCGAAATACCGTCGCAGGAGCTTCTCACTGAGTCCGCGTCGTCGGATGGGAGTCCAAACCCACACACGATCCCCTGGTTGGTACTCGGCGTCTCGGCGTCGGAGGTTGTAGCGGCCCGCATCCACCAGCTGCTGGTCCGTTATACGAACTCGAGCGAGCTGGCGGGCCTCCTCCGCACGTTGAAGATATCCGTGGACGTCGGCGTTGAGGTCGTCGTCTTCTACGTGCGGAAGCATGGCGTCGAGCATCGTAGTCGGCCTTCTACCGTAGACAAGCTCGAACGGCGTCAGCTGCGTCGTCTCCTGGATAGCCGTGTTGTACGCAAACGTGACATACGGGAGCACTTCGTCCCAAGTCTTATGTTCAACGTCAACGTACATTGACAGCATATCTGCGATTGTCTTGTTCAGACGTTGTGTTACTCAGTTCGTTTGGGGGTGGTGCGCCGTCGTTCTTCGGTGATCCGTGTTGCTGTAGCGTAATACTCTTTGCATCCGCTCCGCAGTAAATGCCGTTCCACGGTCTGTGATTAGGACTTCCGGGGCTCCATGTCGCAGCACAACTTGGCTTACAAAGAACTTCGCCACTTCTTGTGCAGTCCCCCTCGGAAGAGCGGCGGTCTCTGCGGAGCGCGTCATGTAGTCTGTCGCTACGACAATCCACTTGTGCTGTGATCGTGACGTAGGGAACGGGCCTAAAAGGTCCATTCCAATCTGTTGAAATGGTCTCGATGGGACGGCGATCGGTTGCAGAAGTCCGGCGGGTCTTGTCGGCGGCGTTTTTCGTCGCTGGCAGTCACGGCAGCTCCGGACGTAGTGGGTGACGTCAGAGGTAAGGCCGGGCCAGTAGTACCTCGCCTTGATTTTTCCAATAGTGCGGGCTGTGCCCAGATGTCCGGAAGACGGGTCGTCGTGGCACGCTTCCAAAATTTCGTCACGAAGGTCCGCGGGGATGACGAGAAGGTAATTCGCTCTTGTTCCGGGGCTGAAATTCTTCTTCACAAGGACGCAGTTTCTCAGGCTGAATGCTGGTAAGCTGCGTTTGAAGGTCCTAGGAACGGCAACGTTGCATCCCTCGAGGTACTCGATTATGACGCGTAAGTCGGGGTCAGCACGCTGCTGGGCGGCTAGGTCGCTCTCCGTCACGATCCCGAAGAACGCGCTGTCTTCATCAGAGTCTTGTGGTGGTGGGTCGACGGGGGCGCGGGACAGGCAGTCGGCGTCGGAGTGTTTCCTGCCGGATTTATAAACGACTGTAACGTCGAACTCCTGCAGGCGCAAGCTCCACCGCCCAAGACGGCCAGAGGGGTCCTTCAAATTGGCGAGCCAACACAGCGCATGGTGGTCTGTTACAACCTTGAATGGCCTTCCATACACGTATGGGCGAAATTTTGAAATCGCCCATATAATAGCCAGGCACTCTTTCTCAGAGGCAGAATAGTTTTTCTCCTCCTTCGACAGACCACGGCTGGCATAGGCGATTACCCTTTCGCAGCCGCTTTGCTTTTGGACAAGGACGGCACCCAAGCCTACATCACTGGCGTCCGTGTGCATTTCCGTTTCGGCATTTTCGTCGAAATGAGCAAGCACGGGCGGGCTTTGCAGGCGTTTTTGCAGCTCGCCGAATGCTTTTTCTTGGTCGTTTTCCCAGCTGAAAGGGGTGCTATCTTTCGTCAAGCGCGTGAGTGGCTCTGCAATTCGTGCGAAGTTTGCGACGAAGCGCCGGTAGTATGCGCACAGCCCGAGAAATCTTCGCACGTCCTTCTTGTCTTTCGGCCTTGGGAAGTTCGCAATGGCTGATGTTTTTGCCGGGTCAGGTAGGACTCCCGCGGCGTTGACGACGTGGCCCAAGAACTTGAGTTCCCCGTATGCGAAACGGCACTTTTCAGGCTTCAGCGTCAACCCCGAAGTACGAATGGCCTCGAGTACAGACTCCAACCTTGCAAGGTGTTCGTCGAAAGTGCGGGCGAATACCACTACGTCGTCGAGGTATACGAGGCAGGTGTGCCATTTAAGGCCAGCTAGCACAGTGTCCATGACTCTTTGAAACGTCGCTGGTGCTGTGCACAGCCCAAACGGCATCACCTTGAACTCGTATAGGCCGTCTGGGGTTATAAATGCAGTTTTCTCTCGGTCTCTCTCGTCCACTTCAATTTGCCAGTAGCCGGTCTTCAGGTCCATCGATGAGAAGTACTTCGCGTGGCAGAGGTGGTCGAGGGCGTCGTCGATTTGGGGGAGGGGGTACACGTCCTTTTTCGTGATTTTGTTCAGTCGCCGGTAGTCAACGCAAAACCTTAATGTGCCGTCTTTTTTCTTTACGAGTACGACGGGCGCAGCCCAGGGGCTTTTCGATGGCTGTATAATGTCGTCGCTGAGCATGTCGTCGACTTGAGTCCGGATGGCTTCCCGTTCGTGTGAAGAGACGCGGTACGGTGACTGTCGTGTAGGTCGGGCTCCGTCTTCGATTATTATTCGGTGCTTCGCTAGAGGGGTCTGACGTAGTTTTGCGCTCGACGAAAAACATTCGCTATAGCGACGTAGCAAAGCCAATAATTTTTTTCGTTGTTCTTGCGGTAGCGCCGGATTCACGTCGAATGGCTGCGGGAGCTTGAAGGTTTCTACGGGTGTGCGTTCAAAGTCGGCGACCGCGATCACATCACTTGCTTCTTGCGTTTCTTCGAGGAACGCAATTGCAGCTCCCTTGTTTAAATGCTGGTACTCTTCGGTGAAATTAGTGACCAAAACGTGAGATTGGCGTTGCTTAAAGTGCGCAATGCCTCTTGCGACGGAGACACCGCGGTCGAGAAGCAACCTTCGATCACTCTCTACGATAGCGTCGATGTCAGAAGCAGCATCCTCACAGTAGACGGCGATCATCAAGCTTGCGCGGGGTGGCAGGGTGATGTGATCGTCGGCGATCCTGACAGCAGCACGGTGATCGGGTTTCGGATGCGGCGTCGGGGAGTGATCGGAGGAAAATGTTATCGACTTGGTCTGTAGGTCAATTATTGCGCCGTTGTCCGTCAAAAAGTCCATTCCGAGAATCACGTCGCGGGAGCAGTTAGGCAGAACGACGAACGCCGCAGGGTACGTTGTGCCGTCTATGGTGACGCGCGATGTGCACGTTCCACTTGGCGTCACGAGGTGGCCTCCTGCTGTGCGTATGTGCGGACCGTCCCATCTGGTCATAACTTTCGTCAGCTTAGACGCAAATGGTCCGCTCATTACGGAGTAGTCGGCTCCCGTGTCTACGAGGGCGACTTAATCAAAACCGTCGATGGACACCTTGACGTCGGATGCCGCCTTCCTCGAGTTCCGGGTGCGTCGGGGCGTCGCATCTCGGCTTGTGCGTGTTGACGGTCGGGCACTGTGCGTCGTCGTTGTCCACGTCTTCTCAGCGGACGTCTCGGTCAGGTCGGGTAAGCGTCGCGGCGTATAGCTGTCGTCGTGTTCGGGAGTCTCGTCAGGGTTAGGTCGGGTCGTCGGGATGAGGGCATGTCGTGAATCACTGTCTTCGGCGAGTCCTTGCGTCGTTGGAGGGTTTCCGGTTTTTCGCCATAGAGCAACTTCACCTCCAGAAGTTGCTGCTTTTAGTTTCCCCCGCGTGGGCTGGGGGACCTTCCACGGGCGAAGTCAGCGTTGGTACGGCGGTTCGGCGATTGGTATGGGTAGGGCGACGGCGAACGGTTGAAACGCGCTGGGCCACGGCTGGTTTCAGATAGATACTCGTCGATCTCACGTGGTCGTTGGCCAGGGAGAGGGCGAGGTGCGTCGACGGAGAAACCACGCAGTCCGAGTCTCTTGTATGGGCAGCGACGGTAAATGTGGTCGGCCTCTCCGCAGTGGTAGCACAGAGGACGGTTATCGGGAGTTCGCCATACGTCCGTCTTCCTCGGCGTCTGGTTTCGGGCTACCGGGGGTCGGGCGGGTGACAGTGGGCGGCGGTACGGCGGGGCCTCTTGACGGCGTGTTGGAGCAGGGCGGGGTCGACGAACAGCCGCGGAGTATGTCATAGCTTGTAGCTCTCGGGGTACCTCGGATGGCGTAGAAGCTCCCAACGCTTGTTGCACTTCTTCTCTAATGACGTCGGTGAGAGAAGCGACTTGGGCCTGCGGCGGCGTTGGGAGAAGTTTCCGCAGCTCCTCTCTCACTATTGCGCGGATAGTCTCGCGTAGGCTGTCGGCCGGGATCCGCGTGCTGCCAAAGTCGTTCGCATTGGCCGCGCCAACAAAGTTGCGGTCATACTGCTTAGCAAGCATTTCGAGGGCTTTCTCAATGGTGCTGGCTTCGGTCACGAATTCGGCGACGGTTTTGGGCGGATTTCGGACAAGTCCGGCAAACAGTTCCTCCTTCACTGCGCGCATTAAGAAGCGCAACTTCTTTTCTTCCGTCATTTCGGGATCCGCGCGGCGAAATAGCTGCTTCATCTCGTCAACGAAGATCAAAACGCCTTCATTGGGGTGTTGCGTGCGCGTTTCCAACAAAAGGGCGGCTCTTTCTTTCCGCACGACGGTAGTGAAGGTCTTAGTGAACTCGCTTTTGAACTGAGCCCAGTTTGTCAAGGAGCTCTCGTGGTTCTCGAACCAAGTGCGAGCCGAATCTTCCAAGTAAAAGAAAACGTGCCGGAACGTTTCTGCGTCGTCCCACCTGTTGAATTTCCGGACGCGCTCCAGTTTCTCCAACCATTCTTCTGGGTCTTCTGCGGGGGCTCCTCGGAATGATGGCGGTTCCCGTGGCTGCTGCAGAACGACAGGAGGATTGGCTTGGTTGAGCATGGTGCTGATTGCGACGTTTTTCTTCTTCGTCTTCTCCGGTAGTAGACCGAACTCGGGTGGTAAATCTTGCACGCGGAGGCTGGCTCTTGTTGGACTGGCTTGGCGGCTTCCAGAGGTGGTAGTGGGCATGAAGGGTGCGTACCCAGCACCTCCACCAGATGGCACGTAGCCAAGGACGAAGCAGTTGTTTGGAAAAGAAACAAGTTTATTGGAGCGAACTTGTGCTCCCCTAACAACTGAAAAGAATACAGAGGCGGCGAAGCAGTGGTCAACAAAGTGACGTTACGTGCGTCGGCGAGCGTCGCAGAATCGAATGCCCCGGCGTCCGCACTGCAGGCTTTTTATCTTTTGGCGCGCGTGGTTCTCGAAACGTCGATTCGCATCGAGAACATAGTAGATCCAAGAAGATTATTCTGGGCTGTTCACGTTAGATCGGAATGCTCTCCCTATCACAACAGATAACACATGCAGCACAGAAAGAAAGAATGGAACACGGGCTTCCCTTGGCGCAGAGATAACACAGACCGGCGCAGCCGGCGGTAAAGGCAAAACACAAATAAACAAACCCAATGTATCGTTCGCGGCAATACATAGGAAATGTAGTAATGACTTTGCTTTCTGCTATTTCTCTATTACGATTTTGCTATTATGCTTAAATTTGTGAACAGAACTGTTGTTATGTTCGCTGTAAATCGGGTGGCTAAGGCCCCTGTCAGGCGACGTCGGCCTTTAGTCTCAGCTTCCCCTTGGTTTAGCCAAGAAATAAGAATTAAATACTCAAATACTCAAAAAGAAGGTCCCCTTCATCCCTTTACCCCGCGTAGTCCGAGTGGCGCTGGCTACCACACCCAAGTGCAGCAAACAAAAATACCTTAACATAAATACCCGAGAAAGTGGTGGGGAAACAGCCTCACTGGTAGCGTTGTGATCATCGCACCAGATCGGCATTCTGGAGGTTGTGGGTTCGGATCCCACCCGGCGGGCATTTTTTCTCCACTTTGTTTCTGACTCAAAAAATCCTTCATCTGTTTCTATGACCTACCGCATTGTTCCCTTTGCTTTCCGAGGTTTTCTCGACTGCCAACCCTTATTCTGTCTAAATTCACTGAGCTCCTCATTTCCCCTTTCTGATTCACTACATGCATAGCGAGGGCCTCTGTTCTGGCAGTCTTGGTGCCAAAGGTAGCTTAAGATGGTTCAACGCTGGTCCACCACTCTCGACATGTCGTAGACACTCGAGTCACAGCCCGGGGGTTCAAAAGAAGGTCCCCTTCACCCCGAGAAGTCGGAGTGGCACTGGCTACCACCCCCAAGCGCTGGAAAAAGTGCATTGACATAAATACCCCAAAAAGGGGTGGGAAAAAAATAGCCTCGCCGGTAGCGTAGTGGTTATCGCACCAGACCGGTATTCTGGAGGTCGTGGGTTCGGATCCCACCTCGCGGCCATTTTTTCTCCACTTTCTTCCTTTCCAAATTCTTTATCTGTTTCTATGACCTACATTATCCTCCCCTTTGCTTTCCGAGGTTTTCTTGACTGCCAAACTTTATTTCTATATATATCCTCACCCAACCTGTAAACGCATGTTCATAAAGAAGATGCACTGTAGCGCACCTTCCGCACCTATATAAGCGTGCGTGTTTCTGGTCCTCCAGACGAAATGTCAGTGAAACACTGCTGTTGTTTTTAATCGTCAGTCAACCATTTTTGTCAAAATATTCTATCAATAAATAAATAAATACATACATACATAAAAAATAAACAAGCGTGTGTGCATGTGCGTGTCCGTGTGCGTGTGCGTGCGTGATTTTATTTCAGTTTCGCGATGTTATCGATCAGGACAGAGCCGCGAATTTGGTTGCCTTTGAAGCAGTTGGGTGGAGGACTCTGTACTACTGGTACTTTACCCCCCCGTCACGCAAAACCTAATCAAATAAGTAGCCCCCTTAAGATATCCCCGATACACTTTCTCATATATGAAATTATTCATGTGGTTATATTGTAGAATAATAAAGAGGGCTCAAAGATAACGGCCGCAACGCGGAGAACCTACAGAGTTCCACGAGATGCTAGTGGTGTACAAGGGCTGCGTAGCCACTGCAAGCGGCCCAAGCGCATAACTAAGGCAAAATCATACAAGAAGTCTTTATGATACACCAATAAATTGCTGGTGGTGCCGGATGGGCTCGCGACACGTGTACGCAGTTAGATTAAATTATGGGCCTTTCGTTAGTTACCCGGAGCAAATTGAACGTTGCGATAAGTGGATAGGGCAGCTTTTATTACTAGAAGGGTAACCGACACAATAAATAAGCAAACTTGGCAACCTGGTAACTGGCTCACAAAAATGTGCATTCTTAACGAGAACTTTTGCGTCCGGTACTGTGTGTGTGATATCGTGTACCTAATCTTTGTAATTTATGTGTGGCCGTTGGCTATATAAGGTACAAGCATTTTTGGCATTGACCTTCCCTTCGAGCAACGTTACCGCCTTCGTCTTGTCTCCGTTAACCTTCTCGCTGTTTCTACGTAGTTAAGTCACCAGCCGTAATAGGAACTGTTCGGTAATCTCCGTCTAACGTAGCAGAACGAAGCGCACGAGTAACAAAAACACTTTTACTTACCTTGTCTAGAGAACTACTTACGACGCGTTTGCAGAACCTTTCCTCTACTCTACTGTATACGGTCGTGACTCCGCGCGGGGCACACGCAGACCCTTGGAATGAGGCGGCACGTGCTCTAACGTAGCGTCGACGGTTGTCGAGAGCTACGCTGTCGAGTGTCGCGCAATCGACACAATGTAGCAAGCCTTCCCGACGGCAAATGTTGGTGGCGTGCCAAGGCCGCGCCGCCTCTCCTATGATGACGAGAAGGGAGCCATGCGGAACGTGGAATGGGTGTTTCCTTGACGGACAAAACAGAAGAACTGAGGAATAGACGAAAGACCGAGACGTGTGATAGAAGTGAACTGCCCCTACATTTTTTATGCCGTAAATAACGCGATAAAATCACTGAGAAGAAGTTGTACTGGACGCGACGCGCTCTCTCAGTTTTATCGGTTTCGTGGCGTACATTTGTTTTAAGAAATAGTTTAACCTTCGATAGCTGTTGCGAGTCTGTAGCTAACAAGTGCAGCAATCAAAACGGAGACGAACTTCCTTTACTCTGTCATTCTTGATGTACTAGCGGAAATAAATTTCAGTAATTCCTCTTACTTTATATCACGAATGAATCATTAGCGTGGCTTAGCGGTTGTGCTGCTTAGGCCGATTAGGAGAGCAGGATTCCGGCTCCGCAGCCATTTTCTGAAGCCAGCGAATACCAAAAACGCCTGCGTGTCAAAATCTGTGCGCTCGTTGTTATCCCGAGAACGTATATATTATTGAGGAGTCTTTAGCGGCGCTGAATGGTGCTTGGCCGCGTAAAACACCCCGAATTATTCTTTTTTCAATTATGACTAACAATAGTATTGTGGATAAGCGACTGTGTAAGTTTATTATGGCTGTTGTAGCGTTTTTTCGTCATTCTGGTTGCTTAAAGAGCACTGCCAAGTCTTCAGTGATCAAATGCATAGCGGCTATGCATATTGTGCATGCCGCTGCAGGTATTTTTTCGAATCTCAAGTTCTGTGCTTTTATTTTATTTTCGTTCGGAGGGCATAGTTGGGAGTTTTTATGTTTCACCTGAGGGAATGGTGTTTGGCGGCATCATTTTAATTTTTTTGTGGGGTGTCATACCGGTACTTATTAAACGGCGAAAATGGCATGAAATCACCGCATCCAAATTATATATAGCCGATGCAAGGGGCCCAGTTGTAATCCGGTCAGATGTTTTGTGCTCTCAGAATATTTGAAGCGTTGATTCTCCAAGGTGAGGCAATTTTCAAGTTCTTTAAATAAAAAAAAACTTGAAAAACCCTTGCAAGACCACTGAATTGCACAGTTCACTCGCACGAAAAAAACATTACATAAAAGAAGAGAAGCTTGTTTAAACTCTCCGCAAAGTTTTATGCACAATTGTACAATTTGCTCAGCCTTTTTTTTGTTTAGTGAATGTTTACAACATATGCAGCCTCGTCTATATTTCTTTTCTCTCTGTAAGTCGTCCAAAACAACCATGGCTATGTGCCTGGTATATTCGCGCCTCAATCCCAACGCATCTGAGTTTATAAATTTTAAAAGTCCAGTTTTTAGTATTTTTCGAACTCAACGCTTGTAAATGTATGCAATCAGCTTTTTTTACAACGTGTACACACGACCCGCTCGCGTGCAGTAAGCCACAACGTGCATGTCAGGTCTCGCCGCTTGAAAATACGTTGTACGCCAAGCACATCACCCAAATAGATCATTAATACCACGTGACAGATTTTTCTTTACTCTTAAGCGTGACACTACTTCCTTGCCGTCTGGAGCGGATCCGGTGACTAAACCACTTGGATGACGCTGCTTAAAAACGAAAAATGTATTGTCTCGCCTTAACGTCCTGTAATAATTAACGTCTCGTGGTTACGAAACAATTGGTATGCCAAGCACGGCACCGAAGAAGGCCACTGAAAGTTCCAGACGAGTTTCTCTTTCCTTAACCTTGATTGTGGCGCCGCTTTCTCTCCGTCTGAATTGAAGCTCTTCATGTAAACCTCATGCTTGCTGAGACAGAAAGACGACTAACTAAATGGCTGGCACTAACGTAGCGCCGCTTCAAACTTAGCCGTACGCCAAGCGCAACACATAACAAGAATATTGAAGCCACCTAATAAGTTCATTTTCGCGTACCTCTTAGCGTTGAACCTATTTTTTAGTTACCAAAACGAAGATCTGCCTAGAAACTCCAGCTGTATATTTTTTTTGTGCTATAAGGGCCCATGGAGAGCAAATGCAACGTAATTGGAAACTACTAGTCTTGGGTTACCAGGTGAAGCCCAGTGAAGCCGGGACGATGTTTTTAAAGACAATAGTCTTTCTTGGGCCTATCAAACCCAGGAATTTTGCTCTGCCTGCCTGTCTGTCTGTGACTCGATTCAGCAACCCGGCCAAAGTAAAATTGATATTGTGCAATAGTCTTATATACTCACAGCCAAATATAAACGTCTAAGCCCGGTTTATATGTTCATACTTGTCAACTTTGTTGAACATGAACAAGGCATTACGCAAATATAAGACATAAATTAGTACACAAGGGATATTTACAGTGTTCCTTTATTAAAAAATTCATGGGTGCTTGGTTTTTTGGATAGCAAATGATATTCTTCATCTACTGCAGAAAACCGCCGCCTCCTGGCATATGAAAAATCACGCGGCAACAGCAACGAAAGGTTTTACTAGCTCGGTTCCACGTTCTCCTCGGAACGCACGTGGAGCACGGCCACGCGGTTCTATAAACCTTGTAGTCGGCCGCCTCCATTCACGCGCGTCACTGCCGTACTGCACGCTGGCATCGAGGAACCCGGCCTGTAGGAGTGGAAAGGGGTAAATTCAAATCGCCTCGCGCAAACCTTCAGTGTGTTTACCTTAGGATGAGCGCGACGGTACAGAAACAGCCTTAGAGGTGAGCGGGAAAGCAAAGGGGGGCATTTTCTTTGCGTCTACAAAGACTATCATCTTTTGACGACATTTGCAACGGAAGGAGCAGATACGCCGCCAATTTTTTACCTGACAAAACTCAAGAACTATTTATCAAATTATGGAAGTTTCCAGCACACGACGTCGCACTACAGCAAATGAGGGAACACGGAAACGCCGTTATTAGTGCAATAACTGCGCGTTAGCATTGAAATAGTAGGACCAACCGGAGCTAAAGACAACACCCCAATCGCACAGACGCGGTTCTTGATGTCTTTGTTGGTCCGCCGCCATCCCCATAAACAAGATCATGTGACATCACAAAAGCCCAGCGAGGAAGTGCCTGGTGAAGCGCCACTGCTCCATTGTTTCATTCATACCTAAGCTATCATTGCCACTTGTACGGAAGAGCCTCCTTGATGTGCGAAACTTGCCTTTTGCCTTGATGGGGGTGTGAAACAATGGGACCTTGGTGACGGCTGGAAGTCTACGTGAAGCAAAGCTTGAATTGAATGCCGTTCTACATTTGTACCCAAGAAGTTGCTTTTCGAAGTATTTGCCTGAGACGAAAGACGCGACGCTGCTCTGTTCCGAACATGAGACGTTCTTCTGACTATCGTTTGTAGTAGTGCTCACCCCAGTGCTCTTCTCACTTTAGAGACGTATGCTCCGCCAAATTTTAATGGGCGTAGAAACAAAAACGTTTTTTTCACGTTTCTTTTAAAAATATAAAAATTGAATAAAAATGATTCCACACTGATTTATAAAAAACTCGACATAGCTCTTAAGGCGAGAACTTTAGAAGTCGCTTTAAACGCGAAACCTCACAGCAGCTGCTGCCGACTACACTACCGGAACCAAATTTGGACCGGTCTGAAAAGAAAATGATTCAATAATATATACATAGAAACTTATCTTTGTTCCAATGGGATGTGACCCCGGGTCGCCAGTGCCGATGCCGAGTGTGGTAACTACAGCGCTAACCCTCTACCGTGTCATGATGGAACAAGCAGTACCCGATTGCCTACCGCATTACTGGTGAACCTGACGGCGCCACATATACACAAAACACAAATTAGCCAGAATTGCACTTTTTTGGCTGAAATACGTTTGTTAAACGCCTCACAGCAAGTGTCCTGCTCCCACGTGTGGTTATATGATGGCAGATAAACTGCCAGTTTACACCGGGCGCCACGAGCCGCCGTAAATAGGCGTATTTACAACGACTGTACCCCCCCACAGAACGCAGTATCTACCTGTGAATACTACGTATGTCCTAATGGGAGTGTTAAAAACTCCCACACCTCCTCCATCTCCTCATCCTCGTCCTTCACCCCTTCCTCCTCTACGCCTCCTTACAAAATGTGATGCCAGTAGGTGTCGTGTGTCGTGTGAGCTCTAGTGTCCACGAAAATGTATTGTCGATGTGAACTTGCGCCCCATGAATGGATGTGAAGTGCTCCCCGATGACCGAAGCTCGTTGCGAAGATTCTGGAACCAGCCTAGACTAACGTGCTACACACTGCAACGGCACCTGCGAGTCAACGACCTTCGAACCGACGGAGTACGCCAACGAGCCGACGTGAGGCCTAAATGAAGTAATCGCAAACCGAGAGTGGCTTGTTAAAAACAACGTGGTTGTGCCTTTGCGAGGTGGTTGAAGGTAAGATATTCCACGTTTTTTTTTAACCAACATTTCGGGAGACTTGTATCCCTTGTATTGTCAAACTCAGTGTGTTTCATGCATCACTCCACGGGTGATTCTCCGCCATTTGAGGTGAGCCTTGTGCGCGAGTGAGGACGCCATGCCCGAAACGACATTGCAGTTTGAAGCGCATTGCTTTTTGGAGCCCGGGTGGGTTGCTTGCGGACGAAAATGCTTATCCGCGAGCCGGTACAGGACGAACTATGCGCAGGCTGCGGAAAGGAGCCAGAAACCGCGTGACATATTGTAACGGAGTGTAAAGGTATCCGCCCAGTCCTCAGTGAGGGAGCCATCCAACTTCAGGAGACCCTTGGCTTTAAGGTTAGCGGAAAAGTGAATTAGACCGCGGTAGAGGTTAGTAAAAGAAGGTTAGAATTTTCGGGGAAAAGAGATGAGAACAATCTGGGAAGACATGCGAACAAAGAAGTCAGACTGGCACAAACATTTCGTAAAAGTGTTTTATTTTTATTTGGATAATATTTATTTATTTATTTTGTTTGTATTTTTTGCGATGTGATTGTACAGTGGCGTTTCGACTATGGCCGCTGTGCAACGCCACCCCGTTACACAGGGAAGCCACTATGCATCATCATCATCATCATGATTGGGGCGGCCGAACGGTGTGAAAGCAATGCGCATTTGCGCGGGTCTCGAGCAGAACCCTCACTCATTCACACACTCAAGCAGGATGAAAAGTGTCTGTATGTGAAAGGTTGTTAGGCGTTTTTGTTAGGCTGTGATTGTGGCTTTTTGGCAGGTGAAGCTGAAGTTGGCCGGTCAAACGTCGCAGAGCCGCTTTTCTTGAGAAGTATTAGAGGTTAGAGAGAAGTATTAGAGAAGCAAACTCGTATTAGAGGTTTTCCCGGTTCGCATGATTACTAATACGAATAACGCGCGTTTTTCGAGTCAAAACAATTTCTTGCTTCCTAAGATTCGAACTAATTATGGTAAGCATACAATACTGTTTTCAGCGATATCTTTTTGGAATTCTTTACCCAGCTATATTAAAACAAATTCTTTCTATAAGTTCAAAACTGTACTGAGGAACTACCTGCTTGACATTTAAATTTCTTGTGGTATATTAATGTTCCATTTTTTATTGTATCTCGTTGTTTATATTTTGCTTGAAATCTACTACTTGTTATGTCTGCATCTGAAGTTCTATTTAGTTTTATATTTTGTCTCTGAATACATAGTTATGTATTGTTCAATAGTTCTGTATAGTTTCATAGTTTGGCTTTGTATATGTAGTTCTTTATGGTTCAATAGTTCTGTATACCTTTTTGTTTTTTTTTAACGTCGCTCGTAATATTTTGTGTATCGTCATCGGAGGTCCCGCGTACGGCTTCGGTCTTGGGACCTCCGTCTGTATTACAATCCATATGTAAATATGTATACATTCCTGAATCCAAATTGAATTGAATTGAATTGAATTGAATTGAAAGTACGTGTGGTGCGCGCACACCTGCTACGAGGAGGGTGGCTGCCGCGTGCGACGAGCGATTAATTGCTTTCACTGGAAAAGGAAACGGTCGGGGCCGCCTGGAAGCTGACTGTGCGCTACGCCATTCGAGGGAGTATTGTGTAGGGTCGACAGACGAGTGCTTTTTTTTGCGGGGGTGTGGGGAAGGGGGGGGGGATTGCAGGCGTGACACCGGCCGAAATTTTTTCTTAGCATTGGGTGAGGGAAGAGAGGGGAGAGGCGGGTGGGAAAACCTCAACTCGCTTGCCAGAACACTACACGCGAGGGGTCGCCCCAAGGGTCGTCCTCCATTTCGAACAGCACTTTATTTAGACCAACTACTGAGCGGTGGTGTCTCGGAGGGAAGTGCAATTTTGCGTAGCTTTAAATGAACATTCAGACATACGGAAATTTGGGAACAAGAGTGTCAAGTGCGGCATCGTTACGATGCCGTGTCTTTGTTTTTTTATTTTTTCATGTCGGATGGCCGATATGCTTCTGTATTTGTTGCCCTGGATTTAAAGCGTTTCGTTATTCCTTTACTGCATATGTGCTTCTGTGGCTTCCTTGGGAACGAGCCAGGAGGAGCGGAAACGTCAGCGTTTGGGAGGCAAGTGCAAGCAAACACTGCATCGACGACATGCTGCCCTCATTGTTTGCAAATGTCATACTTTTTGTTTCTTGTTGAAGAGTCTTGTAGTAGATCAAGTTGTTACCAAGATTCCTCGTATTCTCGATGCTTTTTTGCTTCAGTGTTTTATTGTGTTAATAACGTGTTCACACGTATATCGTATTTATGTAATTGGTATGCAATAAATGGACTGTGTGCAGTAAACAAATTTTTCACATTTTGCCATTCACCGCTTTGAGCGGAAAGAAACTAGAAATTTCGCAATCCTAAACGAAAAATGAAAATGCGGCCTGTGCGCTGATTAAGAACTCCAAAATGCAGTAATAAATTCCTCTACAGTGCTTATATAAAACGCCTAACAACAGAAAGAAATACCTCGAATGCAGGTCAGCACTGGTCGCAACGCGCCTCCTAGAAACTCCCAGTTTGAGGAAATAATATACTCCCGATGATCCCCCTGAAAACTGCCATTGTAGTGGCAGTAAAACGAAACTGCCATGTGCTACTGAAAAAACGGCGGAAATAACATATGAGTAAGGCCATACTCCCATTGAAAGGAATTTTGAAAACTACGAATTGGTACTGAGTTATGTGACAAGACATTTACTCCCATTCCGTCTTATTTGTGTCCTCTGTGTACGCGATAAAGCCGTGAAGTCTTCGATAATAAGTGACTTTGCCTTCAAATTCCTTAAGACAGTCAAGTACGTAATAATTTTTCCTTTACAACTGAAAAGAATTTTATTGTTTCATGCTGCATCACAAAAATCAAAAGCGAACTTTCGTGCCAGATTTCACCTCAAAGCATAAGATTCAGAAAGAACTTCCGTTACTGCAGATGGGTCGGATCACAGCGACTTCGCACTGGAAAAGCTCCGCTTGTCTTTTTGCCAATTGTTGCTTTGCTTTGCGTGAGTTCAGAGAGGGAAAATGCGGGTGGGAAAACCTGAAGCTCGGTGACAGAACACTACACGCGAGGAAAAGAGGGAAAGGTTGAAAAAAAAAAACCTGTTGTAAAACGAAGCTTTACTGTACTCACTGATGGTGTCGGCAACGCGAATACGCTTTGCATGGAAACTAACTTTCTCCGACGATGATGGTGACGGTGGCTGAAATTTTGCTAAATTGAAACGCTTCCCTGGGACGTTTGAGAACAGCTTCGTTACGCCCTCTTCCCCCATACCACCTTCGCTAAAAAATGATGTGCAGCCGAAGTATGATGTGACGCATGCGTGCGGCAGCGCGATTTAAATAGGCCTAACGTTATGGGGTGAGGTGAACATGGACAGTCATTTACCAAAGGGCGACGTAGGGTGAGAATGGCGTTGCTGGTTGCCGCAAGGTTGTTAGCAACAAGACGGAAGGCTTCATTCCCATTTTCAGGTTTAGGACGTGAGGCCTAATCTCACATCTTGGGTTTAACGCCTCATACAGGCACCCACTCAAGAAAAAGCTCACTGAACTCCAAGCAGCAGGTACCGTTTCGCTCCGTATACCGCAAGTGGAATCGTTGGGCCTATGGAGTGCACTCCCGAGTGTTTCTGTGGGTATCGATCTGTTCGGCCTGCAAGCTCTAGCAGTCCTCAGAACCGATCTCGCACATGCTTCGATTGGAGCCAACACGATGGAGAGGAATTAAGGAGAACAACACTCTGAAGCTGTTCGAAGCCTTGGCTGTGTCAAGAATAACGTACGCCACACCCTACCTCGTGATGAACAAGGCAGAAGAGAACCAGGCGGACACAATACGCAAGGCAGTTATGCAAGCCATCTGAATTCCCATACGTGTGTCGCCAGACACACTCATTCAGACCCGTCTTCACAACAGAGTGGGCGAGCTGGTTGAGGGCGTCCTATCCAGTAAAAACAAAGGCAGAGTCAGAATAAGGCGGGTGTTTGTGTACTGGAAAAAATCGGCTCGATCGTGGCATAGCTGACCAATCGAGAACACCATGCAAACAAATGGCAAGACGCAATCATGACCAAGCCTCTCCCGAAGAATATGCCATGACGGCAGGCGTGAGGCAAGGGCTCATGCGCTCAACAGGGTACTCTGACGGGAGGAGGCTGTCGTCTCCAAGGACGCCTCCAAAACAAGGGGAGGAACAGATCAGTGGTGGTGGCGACAACAACGAGTGAGATGCTCACAAGCGCCCCATTTCAAATCACAGACGTGGAAGAAGCAGAATTCGGCAATTTCCCTAGCCCTCACCCTTCAGGCCATTGCCAAGGTGGTCACCGACTCGCACCAGATGTAGAGAAATGTCCCTTCAGGATAGATTCTTCGGCGGGGGCTTCCCATACAGTGAGACAAAAGTACTCCCGAGAGCCAAGTTGAATTAGAATCAATTCCAGTCAAATCCTCAGTGGAGGGCATTGAGGCGCTCGCGCTAGTTCACAGGCAAACTACTGTGGCGGAGGCTTGTAATCCGCATATACCTCCTTACAGGGAGAAAGACATGTACTACCGAGAATGCTTGAAGACTCAGAAAGTCCTCACAGCCTGAAAAAACGCCAACATTAACCTGATTCATAAGAAGGGAGATCCCAAGCACCTCACCAAAGTTATACTTGGTGGCATTAGGGTAAGAGTCTGCATTCCCAACAACGTAGAGAGCAGGCTGTGTGTAGGAAAGTGTACTGAACCAGGGATCGCATCCATGTCGTCTACCACGCGAAGGCGCTTCCGCACGCATTTTAATGAGTACAATTGTAATGGGTCGCATTGAATAAACTTAAAGTAATTAGGAATAAGCATGCCAGAAACGCCCTCTTTAGCTCAGGAAACAAACGCTAGAAGAAGTAAAAAATTACAATTACCTCGGACATCATGTGGCATCAACCAGGAGAGATGAAAACCGGCGCAGTTCGGTATGGGTTTGGGGCACTGGGCAAGCACTCCCAAAGTATGAAAAGCAAGCTGCCTGTGTCTCTCGAAAGAAAAATCTACGACCAGTGCATACTGCCGGTGATGCCATACGGAGCTAAAGCTTGGCGCCTTACTAAACAACTAAAACGCAAACATAGGTCGGCTCACCGGGCCATGGAACGAATAAGGTTAGGTATAACACTCAGGGACAAGAAAAGTGCTACGTGTATCAGAATCAGAGGAAGAACTAGAATTGCCGATACCACTGTTGAAATAAAGAAAACGAAATGGACCTCGGCTGATCATAAGTCAAAAAACAGTCGAAAACCGGTAGACAGTTAGGATGACATAATTGTCCCCGAGAGATGGGTGTAAAAGAAGGGCTGACAAATAAAACGATGGAGGGATGAAATACGGAACTTCGGGTGTAAACTGTGGACCCGCGCCGCGCACGACAGGAGCGGTTGGAGGTGAATCAGAGTGGTGTACGTCCTGCAGTGGACCTGACTGGTGATGATGATGATGGTGATGACGATGATAATAATAATAATAATAATATTAATAATAATGATGATGAATGCTTCTCGTGTCCCGTGCCAGCGTATACTTTGGTTAGGAAAAATTAGTGCCCTTCCACACTGTGAAGCAGAATGGCCTGCAAAGCTGGACGCAGTCCACGGAGTGCACGAAACAAAACATGTTTATTGTAATTTGCGATGAAGCATACTTCCTAGCAAATTAGCTGAATGAAACTCTGAAGGATCCAAACTTTGTTCTTGGAGATAAACATGAACTGCGTGTGTCGCGTCCGCGTCATAAGCGTCTTACTGTTTTTGTAAGGCCAGGTTCAGAATGTTGCCGCAACTTTCGTAATGACTTTAAAGAATGACGTTATTTCACGTCCCAGTCAACCTAACTCCGTGACATGGCATTTTTTACGTCCGTAGATAACGATACTGGTTTTGCGTCGGTAATCTGAACATAGCCTAACACACAAACCCAATATGCTCTACCACTAAGGACAACGGAAAGGTACCACTGGGCCGTTTAACGTCCCCGTTTAAATCTCGTACCAGCACAACAGACATGCAATTCATTAGTACGGGCATGAAACTATAGCTGCGCGTGCACGCCTCCCCCCCTCCCTGCAAATATTCTGCACTACAAACCTCCATATGCTTAAACCGACTACCGGTCATGTGCGCGTGCTTGGAAGTGACAGATGACGCGACGGCGGGTTTCAGTGGTTTTAGGGGGCAGCCATTTGGCAGCCATTACCTGGGCTTTGCGGGAGCGGCGTTTGGTTATGTCCGCATAAGCCAGTGAGGAATCGTAGCAGAGACGAAGCAAAGAAAACGGAGAGGAGCGTATAGCGAAGGGTGAAGTTTAGTACCACACGTTCGGCTACGGCGTCATCTCTCTCCCTGCTTTTCCCTCACACATTTTTCATGTGTCACCACCAAGGAGCGCCCTCCTCCTGACACTTTCCGCAGACGCTGTTCTATTCTCCGCTAATCCAAACCACGTGACGTTTACGCGGGAGTTTTAAACACGATATGCAGCAACATGCTCGCTGCTCCCTTCTGCGGGGCTAATCCGAACCACGTGACATTTGCGCGCGAGGTTCAATCACGATTTGCAACATGCTGGCCGGCGGCGGCGGCGCACTGTGAGGTAGCAGCAGAGTAGCGCACGCCGCCGTACGTTCGCTGATCACGCGAACACTTCTTGAGACCCAGCAGAAATGCGCCGAGACGCAGGAGACTGCATCTCGCGCTGCGCACAAATTTCATGTTAGAGAGTTTGCTAACCGTCATTGCATTTTTTACGCCCATCTGTGCTTCAATTTATTTTTCGTAATCATCTCATAGGTATCATCTGATAGGTAATCTGATACCACCGTTAGCTGCCGACTGCGCAACTCGTCAAAGGGGCATCGGTAGAGGCGAGGGGAAAATAGTTGTGAAAGAGGTGTGAGCGGTGGTGAGGAGGAGCCCCGGAGTCGTGCGGAGTGAATCGATGACACCGGAAAGAAAACTGGGGGGGTTAGACATACACTGATTTGCACTTAAAATCCAAGCAACGTATTTCCTCTCGAGCTCAGAGTGAGAGTAACATATAGTGTTTCCCTTTTCCACACCGTGATGATGCAATTACCCTGTGTTTCCAACGGGCACCCTAACATGCGGTTTTAGGAAGTGAAAAGATATATGCCCTGAGATACTGAAGTTCCTAATTAGATCTTTCGTCTCCTCGGAAAGTTTACCAGTATCTAATTAGGAATCTAATTAGGAAAAGAACTAAATTAGGAAACGGCAAACCAGGACAATCTCCACCGCAGCTGACAGAATATAACTAGCGGAGCTTTCGAAGTTAACCAATAGGCGTAAGACAGCTGACATACGGACGTATAATATAGAGAGGCTCGAATGCGCTGTAAAGAACGGAGGTAGCCTGAAAGCATTGAAGAGGCGTCTTTGCGTGGGGAAAAATCAGATGTATGCACTTAAAGATAAGCAAGGCAATGTCATCAAAAATCGGGATAAAATAGTCACAGGGGTCGAGGAGTTCTATAGGGATCTGTGCAGTACCCGGGACATCCAGGATAATGGCGAACGAGAACGTAGTTCAGAGGAGATAGACATCCCACCAGCAACGACCGAAGAAGCAAGGCTTTGAAAGAAATGAAAGGGGGCAAAGCACCTGGCGAGGATGAGATAACCGCAGTCCTCTTGAATGATGGCGGAGAACTTGTACTTGAAAAACTGGCAAACCTGTATACGCAATGCCTAATGACCGCAATGGTACCGGAATCATGGAAGAACACGAACATGATCCTAATCCATAAGAAAGGCGACATGAAGAACTTGAAAAATTACAGGCTGATCAGCTTACTGTCAGTCGTCTGCAAGGTACTTTCCAAGGTAATCGCTAACAGAATTTCTGCAAACTTAGATTTCTGTCAACCTAAAGAACAAGCAGGGTTCCGTAAAGGTTATTTAACAATGGACCATATTCACACGATCAATCAGGTGATAGAGAAGTGCGCTGAGCATACTGAACCCCTATATATAGCCTTCAAGCATTTGACTCGGTCAAAACCCTAGTAGTCATTCAGGCATTAGGGAACCAGGGGCTAGATGAGCATTATGTAAAAATACTAGAGAATATCTAAAATTGGTTCACAGCTACCATATTCCTCCATTAATTTGATTGATTGTAGGGTTTAATGCGCCGACGCAACGCAGGCGATGAGGCGCGCCGTAGCGGAGGACTCTGGATTAATTTTGATCACCTGGGGATCTTTAACGTGTGCCGAAATCTCGTGCACACGGGCATTTTTGCTTGTTGCATCCATCAGAAAAGCGGCCGCCGCGGCCGGGAATCGAACCCGCGACCTTGTGCTCAGCAGCGCACATCATCCTCCATAAGGAGAGCAGTAAAATACCTATAAGGAAGGGCGTCAGACAAGGAGACAGAATTTCGCCAATGTTATTCACAGCATGTTTACAAGAATTATTCATAAGGTTGGATTGGGAACAGGTGGGAGTAATGGTTAATTGAGTATACCTCAGTAACCTCAGATTTTCTGATGACGTTGCCTTGCTGAGTAACTAGGGGGACGAATTGCAAAGCATGCTTTCCGCACTGAACGAACGAAGTGAAACCGCGGCCCTGAAAATTAATATGCAGAAAACTCAAATATTGATCAATAACCTCGAGGCAGCACAGCAGTTTCGGATAGGGGGCAAGGTAGTGGTAATGGTAAGCGAATATTTCTACTTAGGCCAAGTTGTGACTCCGGATCCCAACCATGAGGCAGAGATAATTAGAAGGATCAGAATGGGGTGGAGTGCATACGGCAGACATTCTGAGATAATGAATACCAGCCTACCAAAATCGCTGAAGAAGAAAGTGTATGACAGCTGCATCTTACCGGTACTCACCTACGGGGCAGAAACTTGGAGGCTCACTGAGAGGGTTCAACTTAAATTGAGAACGACTCAGCGGGCAATGGAGCAGAAAATGATAGGGGTAACATTAAGAGACAAGAAGACAGCGGAGTGAGTCAAGGAACAAATGCGTGTGAATGACATATTAGTAGAAATTAAGAAGAAGAAATGGACGTCGGCAGGCCATGTAATGCGAAGGCAAGATAACCGTTGGTCATTAATGGTAACAGAGTGGATCTCTAGAGAAGTCAAGCGTTCCAGGGGGCGGCAGAAATTTAGATGGGCAGATGAGATCAAGAAGTTTGTAGGGATAAATTGGTCACAGTTGGCACAGGACCGGGGTAATTGGAGAATAATGGGAGAGGACTTTGCACTGCAGTGGGCGTACATAGGCTGGGGATGATGATGATGACTGAAGTTAGTTTCAAATGTCGTTACAGGAAAGTCCGACTTTTGTATAGCGCGATGTGCCGCCAAATGAGAGTAATCGGGTTGCGCACCCTTGACAAATAAATCCGGGCCTTCATCCCACTGTACAGGAGAAGCACTCTACCTGGCTATAGGACATAGTGAGAAGTGCAGATTAAGATCGGACGCTTCTAAAAGTGAATGGCGTTGTCACCTGTGGGGAGGTATCGGTAGGAATACCGAATTCTCAGCTGATAAGCCCTTGCATAGGCATCCGTAATTTTCTCCCCTCTAACCGGTAAGAGCTAAGAGAGTGAGTTGGAGTCTCCGACGGGAAAACAACTTCATGGCATGGGCAGGTTAACGCACACATATTATAAGAAAATATAGGGAGCGCGCAGCACAAATATATGTAACATCATTACCTACTATGCTACAAAGAATGACGACCTAGTAAAAAATGAAACCCATCGATGGTTTATCCCTAAGTATATACCTGGGAAACGAGAAGAGCTCTGTTTAACTGCTGCAGGCTTCCCTTTTGATAACGATTTTCGAGTTGCGTTTTCAAGTAAAACTTTAAAGCGGCCCTAAATAGGCTTCTAAAAGTCGCCACTTTAATCGCGCTATTGGTAGGCCGCATTATATGCTGCAGCAAATCAGCGTTCCCTGGTCTGGGGGAAACGAGGGTGCGCGCCGCTCCTGCACCGCCGGCCAGTCGTATCCCTAATGAAAATTTTCATCTCCAGTAAAAAGACACTCTAGGTCCCGAAGAAAATAGACTGTGTACGTCCTGTGTGTGTCCTCTGTATTGGAATTTGGCCTCCGAATTTCCGCGTCCTCCAAGTGTCCTTTGTGTTTCCGTCCTCCATGCGTCCAGTCCACCTGCCAAAGGCAACAGACACCATAAGGCCTTTGTGTTTCCCCTGTATGTCTCGAATGCTATAGACGGCATTCGTACCTTGTGTGTCCCCTGTATCGAAATTTGGCCACCGACTTTCTGCGTCCTCCAAGAATCGAATCCTAGATGTTTCGGTCCTTTAAGTGTCCCCCAAGCTTCCACTTTTTAAGAGTGCCCTTTGCCTGCTGTGGAATAAGAGCGCCCAAAGGCAGCTGCGTGTAGAGAAAATCAGACAGCTCCACAGTACCTTCTTGTGTTAGTGTACATTGCTGTTATATCATTTCTCACTATTCGCATGTTATAGGCCATGCGGTCGGATCTTTTACTGGGAAACAGTGATTTTCAGCTTTACGAACATGCAACTTCAATGCATATAACTAGGTGTTGAGGTGGGGAAGAGACTTAATATTTTAACTACGTAATGCAGGGGTAGGCTTGTTTTTGCGTAGGAGTATTTTCAAATCTGGTGCTGCATTACGGAATCATCTGGTACAGGGCAGCAAAAAGCAACATCACAATTTTTCTGTTGTATTCTTGTAATAATGAACGGAATATTTAGACAAACTCTGAATGTTTCCCTCAACTGCTAACAGGCCAACCTAAAGGGATAAGAAACGAAAAGCAAATGGGCGACCTCCACAAATCTTAGTTCTTCGCGCCCACCAGTTTACTCAGAATTGTAATTAGCAGGTTGTAAAACGCGTAGTGTGAAGCAGTAAGGCGAGTTAGACTGTTCTGTTTTCGCAGTGTTCTGGAGCTTTTTGCTGTGTACTTGAGTGTTGCATGCGTTTTACAGACTGCGAAGTAACCTCCAACCAAACGCTTATTTAGAGCAAGCTGTTCATCTGTTCTGCATATGCGAGTGTTGTAATTCATCGGGCTCTGTTTTGTGTTTAACCTTGCGCCCTTCGATTCCAGTTAAAATATTTGCAGTCACCTTCACCACTCGTCCCGTCATCTTTTTTGTGTCCTTGGTTCTTTTTAGGCTGTAGCTATTTTAAAAACGAACTACCAAGTCGTCTAACAGTACATTTAGCTGAGCTTCATTTCTAGATCATTGGTTTGTGCTCCGGGTTTAACCTTTCGCCCTTTGATTTTAGTTAGACTAATTGCAGTCAAGGTCAGCAATCGTCCCGTCGTCTTTCTCTGTCTGTTTCTCCGCGGTGTAGCATTTGTTTTTAACTGACAACCTGTGAAGACTGCCGTTGCATTTTCTTAGTTTTTAGAGCTTATTGCTCTTTAGTTATAGGACTCTGATATGAAACGCGACCTTTTCTGAACCCGCTTCTGAAAGTAGATCTTTTTATTTATTCCCAGTACAAACTGGGAACAATCCTTAACACCCAGAAGTGGGTGTTTATTAAGCAAATCTTGCGCGGAGAATTAGCGTTAGCCCTTAAAGTTTTAATACTGTGGGCTGCTACCACTTAACCTTTCATCTGCCAGTAACATGCTACAAAAAGAATTTTACAGCTAACTTGCGCCTAGACATAAAATTAATCGGTAACAAAATACTAATCCTTCACACTGGTTACACAATAACATCTTTTAAAACCTACAAACACTTATTCGCATCCGCAAACAAGCTAATCGATTTCAGTTTTTACGGAAGTATGCTTCAATGGCCGGTACTCACCGGAACGTTCTCCCCTAGGTACACTGTGGGCGACTAAGAGTTTGCGCTCGGTTATGCAGCAGTCACGACAACACTCAGATAGATATGCCGAGGAGGTTACAGGGCCATAATCAAAAGAACGTCGCCAACGTCTCGTGTCGACACGCGTAGTTGAGGGTACATCATTAGTTCTTTTATCGCCTCTTGCGTACCAAACAGCTTTCGCTATTACAAGATCACTTCTGTGTCTCGCCCTAGAGCCTTTCATTGGCAACGGGAAAATAAAGGACATCCCAACTCTTACGTTCACGTGCAGTCACGAGAGAGAAGCTGTTCGACCAGTTGCGTAGCAAGAGTAGTCCCGAGCTTTCCAACCTACGCTTTACTTCAGAAATGCCTTACATCAGGCTAACAACCACACGGAATGCTTAAGGAGACAAAACGGCGGCTGGCTATTCCAACAGCATGAATTGCTTTAAGCAAACGCCGCACTGAGCAGAAGCCACCGTGGCGAGGGTGCTAAAATAGACTGCTCGTGGCGGGTTAATAAACCTAATTTCAGCTCTGTTTCTCACACAGCAGGCGGAGATATCGCTAGGCAAGAGGAACTCAGCTCAGGGCTACTATTCCAGAAAACCAGAGTTTGAGTGAAACTAGGGCAAGACAGAGCTGGGGTAATCATAATAAGCTCTAGATAGTGTTCTGGGGTGGTGGGATTTAAAACGCTTTAAAAATGCCATTCCTGCAATTTATGGATTATTGAGCCACCGTAAATGGTCCAGGGCAGGACGCTCCAAGGATGAGCGACTAGGGCATGGCGCATCTTTCATCTCGTTCTCTCGCTCCACAGATGCCCCAGTGGGGGCTGGGCGCAAACAAATCCAAGTACTGTATTTTATTGCGCTTTTACGTTATGTTTTGGTATTTCACTACACCATTTACTTATTTATTGTTCCCGGAGGTTATATAAGCGTTTTGTTGAAAAGTATTTGACCTAGAAGCACCTTCTGCCTTTAGTGGCAGACAATGCAATCACGTGACTATGGCCGACTGTAAATAAAGAAAGTAGATTATGGAAGCGCTCAACATTCAAAACACTGGCTGCTCGTATTACGTTATCCAAGTCCTCCACTTTTCAATTAAAATGCCCTCGCGGCACTCAAGTCTGCTTACGCTCCTTCAACGCGAAAGCCTGGAGATACGCAGTAATAACTTTTTACTGATACATTCTGCTTGCTCTGGTTTCCTTCCTTTCGTTCCATTATTGTTTGGAACGGATTAATCTTCCTGCTTCTTTTATGCCATAACGTGTTTGCGTCAGTTTCATCTCTTTCATATGTTCGTCTTACTGCGTGAGTTACCTCAGCAAGCAGACTATAACACACCGCAGGTTCCCCAGAATCAAAGTTCTGCGAGGGTGGTGTGCGGCTGTCTACTCCCGTGACATTACGTTCAGGCGTCACCGGCACGCACTGCTCTACAACGTTTACTTTTCAAATTGACAGTGGTATGCGTTTTCCGAATAGACACATTAGCTCATCGAAGCGTCCAATTGCGGGCCAATCCCACAAGTTGTAATGTGGTAGGAAAGAAAGAATAGCAACGACAACATTATTTGAGATTTGTTTGCTTTGTTTTCTTCTGCTCTTTAATGCTCGTATTCGGTGAACATCTTCACTGTATTTCTGTTTTTCATTGAGTTGATTCCATCTCTCATCACACCCCTCTCTTCCTTAGCGGCCTTCCCACTCCCGCTTACCCTCCCTCTGGCGTCACGCGGTTACCTTAATTCTGATCTTTCACCTTCACTCGCTTTATATGCTCCGTTTCCAGCCATTCGATGGTGAGGCTGGATAATACCCGTTGAAATGTGTAAAGATCACCTCTGAGAATAGACACACGCCATCGATCGCGTACGCTTATACGAATAAGCTATCCTGCCAGCAACGTTCTCACAAGAAATGTGCGTCACGCAAGGCGTCGAGCGAAGCAATTTTCCGCGTCGACTATAACAAAATGCACGGTCATTCAACGCCCTTTTCGAAGCTGTTTGGCGAGCAGACGATAACTGAAGCTAAGGCGTTGCGCTGCTGAGCGCGAGGTCGCGGGTTCGATTCCCGGCCACGGCGGCTGCTTTTCTGATGGAGGCGAAAAGCAAAACGCCCGTGTGTACGAGATTTCGGCGCACGTTAAAGATCTCCAGGTGGTCGAAATTAATCCGGAGCCCTCCACTACGGCACGCCTCATCGCCTGCGTTGCGTCGGTGCGTTAAACCCTGCAATAAATCAATCAATCAACTGAAGCTAACACTCCGGCTGAAAAGGGATACTCCCGCGGTAGAACCTGCGGAAGCTTGTCCTACAAACCACATAAACGAAAGGCGTGGTCAGGGAAACACGTCTCCGTCGATGATAATGCGCACACACCGGCTGACTGTCGACTGGTGGTGGTCTATGGTGCGGTCGCTACCAGCGCTTCCGTGGAAGCTGCTCTTCGCGTAAACTGACTGGCAGTGCATACAACCCTTCATCTTCGAGGGTCATGGAGTGAAAGCCGCCTGTCAGTGGCCAGATGACTCCCCAGCCAATGTACCGTACAATTGCAGAGAAAAAACTAGCTCAAAATTTGTCCTGTGTTTCAAAAACGTGGCGGTGCAGAAATATACCTGCCACGGCGACCATAACCGTAAACCAAGCCACAGCAGCTGTCACCATGGGAGTCCTGCTCTTATAAAAAGTTTTATGTCCGGTGAAAACACAATCTTTGTACAGAAGGCTATAGAAGGTACGTCCTGTGGGTGCCCCTGTATTAGAATTTGGCCCCCGACGCTCTGCGTGCTCCAAGTGTGCCTTGTGTTTCCGTGCTCCCTCCCAAATGCAACAGACACCATACGGCTTTTGTGTGTCCTCGGTTCCTCCTGAAAGCAATTCACTGCATTTGTGCATTCTGTGTCCCCTGTATTGAAATTTGCCCACCGACTTTCTGCGTCCTCCAAGCATCCTTTATGTATCCGCCATACACGTGTCCAACAATCTTCTACTTTTTGAGTGTAGTTTGCCTTTTTTCGGATAAGAGCAACCTGCAGCTAGGTGCCAGTGGAAAAAAATCAGGCAACTCTACAATCACTGGTTCGTGTTGCAGTTGTTCCTGTAAGAGCAAGCTAACAAAAATTACACGAAACACATACAACACTTGCAAACCTCACGATTTTTCTCAGGTTGGATCCAGAAGTGCGACTGCTGCCTGCCACACCAGGCGTCTCCCCATCTTTACCCCTCACAGGATAGGATGGTCACTGCTACACTTGAATCTTAAATGTACCTGCCCTTCTGCACCGCTCCAGTTGAATAGGCTAAACCAGAGCACCCGGTGTGGAGATGCCCTGCTCTGCAAAGCCTACGCGCTGTGCACATGGCCACCTGAGGCCCGCGCCGCGGACGTCCGCCAAATTTCATGGCGTGGATAAAAGGACCACATCACAGCTCCCTGCTCCGATTCCTTCGCGAATCCGGGGTGTATCTGTACATTTAATTTCACCTAAAACAGAATAGCAAACTTCCACAATAAAAAAATACCTTGACTCGGGGTAGGGGCACTTAAATAATTAAGAAGTGTCGGATTGGTTTCCGGAATATCAGGGAAAGAACACAGTCATTTGACTACGATATTGTCTGGAGCTTAACGCCTCGAAAGAACAAAGCGTGGTTGAGAATCCACCTTTCTTCCAGATATGATCAGTTTGCCGTGCACGCTTCCGGGACGATTGTCACATCGTTTCAACATCAGAATGTGACGCTGTGGAACTATAACCCCTTTATTTAGATGAGCAACTCTCAGAATGCAACTCCGAGCTCAGCTCGTATTCGAATCAGAATCGAAGACCCATGGCTCCTGTCCGCAGTGGAAGGCCTTGCGCGGAGAGCACTTTCAGCATCCCGCACAACGCACAGAAATGGTGCGTTCTGAAATCATGCTGGCTGCTACAGATAAAAAGTGCATACAACCTTGATGTAACAACCTCGCGTGCTGCTTGGACACGAGGTTGTTGCTGACACGAGGTGTGCACGCGCCTAACCTGGCGCACCGTAGCAGAAGCAGAAACAAACAAAAAACTCGTGGTAGATGGCACAACAACCTTTGTGCACGTAATCGCACGCGTGCCAAATGGTCACTCATCCCGACAGATATACAGCACACCCAGCGTCCATGCCCCCGCAAGCTAGGAAAGCTTGGCGAGGTAGCTCTGTACTTTGTGAAAATACAACCTACTAGAAATATTCGACAAAGTGCGCAAACAGTGCAGGCACGCCAACTTTTCGCCATGGCACGAATTTTTCAACGCACAACAAGGGCATACCGGTCAGTCAGTGACACTACGGAAGGGAAATGCGAAAACGTACCTGTACGTCAGTGACAGCAAAAAAGTTAATGTGATCGAAGAGTAGCACCAAATTCCATTTTAGGGTTTATGCTCTCGGCCATGGCGAAAGCTACTGCGGCGAGTAACTTTAGCTGACTACTCTGTAACGTGAACTCGAATGCTAAAAACACACAAGCATTTTTTCAAAAGTTTGCACGCAGAACATTGACACTGTTGGGTAATAATGCAGGTTTTTCCTACTATATTCATCATAAGATTGCGCCTAACCATGACTATTGATTTGTTTACATAATTTTGTGTTACAAGCACCTTGCCACACCCTGCAATCTTATCCTTTTTCAGCGAAACGTCCCCCCCTTTTCCTTTGTATGCAGCACCAGAAGACTTGTTTGATATGGATAGGGTGTGGCATTGCGATCCCTATCCTAGCTTTCCCGGTTTTATTGAAAATGTTCTGGATCTAAATGGATGAGTGCAAAAGAAACCCTGCGGCATTCAATTCGCCAACCCTCATACGTGCACGTCCCTCTGCTGACTCCTTCGACGCTTGTGTTTTTTTAGGTTCACTGCGGAGTAGAAGTTCACTCCAATAAAGTATATTTCTACAAACAACCCTGCATTGCCCGTGGCCACATAACAATATTCCAAACAAAGTCTGATACACAAATGAGAAACTCCAACAGCTCTTTCTTCAATTTTCCAGTAACCTTCAAGATATGGGACTATCATCAAACTTGCTAGAGCAATTAGCTCTTAGGGGGAGGGCGGGTGGAGGGCAGTGAAAGTCATTACACTACAAGAAACAAAGTGACAAAAGGCGTAAAATACAGCCCTTTCACTGCTAGGCACAAGTTTCGTACAGAGCATTGAAGTGAATTCCCCTAAATTTAATTCTGAATGCATCTAATCGTCATGTAATGTACTCCATACAACGACGTTTCAGTAGAAGTAAATATCTAGTTCGTCTGTAATAGGAGGGAGGAAAAAAGTTAGTAGTGGCTTAGCTCTGCTATGCCAGGATATACGTAGCGTAAGCTAAGATTCAGGAATCCGGTCCAATCCAGTCCAGTCCAGTCTAATCCAGTCCAGTCCAGTCCAGTCCAATTCAGTCTAATCCAGTCTAGTCCAGTCCTGTCCAGTCAATGCTCCTCGAGCATGCTCAGCACGGCTCTTCACGAGTCACGCGAGACGGATATCAAGTGGCTCCGGTGCAGCGTCAGACTTGGCTACTGCGCAGTTGAGGCGCACACCTGGGAGCGCGCCAGCACCAGTGCGTATGCCACGGCTATGACGCAACACAATCCAAAACAATACACTTTAATCCAGTCCAAATCCAGTCCCATCCGATCCGATCCAATCCAATCAGATCCAAACCAAGCCAAGCCCAGCCAAGTCAAGTCAATCCAATCCAATCCAATGCCCTTCAATCCAATCCAACGGCCGTTTACGGCACGCGCGAAACTGCTCAACCTCTGCCGTGTAGCTTACGCTAAAAAAATCCCCACGCACTGTTTGTGGCCACCACACCAACTACCACGTGAATAAAGCAAAGTCGTTGTTAATTCATAGAGTAAGAACACTGTCCTGATGGGACCAAAAATATAAAAGGTATCAAAATGTTTATCACTCTCATCTTTTTTCTTATTTTTGTGTCATCTCTGCATTTTTCTTATATCTTAATCTTATTTTGTACTTTACCTTGTATCTTACCTTGTTGTACCTTAATATCTAAGGTACAACAAGGATGCCACAATGGTTTTTCATGTTTTTTTCTACTCTCAGCCTCCAAAATCGAGATTTTCATGCATTTCACAGTCCTAATAAACTCCACTTACAGGTCGTGCAGGATGGATCGAATCAAGGGGCAGCCATTTCTTTTAGTATCTCACAAGGTACATACTCTATGTAAAACTCCTCGCCCTGCAAAAAAATTGAAGTTCAAGTAATGGAGAAGCCGCAAAAATACAGCGTTATAACGCCTTGAAATACCAACCCTTACAAGATATTACACAATTTCTTTGGTAGGTGCAAGAAAGGCAACTTCATTTTTTTGAGGCTAAAAAAATAGGTACATGCGTGACAATCCTTAAAAGGCTTTCCACCATACTTTAGAGGAACAGAAGCAAGCTTACACTGAATTAATGGTAAACTACGCCAAAAAAATATCCCTTAAGTGGTAGAAAGCTGTGGCCCCGGGTTTCAAGTGTGGAATCACGTTCTCTGTTCCAGAGGGTCCAAAAGGTGGTTAAGGCTTTTAAAATGCTCACAGAGGGACATGGTGAACATGTGAGCGTGCGAATACCACCAGCAGTTAGGCAAGTTGAAATTCTGATGAAACGAAAAAACGGGATTGCGAAAGTGCACAGGGGCAAGGCCACACGGTATTTAATCTTTATCGCACCATGATGGTACCCCCATCGCACGCATGTTTGTAAGAATCGACGCTTTAAACCGATGCTCCATACGTTGCTGTCAACACAGTTTATGCGAGCCAGCTACAAATAACGTCACACCACGCAAAGCATTTCTGTCCGATCATGTCGATGCTCGATGAGCTTAGAAAGGCGGAAAATTTTGTAGTATTTAAACCGTGGTAGCTGCCCTGTGTGTGCACCACCAATGCAGGCCGGAAAAACATCTTTTTTTAAGCAGCGACGTGTGATCAAGCATGACGTCAAATGTTCACTGCTTAAAGAACTTCAGCGCATGCGGCAGTACTTATAAGGTTGCTAGCAATTTTGCTTAAATGTTGTTGAATATTCAACGTATACACAACAGTCACCTATTATAACTACAAATGTAATGCACCCTCCTTGCATTTCCTTGCACGTAAACGAAAGCTCCCTGTCAGAACACAGCTAAGCTGCCTATGTCCTGTAAAAATATACTGTTGGTGAACTGCCAGCTCAAAAAAAAAAAAGAAATTGGGAGTGGGCGCCTGGTATTCACCATTAACGCAATTTTATTTCTTTTTTTCATCCAACAAGCTATAGCGCCTCAATCTACCCAAGGTAACTACCCCGTGGCCGGCAACGCCAAGAGGGTCCATCACTCACACTACATACTGGCCGCCGTTTCTAAAAAACCATTCATGTGAACGCGCCGATGCAGCCTGTAAGTTACGATAAAACGAGCACGACGAGAACACCAAGCAAAATGCTAAACACGTTTAACAAAAGAACGCTGCGGCAACGCGGCCGAAAATTTTAACACGCACCACGATAAACAATCACTTACGGCTTAACACGAAACATTTCTCATAGGTCGCAGCGGCAACGTGGAACTTGGCAGTAGATGCTCTTGATTCACGTAGGCACACACAACTTGTAAGGTGCTTTGTCAAATGGCGACCTCGATGTGCGCCTACTACTGGAGGGAAGTACCGTGACGACACAGACGCTTTGCCAGCACTCACGACGTTTCAGGTGGAACAAGAGCACTAAAAGGTAATAATACCGCAGGAGGTGCACGTAGTCATTCACGTAACACCAGGAATTCAAAATCAAACCACCAAAACCACGAACAACTTACAAGCCACGTTTTTTGCACACTGCACTGACTGCATAGTATATGCTGGCCTTGACTAGACTTATTACTGCAGTTGGCTATATGGCAGCTATTCCACGATCACACTTGAAGCAAACTAAGCAGACGCCATTATTGCATTTTGTTAAAGTTTATAATACAAACCATAAATATAATGGCAGTACATTTCAGTAATACCGAGTAACGTCTTTTGGTGTCGTAAGTTTTTGTTACGCAAAATCAAATAAAAATCGGTTAACAAAATTATTATCATCGTCATGTACATTATGATTGACTGTTCACTGTTTTGCTCACCGTACAAGCGTATACTTTTCATACGCCGAACGGGTGCGTAAAAAAAAATTGGCCGCGTATCTGCTCCTTTCATTGCAAATGTCGTCAAAAGACGACAGTCTTTGTATACATCTGCGAAGGAAATGACCCCCTTTGCTTTCCTACTCACCTCTCATACTATTTCTGTACCGTCGCTCTAATCCCAAGGTAAACACACTAAATGTTTGCGCAAGACGATTTGAATTTACCTCGTTCCACTGCTACAGGCCGGGTTCCCCAATGGCAGCGCTGCAGTACGGAGCAGACGCGCGTGAATGGAGGCGGCCGCCTACAAGGTTTATAGAACCCCGTGGCCATGCTCCACGTGCGTACCGAGCAGAACATGGAACCTTGATAGTGGAACCTTTTGTTGGTATTGCCGCGTGATTTTTTATATGCCGCCAGGAGGCGGAGGTTTTCTGCAGTCATTATCTATCGAAAAACCAAGCTATCATTTGCTATCATTTCCTATCGAAAAACCAAGCATCCATGAATTTTTAATAAAGGAACACTGTAAATACCCCTTTTGTACTAATTTCCTGTCTTATATTTGCATAATGTCTTGTCCTTGTTCAACAAAGTTGACAAGTTTGAACATATAAACGGGGCTTAGACGTTTACATTTGGCTTTGAGTATTTAAGTCTCTTGCCCAATATCAAGTTTAGTTTGGCCGGGTGGCTGAATCGAGTCAGAGACAGACAGACAGACAGACAGACAGACAGAGAGACAGACAGACAGACCAAACTTTCTGGGTTTAAGTAGCCCAAGAAAGACTATCGTCTTTATAATTGCCCGCAGACATACATACAGAAAAAAACACACGCACGCACGCACGGGCACACGCACACATACGCAAAAATACCCACACGCACACACGCGCACACACGCAGTCGCACACGCACACACACAGGCAAGCGCCCACAAACACACACACGCACATGCAGACACACAGCACACGCGCGCACACACACACACACACACACACACACACACACACACACACACACACACACACACACACACACACACACACACACACACACACACACACACACACACACACACACACACACACACACACACACACACACACACACACACAACGTGCGTCAAGTTATTCACACAGGCAAATAGTTCACTGAAGCGGAGGCTTAGCAAGGCTGCGCAAGCTGAAATATTTGGACCTACATGTGTAGACCATTCCACGAGGGCGCCGCCATCTTGCGTTCGCAGCGCCGTCTGGTAGCGGGCCGATTTTCTGGCTTGGGTGTTTGCTCCGAGGCGCATAGGCGCCAGCGGCGTCTCGGTGAATTTTTCGTTGTAGCGCGTTGTGCGTTCTTTTACGTATGATACCTTAAATCGGAAAGTTGTTGCATACGACCAGTTTAAGCGATCTGGCTTAAATTGGCGGCTTTTGAGGCCACGGTGGAGCTGAAATTCACCTCGCGATAGCGTGGTCCGCTCTGCGTAACGATGCCGTGTCGAACATATGTTTGCAATATTACGTCACATTTTTTTTTGTTCGCGTGTGTGTGCCTGGGATCGCGTATAGGTGGCATTTCGATCGCTTTACTGCAAAAACTGATGTTTGTTGACACGCTCTAACCGTGATACGCTCGGCGCTAATGGGCCACAAGCGGCAGCGCGTGTCAGTGTAACAGACTTATGGCTTCATATCCCTGCAGGTTGTAATACGGGTAGTTTTGGGCGAACTTAGTAAGTATTTGGCATATTATACAGTTTGTATTAAATCTCATCGATATATCAACACCTCACCCTCAGCCGCCACTACCGCCAACTATAATCAAAACTTCCTCTCTCTAGAATTCAAAGCTGCTCTGCAGCACAGTTTATCCCTGCAACTAATGAACAACATAAATAAAATAGGCAACACGGCTCCTTGAAAGCGTCGTATAAGGACCTATTAATCTTCCGCCGTTGGGCAACCAGACAAGCGTTCACTTTCGCGTTGCTTAGTTTCATTTCGTTGACAAAGAGACATCACATTTGGATAATAGACTGAACTCTTGGCTGGAGTGAGTGAGTGAACAACTTTAGTTTCTACGAGTCGGGAATGGGGGAAGAAAGAAGGGGGAATCCCCCTTCAATAACCCCCCTGCCCCTTCCCCTCAGATTGGCTGGAGAATAGGACATCTTAGGGAGGTAGTAGACACTGTGAATATCCCCAAGGCCAACCCACCTAATACGTGGAGCTGGGTGTGCCGCAGTGTGACCACAGGAACGGTGGAGATGGAACTAATACCATCTGCGGCACAGGCAAGTTTGAGTGACCCATTTTAATTTTGGAAACAAGGTAGAAGAATTTTGTGCCACTACTCCAAAGTAGGTGCACAGAAAGAGCTCAGCAGAACAAAATTGCCAAAACTCTTACCGTGCTCGACTGAGAAGCTGCTAGTCTGGCTCATTTATTAGAGGTATTTAATTAAAATATTGCGTAAATTAGTGGTAAACCCGCCCGCGCGATCCCTACAAAGCGTAATCCAGGCGAAGGAGCAGCCGCGCGGGCCCGCCGTGATCGGCGCGCACACTCCAGAGAGGTGTGAAAGGCGGTCCGCGCGCCGCGACCGCTGAGTGCGACAGTACGTTTCCCCCTCGCCCGATGGAATGGTCTATACCTCCCTGGTATTGTGCTCCCATGGCGCAGAGGATTAATTGTCGCTCACTGATCCAAAGGGCCGAGGTTCGAAACCAATCAGATTAACTTTTTTTAAACTCCGTGTTTCAAGTGAAGTTTTCTTGCCTTAGGTTATATTTTGATGTGTTAAATTATTGCTCTCTTCTGTCTGTGTTTTTTTCTGTCGCAATATCTTTCTACCGCAAGCTCTACCCCAGAAACAGTACACGGCGTGAGCATTTCGCAGCAAGGATAAGTCATTTTACGACGACCCTGAAGGAAAACACAAAGACTCGGACATTCGGAAGCCGCTTTTTATTTTGTTTCTCTCTTGGCTGCTTTGCTTTCTATTCGGCTTGTTTTTTACTTCTTCTGCTCTTTAAATTTTTTCTCCCTCCCATTTTTTTCCGAAAGGGCGGGGAGAAAGGAGGCACTTCGAATACCCTCGCATAATATGCATCCTGCTTACGCCACTGTTTCATACAAGCGCACCAGTTGGTATTATTATTTCTACGAATTTATCAGACCTCACAAGCACAAAATAACATATACAGTGCTGCAACAATTTCCACAAACCATCGGCATTGTTTTTTACTTCTCTAGCCCAATAAAAACTTTTCCTTTCGAGTGTCATTAAGGTTTACATGTTCGACTTCATGTTTGCTTGAGTAAGCAGAACAGGGTTGTTTAGTTTACGGCACTTTAGAAAACGAATGTAAAACAACAAATAGTTCTGCCTTCCACGCAATGTTATAGAGGCCACACAAAGGACATAAGTCAGTCTTTTGACTTCATCTGGCCGTCAGTATACACATGGGCAGCAGGATTACGCGCACAAAAAAATAATTAAGGCGGCAAATTTTAGTTCCATCTTCCACCCAATGTCCAGCAGGCATCAAAAAGGAAAGTGGCCAAAGTCTTTTGACTTCTTTTTGCATTGAGTACACACATGGGCATTAGCATTGCAGAACTCAGAAAGAGAAGAAAGCAAGTCAGTTTTGAAGTTTTATACTTCCCGTCCGAAATAGAATCTTCGTACATCGCTTTAAACTTCATTTTTACCCTAGTACATATAAAGTTAAAACATCATGGCTGTTTGTCGGGCAGTCTACTAAAAGTACACAGGCTGCTCATGTCCTAGAGGTAACACAAAAGAAAAGTCAAAAGAAAGGCCACATAGTCAACATTCATGATACCAAAGTAAACAGAAAGGAAAATTTCATTTTCTTGGCGGATTCGTCCTGCACCTTCGGCACGGACGAAAGTCGATTCCTGCCACCCGTCACTCGAGCTTCGCTGTGTTTGTAGGTACAAGGCATCGTTTACAAGGCATGAATTACGCTGAAAAACACGGGGCGTCTCTGCATTAAAAAACGCCCGCTACACGTGCGATTGCGCAGGCGTCTTCCTGCATGGTCGACAAGGGTCCCACTGTGCGGTGTATGCCCGATACGGCATACACGGCAGCAGCTACATCTTGTCACCGGCCGCCAGAGCGGGGCTATTGCTGAAAATCCGTGTATAGATGTGTGAAAGGCGGTGATAGCCGTCGTTGGCGCGGCGTCGCAAAGCGGTGCCTGAATAACTGCGGTGATGCAGGGTCTTTTCTCCGACCTCGGGAGGACCAGTTCGTCGCATGATGATGATGATGATGGTGGTGGTGGTAGTAGTGGTGGTGATGATTATTAGTGTCTCTCCCTTTGAATCGGGGCGTCGTTTTCAGCAACCGACTTGCCTGTTTTATTACGGTTACTTACCGTACTCCTAGCTGACCTCAGAACAGCGCCGCGACAGCGCCGCATGCACAAACGCTAGCGGGCCGTTAGTTGTCGGTGGCAATTTTAAATTATTGTCGTGACGATCATGCTGTATTTTGAGCCCTCTATATCGGCTTCAACAGCTGGTTTCGACTATTATAAAATTGAAGTGCCGACGCGGGCACGGCACGCGAGGAGCAGGTCGGTGCGGCCGCCTACCTGCAAGACTCCCTGAGTCGGAGCGGCTGTAGTAGGCGGAGCTTGGCCGTCGTCTGCTGGAAAGAAAAGCGTGACATACCGCCGAGCGGAGCCAATTACGGCGCGCATCTCGAACCCATCCTGTTTGTCTAGGTGGTCTTGCGCTTGGTCCGGGACGTCCATCTTCCACGGTACTTCGGAGGCGCGGTGAACAGGTAAATGCGCGAGGCCTTACTGCGGGCCCTTTTAAATGAACGGTAACTCGGCTAATACTAAGCTCTTTCAAGACATTTTGCGCCAGGACGTTATTTCAATAGTACTCCAACGACTGCGCACGTAAAATCGCAACATTTAGAACCCTGGTTACGGCCCATTTAAATGTATAAACCCGTAACAATAAATTTACAGATTTTAAATTTACGTTTACAATTTTGCCTACAGAAAAGTTTTCGAAAACTTTAAATAGTATTTCTAAATACAACATTGTGGCTACAGTAAGGCTTATTATTACGAAATAATTTTTATACATTACAAGTTCTTGCGATAAATGGGTTTTGATTTTTGCTTTATGTGTTTGCTCACATTCATTTTGACCCAATATCCTGTTAAATCCTGATTTGCAAATTTCCGCTTTTAAACTATGCAGTTCTAAAATTCCGTGGACGGATTACAAATTCTTGAAAATACTCGCATGTTTCATATCAAATAGTCGGCATCAAGACGTATTATCTGCCGAAATGAAATTGAATCAAGGTGTCACCCACAAGAATCCCTACTTGGCCCGTTATTATTTCTTGTGTACATTAGGATATTGTTAAAATACCAGGTACATCTGATATTATTATGTATGCAGATGACACGAATATTTTTTTCTCGTAAAACAGTTTAACATTTCTGGAATCTATTGTAAACGAATGTCTGGGGCATCTTTCAAACTAGTTACAACAAAACAAGCTGCACTTAATGAAACAAAGACCACCTATATAATTTTCCACCCAATCAATAAGCCTTTAAACGAAGATATTAATCTCAAATACGAAGGTCATGTTATTGCACGTGTACATGAGCAAACTTTCCTTGGCGTTTGGTTCCCAGAACAGTAAAACTGGTCAGTACACGTAAAATCATTTAGTTACGGCTGTGGCACGAACAGTTGGATGCCTTTATAAAATATCACACTTAGTACCACTGTGGCTAAAAAGAACCATGTATTATTGTCTATTCCATTCAAAACTAACATACGGAATCTTGGTGTGGGGAACAACCTCACGAAATAATTACAATGAGCTTGTTGTCCTGCAAAAAAAAAACTCCCCCCACCTCCCCGAAGGAGATCGTGCGCAAATGCGATGCATTGGGTGCACCGATGAGTGCGCTGCGGCAAGCAGTCACGGAGAGAGGCGCGTGCTCCACTGCATTTAAATATATTTTTCCGAGTGCAGCGAGCGGAGAGAGGGTACGCGGAGAGGAGAGAGAGACCCGCGCAACACGCCCGCCCAGCGCGCGAGCTCTCTCCGCCGAGCTCCGCGATGCGAGCGCCCTCACACGCCCGAGCGCGCTCCTCCTCTCCACTCACTCTCCGCTACTCCGCCCGAGCTCCGCGATGCGAGCGCCCTCACACGCCGAGCGCGCTCCTCCTCTCCCCTTGTCCTCCGCTACTCCCGCCCGAGCTACCATGTGCTCCGGTTGCACGCGCGCCACAGCTGTTGCTAGGCGCACGCCGGCCAACGCACGACAACCCCCGACTAAGAAATGCATTCCCATTAAAAAAAAAAGATATTATGGTGTTTCGAAAATTTTCAAGGGAAATTCCAAGACCTGCCAACTTCACCTTTTTTTTTTTCAAAACACTCAATACTTAGAGCTGACCAGCTGCATTACTTCAGACTTGTCCATATGGTACACAAAAACAGGTTATACATAAATGGTGACGCAGAAAACCGTCAGAAAACCTGAAACTAGGGCTAATTAAGGCAACCAATCGTCCACTTATCACGTACCCACATGTCTTGAACATCCTAGGGGACAATTTAAAATTTAATACTAGTGCAGCCGTATTTAAGACTCAAACCAAGGTGATGTTTATAGAAAAGGAAGTGAGATATGACAACCACCAGGGGTGTCTCATTCTAAGGAATTTAAACTGTATTGCGTGAAGACGTGATTTTTTCGTAGACATGAGAAACAGTCAGTAAAGAAATATGTCGTGTTCAATTGTAGCTGCTGGTAACAGGTATTGCAGAAAAACGTTTCATGTATATTGGATAACTTGAGATTCTCATTATTGGAAATGTACAATTTCTTGTATTTCTCTTAATTTACTTATTTTTTTTTCTCTCTGTATTGTTGGATCTCATTGTTAAGCACACATATTTGATTTGAACATGTCCTCTGCTGTTAACTCCTCTTTTGTGAGCTCCAGAGGGTCAGGAGCCCTCGTCAGGCACGCAATGCCTTTAGGTCCTGCCCCTTCAGCAGTTCAGCAGGAATTGTAACAATGTCTGCTGAAATATAAAGTCTTCTTCTTCTTCTTCTATCCTCACCTATGGTACAATTTATCAGTTGTTGCTTCACCAATAAGCTTGCTAGCAATGCGTAACAAATCTGTTGGCTAAGCTGCATCTTGAATCGGGGCAATACTGAACGGGAGTCTAACATTCACTCCTGTCTAATACACGACCAAAAACCAAGCCTCTCCACAAAGCTGCCATGCGAAATTGTGAGCGCACATAAGCCGTTCCTATGATGTAAAAGATGACAAGGAATAACTGTGGGATATCTGAAGAAGTAGGCTCGTGTACTGGGCGCCACCTTAGCATTACGAACTTTTGTTTAGGCGGGGCGGGGTGGGTAAGCGGCGAGAATGCGAAACACGGTGCACATTATGGTGAAATATGTTGTTAGCTTCACTTTAGAAGTATGGACGCAGGAGGAACGGAGGACACAAGACACGGCGCTTTTATCCTATCCATTCCACGTCTTTTGCCCAAACTTACTATTGCTTGGATTCTCCAACACCCCGGAAAATTCGTGTTTACATGCTTTTAAAGACATGAGCTATTAAGCCATAAGTACAGATCGGACGGAACAATCAAGTGCTCAACCCCTGCCGTCCACCAAGAAGATAATATTTTTCAGGTCAAACACGCGGCAGCTCCCATCGTGGGCATCCCGGAAGTCAACACGAGTGCGCCCCCAATTCTGACATCCCCCCCCTAGACCCAGAGTCCGCCTGCTCACAGAAGGGCTATCCCTCTCTCTCCCCTGTTCTAGAACATTGTAACCATCGCTGTCCCAATCTTTAAAAAGCGCGGTTGTTGTTTTTGTTCACCGGTTCAAAATGTGGCCTCCGCAGTAAAGAGTACATGATTCGCAGATACTTCTAGGGTTGATTCGATGCTTGATTCGATGGGATTTCAATTCGGTTCTGTGGAAAAGAAGCGCATTGCTATATTAAAAGCGCTACCCCATCCCGTGCACAGTCGTAGAAAACAAGTTCTCGTTGGTTTCTTTGTGTACATACCCATTTCGGGGATTTGATTGGCAGAGTTATGATCTTTGAGGGGCTAACGTGTCCGCTTCGCGCAATAAAAAAAAATGAAAGCTGTCAGTTTTATTTGTAAAAGTCGTAGATTAATGCGTGACGCGAGGCACCTGAACGTGAATGCACGTGAACAGAGCAGGCACACACCAGCCATGCAGGACCGTGACCCTACGGAAGCAGTGGCATGTTCCAGCCTGCTTGCTGACGTAATGCGCGCCGTAAGATGAAAAAGCGAAATCATTGAGAGATTAGACTACATGGTGTAGTGGAAAAATACACGGTGGAAGTATTTCGCGCAAAAATGCAAAAAAACGAAAGCTAAAAAACCCAAGACTAGCCTTAAAGCTCGTAAGACCTAAGTGCCCCGAAGGATGTTTTTGTGTCTCGTTTTCTTCTTTCTGTTAGTAGTTCGAGATGTCTTCGCCTATTGCCCCTCATGTGACATTGAATATGATGAACGTCATCCCCACTTTTTCTTTGGGTTTGTTTTCTTTGCTTGGAACACACATTCACTTTCAATATCTGAAAGACTTCGACTTGCGCCAGAAGAGCAGTCAAAGGTGCTTCTGGGTGAACGCGAGGGACCACCGCCCCAACATACTACAACGCACGTACGCAATCGCACATACCAGCCAGAGCCAATCTCACATATAACCAGCGGAACCCACACTCTATACGATCGCAGCTGCAATGGTAGGCCCAAAGGACGTGCATTGTTTTAGAACTTCTCACTCCCCTGCCAGGGCTGTAGCTGAGTCCCAAGAGTACCTGGGCTGAGGCCAGTCCACCCCACCTAGTGACGGCTCAACCACCACTGTTTCTTCAGTTAAACGTTCATTCTCTCTCTCACATCGCGGCTGTACGTTACTGGAAATTTTTACGGATGGGAGCATACAGGTGCGGGTCTTAGCCGATTTTTGTTGACGTTCGATTATTAGGATTGCGATAACAAGACCTTTTTTGATTGCCATTCAATCGCACTGACAAGAATCGAGAAATTAGCTATATGTTCCCCAGCATAATGTGACTGTTTTGCTTAGTCAAGAGTATGTATGCGATGCGTTACGCAGAATTATTAAGATGTCGGCTCTCACAAGCAAGCGACAGCCATTCCATTTTAAAGAAACAAAATAATAATGAATATTGGTGGATATGCGCATCCTTAGTGTAACCAGAGTCCTTCCATGCTTTACTGGTCACGAAACTTCGGCGCTCGTTTCATATAGGGAACGCGCGCGCCACTACAAGCGCCACCGCCGCACGAAGGTCATCCAGCCGCCGGTTTCGCGGCGTATTGTCCTGCTCTTGGCGTGCAAACGCTCGCTGCTTTTGGTGTCTGCGCGCTGATTAAGTGTTTTTTTGTCGTAGTAGTTAGCGATGAATAGTACAGTCATCACCTGCCTTCAATGGGGTTTTATTTTTCCTAGTAAATTACCCTAGTCTTCGGCCGCGAACGGCACCGGCTTCTGCGTGCTCTGGCACAAGCGCTGCGCTGTCGTGTTTTAGGATTTTTAAATCTCTATTTCTTCTTTTCTTAAAGCAAAAGCTGTAAATACCACACATACCGTAGCTCCGTAGTCACGGACTGCTGCGGGCCTATCGATAATAAAATAAAAAAAATTTAAAGAAACCAAGTACGCGTCGTTCAGACTACGCCTAATGAATCCGTTGATTTCTCTGGAATGCACAGAACACTAAAAGAGATAGCCCAATAGTATTGTCGTTTCAATGAGTGGGTAAATACTTGAGAACATCTAAAAACGCTGCAGAAATTCAAAGTATCCAAACACGAAGAGATATATGTCGGACCATGTGTCTTTCCGCTTCCACGCTTTGCAATCCGTGCAAAAACAGGAAGCGCAAAAGAACAATAAAACTGATTTTATCATACGAAACAAAAATTCAATGTTGCGAAGGGAGACAAAAGAGCGTGGTCCAGCGTACAAAAATTTATTTTTTCGCGCTGCGATGTGGAGCACACGGAGGAAACAGAATATTGCCACGCAGCCAAGAACGACGCAAAGCTTTTCTGAACGCAGCGAGCTAGCGAGCTCCTGTTCTACAGAAGACTAGAATGAAACACAAACGTCGAAGTAGCAGTCCGCAGTGTGACGTACACAGATGAACGTCAATAAAGTCAGTTGCGTGGCATTTGCTAAGAGTACATTACTCTCAGAACGTTATTAATTTCAGATCCATGGAAATGAGATCGAGAACAATGTCGAAGAACCAAAAAATCAAGCTGGCGACAAGGTGGCACCCGTTTCATATCAAACAATATTGCCCGACGGGACACGACAAAAAGAGCAAACGGGTGCTCCGGTTGAAACGCCAGATAAGAAACCGGAATCGGCCACGCGCGGTTACAAAACAAACAAGGCGAACCCTAAGGGATAATTCGCGGAAATATGAAAAGTAAAAGCACAAGGACGTCCCAAAGCTTTATTACAGGCGAGCCTGAGCGCAAGGTAATACAAGTTTGCAAACAGGTAATGAAGCACCGCTACAACCTGACTGATATGACAAAAATCCGGCTTTAAGTTAGCCTTGTACAATTCTTGGTCCACGATGCTCGCAAAAGGGTACATTGCTTTTTCCATTCTCGCACACAGTGCATTTCCACGCACTGTCACACACTTATAATCGAAGCTGAAATCTCGGGTTTATTGCAATGTAATGGCGCGCCTCCATTTCTCTCGCAACTCCCCGGCGCTTGGTCAACAGAACAAGGAAACATTTTCTGTGGTATCGTTGTTCAAGGAACGACATCCCGGGACGCAACACATGTTAGGCATCGTCGTTGCACTACTTAAGTCGCATCACAAGAGCGCGAGATGCACGTTACATTTTTTTCCCGCACAAAACAAACACAACTCGCCGCGGCTCTGCCGTTCGAGCCAGGGCAACGCCGCCCGAAGAGTGACCTCAGTGAGAGGGTGGCGCCAACGCGCGGCGGCCAAACGCAGCATATGAAGGTCTCCCATTGAGTTACGGAGCAGTTTCGTGGTGTAACCCACCTGCGCGGGGAGAACGTAGTGGTGCCATTGCGCCATCACTATTGCTTAAGCCTTCCCGCGGAAGCCTGTCGTTATTGGCCGGCGGGGGTCGAGGGATGTGGATGATTCTTTCAATTTTTATTTATTTATTCACAAATACTGCAGGCCCTTTTCGGGCCCAAGCAGGAGTGGTTACATAAATAGTACAGATACAATAATTACAACTACCGCTAACATATATTCGATTAGAATCAAGAAAAAAATTTCCCCGCATTTCCCCGAGGGGAAGACTGTGAAAGTGCGAATGCACGAGTTGAATTTGCGCGGTCCGGTAATGTTCGCGAAAGAGAGATCACACACACACACACACACAACTACAAAGAAAGATAGATGCATTTATTCACTGACACTTATTTGTGTTGTCGTTGTACTTGATTGCTAGAGCGGATCTCAGCTTTGAAATTTCGTGTCAGTACTCCTTTAAGCGGGTGCATTAGCCCTTCTCACGCCCAATTCCTGGCCAATCCCCCACGTGGGTATGTGCCATGCACAGACACCTATTTGTGTTGTCGTTGTACTTGATTGCTAGAGCGGATCTCAGCTTTGAAATTTCGTGTCAGTACTCCTTTAAGCGGGTGCATTAGCCCTTCTCACGCCCAATTCCTGGCCAATCCCCCACGTGGGTATGTGCCATGTCAGCGGCCAGGCAGCGCGCGCCCATCTCACCCCGTTGCCAAGGAAGACGAGGAGCGCGCGCACCCGCAGCTGTTGCTATGTGGACGAACGGCGGTCGCCGGAATTCAGGGTCGCTTATAAAGTGCATTCGCACTTAAAAAATGTGCTTCGCAATTCGGAACACGACAGAAATATAGCAGTAATAAAATATGAACACACATGGTAGTGGTGCCATGGCTGATGGGGCTGCTACAAGGATGATGGTAGTAGGGGCAGGTAGTAAAAGCCACCTCTTCTTCACCTGTAATAATTTCAACCTCCTTCCGGCCACGGAAGAAACGGAGAGAGATGCTTAGAGGTTAAGAAGGGTTAACTTTCCAGGGCCATCGACCGCCACTGTATATGACGTGGTCAATTATAACACTTGTTCGAGTCAACTAAGCAACCCTTTGTGACCACTCTTACTTCATGTACGTGTTAGCCGTACCGTAGTGCTGCATTATTCTGCTTTCATCTACGTTTCTACCGTATGCAGCACATGTGCTTTCTGGAATCGGGCAGGGCAAGTGACTTGTCTTGAACTTCGTCTCTCCTGCATTACCTCCAAGTGCTTGAGCAAGCTTCCTGTAGAATGATCATTGGATCGCGTGTAGTGTCCTACAGGCATTAACGTACCAACTGGCTCTTTTCGCGCGAATAGGAGTCCTTCTTTCTGGGGCTTTTCTTTTCTCGGTACTTCACATAAAGACTACATAATTGGTTGTGTGCTCCGGTAAAGCCTTGTTGGTGGAACGTGTGTCGACACATCGTAGGGCGAACCAGTTTCGTCGTTTATGCTAACTTTGTTTTGACGTTGAGGTCTTGAGACGTTTTTGAAATTTTGCTTTTACGGAAATTATGCTACCACTCTGGCGACAGGTATAAGCCGGCCTAGTGTGGAGACCTAAGCTTCCTTTAAGTTGTACATACTTTTAATGTTGCTCTTCACTCAACTGTGGCGTTGGTGTTCCTCCATGCGGTCGTTAAGTCCACACTAATCTTTTCGTCTTATAAAGACTTCAAGAATAAGACAATTCTTCAGGTACCTCCGCAGCACTACTGCCGCTGTGATGACTTGTCATCTGAGCGGGCGTTGGTCGGGGGATTTCATCGTTGGCGTTAAAGTCGTCTGAGTAAGCAGCAGAAAAAGGGTCCTCCTCTACGTCAGCGACATTTGTATCTTTGTTTGAAGAATACAGCTAGTTGAGTGACTTCCGGCTGTCAGAGGCATCCTGTCAGAGGCATCGTAAACTCGCCTTTTGTTTAAAATTATCTCTTCTGCAAAGCCGATTCACTGATGTTAACGAGAACGTCCTCCTTCTTCGAGCCTATTTTTACAATGTCATTAAAAGAAATATTTTGCAATTCCGAAATAACCGTGAATCTATATGTGGTCAAAAGGATAGTAGTTTGAAATTCATACGTGGATTGATATTCCTCAGTTAAATCCTCCAAATCGACAAGCTCTGCAGTTTGACCGTATAGTTTCTTCAGAATTTCCTGCTTTCCCTTTAGGCCTTTTTTGAAAAATTAGCTCACCGATTTATGGTGTGTTTGCCTTCATTCGTGATATTATGTCGTCGATCAGTGCGGCGGTATCGTCTGGGATTCGGCTTGGTCGTTCGTACAGGCCCTCCAGGTCCGCGCACGGCGTCGTTAATATCTGCGGATCGTCGAGAACGGTGAAGGTTGGTGGTATCCAAATCATTGTTCTTGGCTTGTGCTGGTTCCCGCGATTTGTTTGCTAAGTATCGATTGTATTGTTGAGGGTGTTGCGTCTGGAGATTATTCGACGCGTCCTCAATTCTTTCTTGGTTCTCCTTTGGGGTCTCCCGCGGACGCTCGCCAGGGGTGTCAGTCCAGTTTAATTCTTAGTCCCTGACGTCATCGTTGTGGGGGTACGCCTTCAGATATTCAACTATGCAATCTCCTCCTCCTGGTCACGGCACCATTTTGTTGAAAAAACACAGGCGCTGGTAGCGAGACGTCGGTTATTCTTTTAATGGCTGGTGGAACTGCTACAATAATAATTATGACAACGACATCGCCTAACAGCTCCCTATTCATATTCTGTAATATTTTCAACAGATATTAAAGCTCTCTTCCTTTGAATTTACCTTAGCAGATGATGCGAAGGTTGTCTGATCTAGGGCAACACCGATTAGGCAAAACGTCAGTCATTGCTATGCTCAACGCCCGCCAGGCCATTCTCAGAGCTAAGTGGTAAGTGAAGCGGATTGACAGCCAGCTGACGGATGCTTTTGCATATCGTCCAGTAGAAGCAACAGCCGGGGGCATCAGTGTTGAGAAGTTTGTAGTGGCACTGCAGAGAGAGATTGAAAAACTGAACAAAGAAATTGAAGATGGTATCGTCACACCGGTGCTGTTGCTCTCACCCTCCGTACATATTATTTAGTGCAGCGCTTTCAGTATGGTAGTCACATCGACGTCTTGGAGCAAGCAACATTGCGTTATCCAGGCTAGCAAGGAATATAGAAGTAAGTCTGCGTACGACAGTTGTGCCCAAACACACACTGGAACTCTGCGAAGGTCATGCACTATTGAACAGCATTCAGGAGATGAAAGTGGGAACCAAATAAAAACATCAGCATGAGTCGCATATGGACTCAGAGATGTTGTCAAGACCATTGCACATCTTAGGACCCATGCTTGTTCCGCTTAAACTGCAGTTTCAGCAGAACACCCCGATAACGGCCCGCATTTTACTATTGCAGCGGAAATGTTCTTGCTTTCTGGCTCTTCCCGTTCTGCGTAAACGTTTTTTTCTGATTTTTACGTGCAATACAATTTCATGTTCCTACCACTTTTTGGCGTTTCTCGTTTCTTTCAACATGCGTAAAACAGGAACTACCCGCTGTGCCTAAAGATTGGGTGGAGTTCAAAGCTCCATTTTGTAACACACCCGGCACTTTCCATAGTGACGTAGAGATCCAAGCGGCCAAAGCTGGCTGGCTCTACAAACTTGCGAATTAACGCAGCTCTTCAACACCTTTAATAACCCGTTATATGCGACGAGTACGTGAGGGTACTGGGAATCGCAGCGAAAAATCATTGTGGCACGAATTGATCGCATATACGTGGGTCACATCGATTTGTCATTCGACCTTTTGTCCCTGCATCTGCCGCCACCAGCATGAATGTTTCTTATCCTTTATATTCCGACGCTCTAAGAAAACGGGTAGTTCTATACACGCTGTATATAGCGGTATTGGGGCTATTGGCATATTACTGCTATACGAAAATTTATGCACTATACATAAGAAGTTCTTTACTGACGGTGCGTGCTAGGAAATTAATCCGAAGCCCTCCACTACTGCGGGCCTCATCGCATGTGTGCGTTGGCGGGTTGAGCAAATCAATCAATCAATCAATCAATCAATCAATCAATCAATCAATCAATCAATCAATCAATCAATCAATCAATCTTCTTTTCTCTTTTTCGGTTTGAAGGAAGGTGAGGAAAGGGCCCGAAACTTTATGACATTGCGGTGTAGACACCTCATCAGGCCTTTAGGTAAAGGGGGTTTAAAGTGGGATAGAAGGAAATAAAAAGAGATGGGAGTTTGTTTTAGAATTAAGCCAAAGAAGAGGAGTTCGAATGGGGGCGGCAACCGCAATGGGTATGCGCGCAGATAAGGGCGCCGTGCGAAAGATGAGTCTGTCCGGCGGGGGAAGGAACAGCGGCGGCTGTAGTTAAAGCATCTGAGAGGGGAAAGTGGAGGCTGGCTTGCGAGAGTACCTCGACTCTGTCTGGCGGGGCGCGGGCGATTCCCGTGCGTTTAGGGGTGGCTGACGGGGAGGCTCTCTGCCTGGAGTAGTTACAGCTGCGAGGGTAGTCAACCGGTTATCGCGCCATCCGTAGAGGGAAAGAGAACAGAGAGGAAAAAAAAAATAATAATCAACAGAGCGGGATAACTGCTGATGCTCGGGGGCCCCATGGAGGGTAGGGTAAGGGCGTGCTATAGGCGAGAGGTGAGGCCGGTATCCTCGAGAAATGCGAGGAGATGCTTGAATGCGTCGGCAAGGAGGAGGCGGTGGCATCTGTGGAAGAGCACGTCGGTATCTGGGCTGTTTGCAATTCCGAGGCGTCCGTAGGCCGCGCGGAGTCGGGTGCGCTTGTTGTTTTATGCAGTGCTTATGACTAGACAGTGGCCGATTGAGTCGAATGCACCGCAGTGAGTGCAGGCCGCGGAATCTCTCCTTTTGTAGAGGTGCAGGCGCGAGTTGGTGACGGCACAGCCGATGCGCAGCCTGCTCAACACGCAGCATTCATGCCTACTGAGTTTGTTTGTGTGATCAATCAATTAATCAAGCACTTTACTGAGCGCACGTGGGATCTATTCAGTCGTTTTTTCAAATGGATCCTTTCCAGCCTCGTGGTTTTACGGAGACAGTCGCTGAAATTATTATGTATCCAAAGGTTCGAGTTGCCAGTTGCTGGTTACGTTTGCGCTAACCTCTCAAATAAATAATTACAGCTTTCTTTCTACTCACCCTGAAACTACGGGCCAACCCCCTGCTTCTGGGGTTGGCCCGTAGTCTTCTCGTCAAAGTCTACGTTTTCTTCCCATGCCCGTCTCTGTGTTCACAGCAAGTTCGACTTACCTTCAAAATCATGTCACACCAACTAGCCCGACATCAAACGTTACTGAACCCGTGCTTCGTTATGCCGTTTTCTGAATTTTCATAACAAGGTGCAGCAGATAGTGTCCAGCGGGCTTGAAAAACCTTTGCGGGTGAAACTAGATGCGCGCTTCGGTTGTTCCTACCTTGATCCCCAGTGGGAAGATTTGAATACAATCTCAACGCGTGAAATTCGGAAGCGTCTGCGAGTCAAAGTCTTAACTCAGACGACTACAACAGAATCTCTCACGAGAAAGCTTGTAGTTCTACTGCTTGATTTGATTTGATTCATTTGATTTGATTGAGGAGTGTTGCTTGATTTCTTCATTATAGATGCACTGTGGGCGCAGAGAAGGGCTACACAGGCATGCGTTTCGAGAGAGAGATGTGGTGATTTCCAGATGAGGCTTTGTGGGAGCTTTTTTTACGGACGCCGGCTGCTTGCCCTATTTCGCCAACCTTGGTAAGAAACCCTTTCACGGTAATAGCATCTTCATTACCGTTAGTACCTTATACGAATACACAGCATGAGTGGGCGATTGATCGATTAACCTTCCGAATAATCGGTTGACGCTTTAGGCGCGATTAATTTTTTAACCGGGTAAACGGTTGAAGTCGTGTACGCAAAATAAAGAAATAGTGTCAAGTTGAAATGGCAGGCAAGCGTGTTCACGACCATATTCGAGTTAAAATAACCTGCTTTTCGTCACCACAGAACATGGTGCAAGTATGCTAAGGGATGATAGTGGTTAGAAATGCAAGTTGATAGCCTGAACAGACGGGAAAATTGCTGCTCTTAATACAAATACTGCAGAAAGATGACAAGTCGGGCAATTTTGTTCATAATTACCAGATTGAACGGGCAGCGCAAAAAAGCCGGGACAAAAGAAGAATTAACGATGACACAGCGCTGATATAATTAAGCGCTGCGTCGTCGTTAATGCTTCTTTTGCCCCGTCTTTTTAGCGCTGCTGGTTCAATATGGCCAATACAAATACACATGGTACAAAAAACGGCGACCAATCACGTACACGGTTGTACCGTTGTATAGTGAAAAGGACGAGGAACATATTGATATACTTTTTTGTATTATAGTGTTATGATTTTACTTTAAATGTTATTTTTATCCTTTTTTTTCTTCTTAATCCTAAGCAACCGATTACTCTATTATTTAGCCGAAGAAAGCTCGCCGATTGATTGGGCTACAAATTTTAACCAACGCCCAGCCCCAATACACAATCAAGATGCCTTTTAGACGCTGCTGTGTGGATTCCTCTAAGCTTTTTGAAAAAGCTTTTGTGCAAAAAAGTAGATTCGCTTTTCGGTTGCCTTTAAATCCGAACGTAATGTGTTCCACGACCTGGGGCCCCCTTCATGTGAGGACGTCAAACACTGCAAAATGTGGCGCTGTATGAGCATTGTTGCAAAAGGAATCGCGTGAACACCGTCACCATAAAATCCTGTAGCGGATCAACCGTGGCTGCCGAGGAAACTCGCTCCGCCTGAGCAGTCGTTCGCGTGACTGCACTTCCTGCCAGGAGCCACGAGCCAGGAGTAACAAGTCACGAGGGTGCTACTGGATTAGAGCCTCCGAACTACCCTGACCGCGCTCGCACTGTGCCACGCAGAAAGCACCACGCATGAAATCACTCGCTCGTTGTCACTGCCGTTCGCCTGGCATTCGACACCCGTTGCTCCTCAATAAATAAAGGTGTGGTGTCTTCTCATTGCCCCTTTATTCCCAACGTACAATGATGGCGTAGGGCAAATGCACTCTTCATACGTCTGCAGTCAAGAAGAAAAAATCCCGGGCCCTTTCCACTAACGTGAAACCTCGTCAGGGGCGAAGCATGCAGTGTATAAAGGTATTCCTGGTGCCTTGGCGTTTTCGCCAACGGAGATGAAATCGCTGCGGTGTACAGGTTTACAGCTTCACAGAAAAGGTATCTTCTCTTTGAAGCACGCAGCTCTATAGCGCAAGGTGTAGACGAGTGTAATAGATTTTTTTATTACGCATCAGGCAGCGCTCTAGATCGAGGCGCAAACGAGTGTCGCAGTGTTTTTTTTAGTGAGTATTACGTTGTAGGGCGAGGCGTTAACACGTTTCCTGGTGTTTTAGTACCGTAACTACATGAGACGACGTTCGCGATGACCATTACGACGACGACAACAGGAGACACCAACAGCCCCAGCCCCTCAGGGGCTTGACCCTTAAATAGGGGTACCGCTTCCCACAGAAGTGGTGCCGTGTTCCACCGGTCTACTACCGCCAGCTCAGGAAGTCCTGGGCAGAAAGACGAGGGTGCTTAGCGAGAGCACTCGTAAAGTTAATTTATCGGGGACATGAAAACCTACGGTAGCATGAATTCTACAGCGGTGAGGCACTGTTCCAGTAACCAGAATCATTGAATAATAAAGGGCTCTTCTAACAACGCACCATGCTCATCTCTTCATCTGTCAAACCAATTTTTCATGCACGTACACCCTGTAGAATAATTCTATAATAAAATAAGGCCAACAAGAACACACTTAAAGATTCGAACTTTTTTTTACGCATAGCTGAAATTTCTAAAAAAAAACCTGAATAACACTTGCAAGTTGAAACCCTTACTTCATTAGTGAGAAATGGCCAATTCATACCGAAAATAAGTTAGTCCAGGCTCCCAACCTTGGCGAAATAAATAACAGACCTCTTCCGATGGTCTACATTGCGAAATACTGCACTGATTTTATTTAGTGTGCACGAAATATTCCATTCCACGTGTAAAGGCGCTGGGTAGTCCCTTGTCGTTAAACATACGAGAAAAACTAAGAAAACTAACAACGCTCAACGAAGGAAAAAAACTGCACAAACTGGAAAACAATGCAAAAGTGCAAAACACAATATTCATACTTAAGAAAAAAACTCCTTCATAATATCTTTACAAGATTTTCAACCCACCATTTCATCTGCGTTTTCGTGCTGAAACAATCGCTGGCCAATGTAAGAGGCTTAGATTCATTAGAAAAATACCCTGAGAGGTCGAGTGTAGCCGTAAAAGCCGCAGTTTTAAAAAGCGCGTACGATGTCAGAACAGGCTTCCTCGACGTGTTCCGAACGTTCGTTCGCCGCAGCGTACTCCCAAAAGGGCAATGTTAGGTACAATCAAATGCTCACAATTTATTGCAGGCATGTTTGGTATCGTATGTAAGATCCGTATTTAAACCATCTGCACAATCTTTGTATACGTTTTGTTAACTCCAGCTTTTTTGGAAAACACAGAAAGCAAACGACGGTAATGGTTAGCGTGGATTGAGTATTTTAAAACAGAATATTGGTAACTTCAATAAATGCAGAAGACAAAAACTACGTCCACCCATGCATAATTGAAAAGCTATTGAACCTGAACTCTGTCTATAAAACAAAGCAACGCGCATTACATACTCCTGGGTGACCTAAAAGTCATCGATATGTAGTCATGGGGTACTAACATCAACCCGGCGATTCCTCTTGAGGAATTTGCAACATTACTTCCGTTTACCCTAAAGTATGATAGAGTAAACTCCTGGTGGTCTTTCTGATTTTCGGAGTGCCTGGAAGAATCTTCCGTTGTCGCAAGTGAACAAATGAAGCCATATGTTTGTGTTTCTAGTAGAAGTGATGAGGCGACCCCTTTTATTTACAGCCCGTATTTACATTTTAAACTTAGGCTTGTGTCATTTATCAAATGACCATACACTTGAGGAAACTTACCCTTTTTACTCTACTTTATTCACAAAATGTGGCCAAGGGTTGTCAGAAGAAGAGCTGTTAGAAAAGTCTGGGAAAAAGTAACGCAGTTGAACCAACAGCCCTGCGAAGTCTCCCGTGTTGTAAAATGTCCCAGTCCGCGAATACTAATGGCTTTTCTTTAGGAGAGGCACCACGAAGGACAGCCTTTCCTACAACAGCACTCTAGTGTCTTATGCGTGAATTATTGCAAGTTTTAAGCACAATCTTCTGCATTAAAACTAGATCTGCAATTGAAGGTGTGGAATGGAGTTGGCTTGTCAGTTGAATCATGTACTTTGTCATAAAACTAGCGACAATGCAATCTGGATAAGCTAAGGGCAGCACCTTTTTATTTACTACACTGGTTTACAATTTTATTTTTGACAATACTGGTGATCAAGTCACTTTCGATAATCGCTTTATTGTGTAGGATTCAGATAACCGTACGCAACTACGGAAGTCGTTATTGTGCAATCGAGGTGGGCGAAAAATTCCCGTACGGTTCATACTTTGCCAAATCGATATGTATTCTACCCCGTGGTCATCGCACAGATCGGGATACTTAGGTTGAAAAGCGGTTGCATAATTGCGGTATTTGAAACACTTTGCACCCGCGCGTGTTTTTATGACGTCGGGGACGTCTTATGACGTCGGGGACGTCACGCTCCCACACATACAAAAAAAAGTTCATCGCAAGCAAGCATTTCTGATTCTGCTGCAGATACCACAAAAAATGGTGTCAAATCTAGCGCCGCTCAGTGCTACTTCAATTTTTAGGCAATGGTTGTAGTCTATTTCAGCTTTTCTGCGGGGTATGTTACGGAGTTTTATGAATACAAAATACTGCGGGTTACTTTCCAATAGTTTTGCGTCATCAGGAACGGATTACACCCTAATCATTTAGAGTGTTGCTTCGAGTTTGCTCGCATTTCTTCTCGAGCAGCCCGATCTAAAACTTCTCTGCCTGTGTCTCCAATCATTTTTGCAGCCTTCTTCCGCTCACTTACGCAATCTCTTCCGTCCTATAACCACGGCTACGCTTGTCTACATCCAAGGTCGCGGCAGCCAGAGCTAGTGTTGGCGTAGACTCCATAACTCTATGGTATGCGATTAGGCCCCAACCAGCGGGGCACTCTCGGGACTGTTCGCTATGCGAAGCTGGAAGGGAACCTGAAAGCCAAGGCACCGCCAATCCTGTTCCTAGCAATGTACGTCTTTGTCCTAGAACAGTTGTGAGGCAGTTCTCAAGAGTTCGTAGTTTTATTAACAGGGCGCAACCTGCAATAAAATCACAGACATTTGTTTGGGAGTTCCCTTTACGATGCGCCAGCATTTGCTCTGTGTTCATCTCCTTAATACTTAGGCAAAATGATCCGGTTTGCGCAGGGTGGTACTTGCAATATTAGGGCAACATGCAGTAGTACCAGAGCGAACATCAATTACGGGAAAAAAAAAACTTGAAGAAAGACGATGAAGAAATAGATTGTACCCAAAAAGCACAGACTAGCGATTGAATTTCACTTGAGTAAACAAACAGCCACGTACCGACGTGCACTCTACACCGGTGTAAATACGTGAGGGCAAGAAGGAAAGGATGGACGGAACGAAATGCAGGAAACCGGACATATTATACAATCTTGGCGCAATCGTTATTGCCATAAACAAATCAAAGCATAGACCAGCGAAGGAAAAAGGCACTACACGTCACACTAGTCTCCTCAGGGAGTGTATTCAATCACCTTCTTTTATCCTTGTGTTTCGCGCAGTTCTTCGTTTTCGTAAGGCACGAATTAGCACATGTTTATATTATGCTTCAATATAAATTTGATTGTACAAGGAAAGAGCCCTTTTCGTATTCTTTTTTACTGAAAGTGATGCGCAGGCCGAACCACGTGGAGAAGCCCGTTTATTTGAAATGGGTTAAAAACTGCGAACGCCGCAGAAAGTTCGTGTGATCTTTATCGTGGACTCCTACGCCGTTTTTGAAGTCGGACCAGAGGTGCAATCAATCACAGATGTTACCCGATGTTCCAAATTACGCTGCAAAATTTAATCTAAAGCAGTTGATTGATTGTAGGGTTTCACGCGCCGACACAACGCAGACGATGAGGCGCGCGGGAGTGGTGGGCTTACGGTTTACTTTTGACTACCTGGGGATCTTAGACGTACGCCGAAATCTCACACACACGGGCGTTTTTGCTTTTCACCTCCATCAGAAAAGCGCCCGCCACCACTGGCAATCGAACCCGCGTCTTCTTGCTCAGCAGCGCAACGCCTTAGCGACGGAGCCACAACGGTGGGTAATCTAAAGAAGTTGTTTACGAGCGTGCTCTTGCATGGTGTTATAACGGGAGTGCTTCAGCCGACGGTGTGGGATCGAACTGCAAACCTGCGTCCTCCGAAAGAATAGAACCGCTCTTACACGGTGAATAACGCCACACAACCACTGAGAACAAGCTGTACTTCACGCCAGACACAAATGCCAGATTTTATGTGTTTCGTGGCGCACATTTGTTTTTAGGAATAGTTTAACCTTCGATAGCTGTTGAAGGCTGTATCTTGCAATTCCGGGAATGAAAACTAATTCGACATTGCATTACTCTGTCAATCTATGTGACTATAAACAATAAATGCATTTATGTATTTCCGACCATTACATGAATACTCCGTTGCCGTGGGGACGCTCAGCCGCAGAGACGAGAGTTCAATCACGGCTCCTCGGCTGTTTTCCGACGCTGGGGAACACCTAAAACGGCGTGTTCCGAAAACTGTGAGCATGTTTTTTTCTTCCTGTTAAGACAAATTCGGTTAAGCGAGATTCTCGCTAATGCCGAACAATGTGGTGACGTTTGTATAGATTTCCGTTGGCCAATGTAAAGAAAATTGGCTTAAGACGAACAGCCTTGAACGCTCTCTTCGGTTAAGGCGAAAAATATTCGGGGTAAACACCAATGCTGGCGATTCTAGGCAGCGAATATGGCAGTCTTGTTGGTGGGTGGCTGGGCATTCTGGCGACCAGAGGGAAAGAAGAGTAAAAGAAAAACACATTGCACACAGAGAGTTCGCTGAGTGCAAAAATAAAAGACTCGCGGAGCGGATAAAGCTACCGCTTCTCCCACCCTTAAACCCCCAGAGCTAGAGGCAAAGCAAAGAAAAAAATAGCGAGGCCGAGTTTTGTGGCCGCTGGGCTCTGGAGGAGACAGGGGCAAAACTAGGTGGATAAAAAAAGTTAAAGAGAGCGATGACGGAGGCTTCTGTTCACGAACGTAGCGGCTCTCCAGACCAACGCCGTTTCGCGGGGGTATAATCTCAGTTCGCGTCTTTTCGCGCCGCGAGTCCCACCGCCTGACCGCCGAGAAAGCCAGGAGTTCCCACCTTGCCTCTCCTGCGTTTTCGCTTATGGTAGCGGAAGTGCGCTTTCCGTATCCTCTTGGGCTGGATAAAACGAGGCAGGAGCACTTGAAGAGCGTTTTGTATCAAGTTGCGTATTCAAATGTTTTTTTTTGTCTTTTTCATTCATTGTAAGTTTAGTTTATTCACGGTCTTGAAGCAAGATATTTGCATGCACCTGGGGCTGTTGCCGATTCTTTTATTTGGGAGGGGGGGGGGGCTTCTGAACAGACGACCTTTTGATAAGAGGAAAAAGTATAATGGTCACTTCAAATTTGCCTTGACCGGAGTCCACTGTATATGATTGAAGTACCTTCAAAACCGCCGAATGCTTCTTGGCCGCGTTAAACGCCCGAAATTGTTTTCTTTCATGCAATGATAAGTAACCAAAGTACTTCGGTTAAGCGAAAGTGTACATTTATTGTGCATGTTGTAAGTTTTCCCCCTTGATTCTGGTTGCTGAAAAAGCACTGATACGCCAAGGGAGGCTGTATTTATCAAACGGCGACAGCGGCAGAAAATCACACCAGCCAATTTTAAATTTACCCGATGCAAGTGGAGCAGCTATAATTGGGTCCGATATCTTGTGCCCTCTAAGCATTTGAAGCGCTGTTTGACAAAGTAGAAAAAAACGGTCCACACATTTAAACAAAAAAAAAACGTGAAACACCCTTGAAAGACCTCTAAATTGCACAGTTGGCTCTCCCGAAAACCACATTATGTAACCGGGAGCAGATTGTTATCCTTTCATTGATCAAGGTCCATGTGTCGGGTATATTAACGGCTCAATCCAAACTTTGTCTGGTGTTATAAATTCTGAAAGGGAAGTTTTCAGTATTTTTCGCCTTGAACGCTCAGAATGAGGTGGGTTTTATATATCTGTAATATGCCTTTTTCACAATGCATACGCATGACCCACTTGGCGTTCATAAGTCACAAAGTGCTCGTAACGTCTCGCCGCTTCGAAAGAAGTCGCATGACAAGCACATCAACAAACTAGATAATTAAGGACGTGGCAGTTTTTTTTTTTCTTGACTCTCAAGCGTGACACTACTTTCTCTCCGCCTGAAGCGGATCTGGGCACATTAAACACGTGGAAAATGGACATCTGTTGACCGTGATGGCAGTAAAAAAGCTGTTCAGGTTTTGAGCAGGGGACGCCTGTAAGCTAGACCATTGGAAAAATTTTATGAAGTTGCGTTTTTCAGGTCTCGATAAAAAAAAACAATATTAAACCAATCTCGGCCGCTACAGCTGCTCATTACGGCGGGAAATTGTAAAGACGGACAATCAAGGAGCACACGTGCCTAAATGCCGGGCCCATATAAATTAAGACCAGAGAAAACACACGACACGCGATAAGTTCCAACTAGTTTCATCCCAAATACACATACGGATAAACATGCCCACCATTATCGCACTCGCACCGGACTCTGCTGAGAGAGTTTAATGAAAGAGAAACGAATATAAGGGCACGGTCATCTTCCGTGAGCATGCGACTATTTCAACTCACAGAGAACTCGACCTGTCTTCACACTGCTTTAATACTTCGGCATTCTCGGTGAAGAGTAATAATTGTGTGAATATATCTGCCTTCTCTTGTTTCGAATAAACTAGTCGTAAGTAATCGTTGTGCTGTGTTCCTCTCCTGTCAGTGTTGGTATCCGTTTATAAAATCTCAACAGCCCGTCTGATAAAGCCCCAAAACACGAAATCAACATGCATTATTCTGGTTTTAAAAATAGCAACATGTCTCTAAAATGAACCGTTACTAACTGATCTGTGCTCCCGCACATTTTCATACACATACCCATGTACACGCACACGCACATGCAAACGCACATGCAAAGGAACACAAACGCACGCATGCGCCCCCCCCCCCCACACACACACTAACACACACACACTAACACACTCACACTAACACACACACACACACACGCGCGCGCGCGCGCGCGCAAGCACGCATGCATTGCGCGTTCGTGCACGGGCACGTGCAAGAATACACGTGCTCGCAGGTGTGCACACGCACGCATACGCACGCATACGCACACACGTACACGCTTGCACACACACACACGCGCGCAAACACACACGCACGCACGTGCACGTGCACGTGCACGCACACGCACGCGCGCGAACACACACACACACAGACACACACACACACACACACGCAAAACGGCGATAGGCTCTCTCCAAGCTGTGCACGATTCTGCTTTACAGAAGACCACCCATTTGTAATGTTCTAGATACCAATCATTGTGTACTGAGTTTGTTGTAAATTTGCTAATACAGCGCTTTTAAAAGATCCAGACAACTGACCCGGCGATACAAAAAAAAGCGAGAAATTGAAGGGTCCCGTCATGCCAGACCTGTAAGATATTTCGTTCAAAAAAAATCGTGAATGGTTTAATGTTAGCGCTGTATTTTCTGCTCTGAACAAAATGATCAAAAATGCAAACCTAAATGAAGAATAAACAATTGGGCACAGGATCACAAGTGGTTTGTAACTTGTTCTGAAGAGAGGGTTCTGTCGATTCTTTTATTATGCGGCAGGCAGCGCATTCCAAAATCGTGGCGCTAGGTAAATGCAAGCCTAAAACAGTCTACGAAATGACAAAAAATGGCTGCGCATTTGCCTACTTCGTTATAAATGTCTCCTAAAGGCGATAGGCCACTGGCACTTCTGCTACGTGGTTACTTTTCTGCTCAGCGATATCACCCCTCGTGCTCCGCTCCTGATCTGTCGGTACGCTGGCGATGAATTCAGTGGGAATCTATGAAATGCCCTTTAGCTTTCTGGCCTTCTCACTGCTGGGGTGCTACCTGTTAGGACAGCGTTAATGCTTCTTTATATTTTGTTTCTTGTTGTTTGGAAGAGTGCTAGAGCGGGAGTTCTGTTTTTCTTGTGCTTCCTTTCATCTCGCACTTACTGGAGCGTTTGTGCACCAGTTTTACCTCGTCATTTCTCTCACTTGCTACAGCAAAAACTAACCCAAGCTCTATACCGAACTCAGTGAAAGCAGCAAAAGCCGGTTTATGGCTTACACCATCGCTGAATTGTGCTGGTTTTATCTGGGCAAAATTATTTAGATATGTGTAACGAATTCCATCAGTTTCATCATACCAAGCGGTTCTGCCTATATAAACTTCTTTTCCACAAACTTTTCCCTAGAAGCTGAATCGAGGGTGAGAAAAACAGACATAGAGATAGGAAAAAAATTCGGTTTGAGTACGCCGAGACGGTCTTCCCTATTTATAACAATTAAAGAGCCTGGTGGGTATTTAATTCAGATACCGTGATTTATGGCCACATTTTGATAATAGCCCCTTCTTAGCAGCACGAGGAACGCGAAAAAATATTCCAAGCCAACAACATAATTGTTTTGTTTCCCTTACAATTTGGCAATATTTTGATACAATTCCAAAAAAGAGCGCCAGTTCTTATCACTGCAATAGATTTTGCCAAGCATGCCTATCTCTGTACCACGGACAAGCACATTGAACCTGCAGGTTTAAAATTATATAATATTTGACTCTCCATTTTCTCCCTTGTTTCATTTGCTGAACTCCGTTTTTTTTTCATTTCAATTGAGTCTTGCCATGTTCTCTATGAAATTTACACGTGTAAAATCGGGCGCATCGCCATGAAATAAATGGTAGTTGCTAGTGGACCCTTAGCCTGTTCATTTCATAGTCCTTCTTCCGTACTGCTCCTTGTTCTCCCTTTTATAAACTCACATAACAAACAACATTTTGTTATTAAACCATTGGTGCGTGCGGGGATTCTACACCAGCTGTCTTCACACTCTAGAATAAGGATGGCGTACCCAATATGTGTATAAAAACCTCCAAATTTGCCCATACCCTTATGTGCCCACATAATACACACCGACGCCAAAGCATGACTGGAAATCATTTCTTTAGGCACGAGTCAAGTAACGGCTTAGAAAAGCCTCGCATTTAAGAAGATGGCTTATATTACTATGGGAACGATTTTTCCTGTTACAATCTGTGGGTTAATCAGGAAACCTTTTGTAATTTTGAATGTCTTGACTAAATCCTGTGCATTCTATCTTCTGTCTAAACAATCCTGGTGTAAGTTATTTCTATATGTATTTATCGGAATACGGAGTCCTTACATATCTTGACACAGCGCCACCATAAATGCCACCATAAAGGATATCGTGGTCCGACACTGGAGACACTTTGAAAAATCTGACACCATTTTTGCTCATATAGGACTGCCAGATACGACAAATGCTTGTTCATATGAATTCCGTGCGGACGGAGCAGAGGAAAGCAACTCAGCCTGACTTCGCCCTATATAAAATAGAGAAATTCTCGGATACAATATAAGATGAAAAACCAGGTGAAAAATCAGATTGGGAAATCCCATCACTAGTAAGATGCCAAAAATACGACAAGTAATTTAATGTTATGGTTTTTGAAAACAATATCTCCTTTATTTATCTCTGGGCACGCTATACTCGGTATGAACTCCGTATTCGGCAATTGCATTTTTACAGAAAATTTTATTAGAAGCATAAAAACAATAAAAAATGCAACGAATATTTTTCTGGTGTTTTATTCGAACGTACTATTAGTAAGTATTGTATCATCGAAAGGTCAAAATATGAGAGTAAATTTAGCGCAAGTTATCAACACAGAAAAGCGTTACTCAGGAAGGTTCAAATCTTTCCAGAGCTGCATCACGTCGCTCTTTCCGGTCTTTTCGGAAATCCATTGTTGCATAGCGCCAATTTGTTCCGGGCAGAAGTGACTCCGCCAATCGCCCACCACTCCTTTCCGAACGAAGCCGGCACCTTCGTGCATTTGCGGTATTTTGCGTTTCAGAAATTCGGAAAGGAATTCCGCCGATTTGAGAGCTTTCTCAGGAGGAAGATCGACCAGAGCCTGCACCCTATCCCTAATACTGTGACTTAGCGAGCGCTTCATAGCTTGAACGCTGCAGGCTTCGACGATGCGGGTGAGTAAGGATGCGTCATTACGCAGTGCTTCTCCGTGCTCTTTTCCAAGAAAGTCCGCAATCTTGAGCACACTGTGGGGAGTGTCCCGCTTCATTTCTTCGTAGGTCAGGAAGAGGACATTGGGCTTGTGGCGGATGTCATACCACGGTAGAAGATGGTCGAAGTAGCCGCCGTACATAGTTTTTCCCGACACAAACAAGTTCACGCAGTTCTCGAATGAAGCATCACAGGTTTTTGGTGTAAGCCCTTTGAAGAAATAGAACGATGACACGCAGCAATCGTATGGGTTCCTTGCAACGTAGATATATTTTGAATCATCCGAAAATGACAGAAACTTCAAAGGTAAATGAGTGACGATAGGTCCACTTCGTGCCTCCCTTGCGGCTACTTCAGCACCAGTGAGATCCAGAAAAGGTGACATCAGCATCAAATCAGCGATGTCCTCAGGTAGATTTGCCTTGGTGAGAATATTGCAAACGATGGTTTGGGTCCAGATAGTGCCTGTCTTTGGGTATGTGACCACGAATATGTCCCCTGAACGAGGCAAGTATCGCATCGCTGAGCGAAGGCTTTCTTCTGGCCAAAGTGTGTGCGCCCAGACGCCATCCACATCTTTGTACAGACTCAGGTCCATTGCTTTAAGAATTCGTAAGGTCCAACCTAAAACAAAAAATAACATTCGTATGGTCTCGTGATTTGCTCAACCTACCATTAGGATTTTCCAGAGAAGCTTTTAGATATCCGTCGCAGTTGTAACTGTAATGTAGCTGAAATACGGGGAAGTGGCATGTTTGGGAAGCATGGTTCAATCGTGGTGAAGTTTCTATAAAAAGTCGCATACTCATGTTGCGTTGTATTTTTGCTGACGTATAAATGAATTTTGCGAGCACCAGAGTATCTAACCACTCGTTTTCTGACTGTTAACTTTTTTCTGTGTTTTCAATAAACATTGAGTGCTGGCATTGCGAAAGATTCTCAACAATGCCCTTTGATCAAGGAGAAATCTCCATCGTCCAGTGGCGGGTTCTTAACAATTAACAATATTAGGCGTAAATTTTGTGTTATGGTACATTGCTGTTTTAATACTTTTCACTATTCGTATGTTATAAGCCCTGCGCTGTGATGTACTGGGAAACAGTGGTTTTCAGTTTTAGCCAAGATGTAACAGCAGTGCATATTAATCGGTGTTCAGGTGGAGAACAGACATCATATTTTAACTGCTAATGCAGGGGTACGCTTGTGCTTGTGTAGGAGTATTTTAAAATCTGGTGCTGGATTACGTAATCATCTGGTACAGGGCAGCAAAAAGTAACATCACATTTTTTTGTTGTTCCCTTATAACAATGAACAATATGTTCAGAGAAACTCTGAATGCTTCCCTCAACTGCTAACAGGCCAACCTAATGGGATAACCGAACAAAAAGCAAATGCACGAACTCCACAAAGATTAGTTTTTCGCGCCCGCCAGGTTACTCAGAATTGTAATTCACAGATTGTAAAACGCATAGTGTGAAGCTGGAAGGCGGGTTAGACTGTTCTGTTTTCGCAGTGTTCTGGAGCTTTTTTGCTGTGTACTTCAGTACTTCGTGCTTTCTACACACTGCAACGAAACCTCCAACCACGCGCTTATCCAGAGCAAGCTGTTCATCTGTTCTGCATATGGAAGCTGTTCTAGTTCATCATGCTCTGTTTTGTGTTTAACCTTGCACCCTTCGGTTCCAGTTAAAATGTTTTCAGTCACCGTCACCCCTCATTTCTTCGTCTTTTTTGTGTCCTTGGATTTTAATCCTGTAACTATTTTAAAAACCATCTACCAAGTCGTCTAACAGTACACTTTGCTAAGCTTATTCCTAGTTAATCGGTCTGTCCGGCGCGTTTAACCTTTCGTCCTTCGATTTTAATAAAACTGATGCAGTCGTGGTCAGCAATCGTGCAGTAGTTTTTCCATGCCTGTCTTTCTCTTCGCGGTATAGCAATATTTAAAAAACGAACAACCTGTGAAGGCTGCCGTTGCATTTTCTTAGTTTTTATCGGTTATTGCTCTTTCGGAGAGATTTGAGTTAATAGGACTCCGATGTAGAACACGACCTTTTCTGAACGGATTTCTATAACTAGATCTTTTTTTTATTCCCAATAACAACTGGGAGCAATCCTTAACACACAGAAGTGGGTGTTTATTAGGCAAATCTTTAGCGGAGTATTAGATTTAGCTCTTAACGTTGTAAAACTGTGGGCTACTCCCTCTTGACCCTTCATCTACCGGTAACATCCTTCAACAAGAGTTTTACAGCTTACTTTCGCCTAGACATAAAAATAATCGTTAACAAAATACTAATCCTTCACAGCGGTTACGCAATAACAACATTTAAAACCGACAAACACTTATTCGCATTCGCAAACTTTGTACGGAAGTATGCTTCAATGGCCAGTACTCACCAGAACGTTCTCCCCTAGGTACACTGTGGGCGACTAAGAGTTTCCGCTCGGTTATGCAGCAGTCGCTAGAGCACGCATATAGATATGCAGAGGAGGTTACAAGACCATAACCAAAGGAACGTCGCCAACTTCTCGTTTTCGACACGGGTACTTGAGGGTACATCGTTAGTTCTTTTATCGCCTCTTGCGTACCAAACAGCGTTAGCGATTACAAAATCCCTTGTGTGTCTCGCCCTAGAGCCTTCTATTGGCACCCCTGAATTAAAAGCCATCGCGAGAAACACGTTCACGCGCAGTCAGGAGAGGGAAACTGTTCGACCAGTTGCTTAGCAAGACTAGTAAGAGTTGCTAACCTACTCATTACTTCAGAAATGCCTTACATCAGGCTAACAACCACACGGAATGCTAAATGAGACAAAACGGCGACTGGCTACGCAAACAGCATAAATTGCTCTAAGCAAGCACAGCGCTGAGCAGAAGCCGCAGTGGCGGGGGTGCTGCAATAGACTGCTCGTGGCGGGTTAATAAACCTAATTGCAGCTCAGTTCCTGACACAGCAGGCGGAGATAGAGCTAGGCAAGATAAACTCACTCGGGGCTGCTATTCTAGAACACCAGAGTTTGAGTGACACTATGGTAAGGTAGAGCTGTCGCAATAATAATAAGCTCTAGAGAGTATTTCGAGGGGGTAAAAACGCTTTAAAAATACCATTATTGCTATTTGCAGATTATTGAGCCGGCGTAACTGGTCCAGGGCAGCACGCTCCAAGGATGCGCGACTAGGGCGTGGCGCATCTTTCAGTGCGTTCTCTCGCTCCACTGCTGCCCCAGTGGCTACGGGGGGCAAGCAAATCTAACTACTTTATTTAATTGCACTTTTATTTTATTTCTCTGTATTTCCCTACAACATTTCTTTATTTTTTGTCCCTGGAGCTATATCACCTTTATGTTAGAAATTTTTCGTCCGAGAAGCAGCTTTCGCCGCCGGTGGCAGACAGTGCAATCACGTTGCTATGGCTGACTGACACATAAAGAAAGCGGGTTATGGAAGCGCTTCACATTCGAAACACTTGCTACTCGTATTATGTTATCGAAGCCTTTCAATTAAAATTTCCTCGCTGCACTGAAGTCTTCTTACGTGCCTTTAACGCGAAAGCCTGGCGGTACGCAGTAACAACGTTTTCACTTACACATTCTGCTTGCTCTATTTTCCTCGCTTTCGTTTGTTTATTTTTTGGCACGGAATATTCTTCCGGCTTCTGTGATGCCATAAAGTGTTTGCGTCAGTTTCTTTTCTCCGATATGTTCGTCTCACTGCGTGTGTTACAACACCCTGCAGCTTCCCTAGAATCAGGGTTCTGCGAAGTTGGTGTGCGCCTGTCCTACTCCTGTGACATGACGTTGAGGCGTCACTGGCACGCACTGTTCTACAAATTTTACTTTTCGAATTCACAGTGGTATGCATTTTGCAAACAGTCACATTAGCTCATGGATGCGCCTAATTGCAGGCCCATCGCACAGGTGGTCTTGTGCTACGAATGAAGGGGTAGCAATGACACCAATATTTCAGATTTGTTTGCTTTGTTTTCTTTTGATCTTTTTTGCTCTTATACGACGAAGCTCGTCACAGTCGTTCTTTTTTTTTATTGAGTTGGATTCCCTCACTCTCCTCCCTTCCTTCGGTCTTCCCACTCCTGCTTACCCTCCCTCAGGCGTCACGCGGTTACCTTAGTTCTCACATCTCCGCTTTACTCGCTTTCTATGCCCCCGACGCGATTGCTCAGTGAATAAGACGCTGCGCTGCTGAGCATAAGGGCGCGGGTTCGATTCCCGGCCACGGCGGCTGCTTTTGTGATGGAGGCGAAAAGCAAAAATGTCCGTGTGTATGAGATCTCGGCACACTTTTAAGATCCCCTGGTGGCAAAACTGATCCGGAGACCGCCACTACGGCGCGCCTCATCGCCTTTGTTGCATCGGTCCGTTAAACTCTACAATCAATGAATCAATCGCTTTCTATGCTCTGCTTCCAGTCATTCGATGGAGATGCTTGACAATACCCGTTTGAATGTGTGCAGGTCACGTCTGAGAATAGACACACGCCGTCGATTGTATGCGCTTGTACGAATAAGCTATTCTCCCAGCAACGTTGTCGCAAGACATGTGCGTCACGCAATGCATCAAGCGAAACTATCTTCCGCGCCGACGATAACGGAACGCATGGTCTTGTGACGCCTCTTTCGAAACTTTTTTTTGCAAGCAGTCGATAACTGAAGCTAATGCTCTGGCTGCAGAGAGATACTCGTGCGATAGAACCTGCGGAAGCTTGTGTTTCAAACCACCTAAAAAAAAGGCGCGGTCAGGGAAACACGTCTCCGTCGATGATAATGCGCACTTCCCGGCTGACTGTCGACTGGTGGCGGTGTAGGGTGCAGTCGCTGATTGATTGATTGTAGGGTTTAACCCGCCGACGCAACGCAGGCGATGAGGCGCGCCGTAGTGGAGGGCTCCGGATTAATTTTGACCACCTGGGGATCTTTAACGTGCGCCGACATCTCGTACACACGGGCGTTTTTGCTTTTCGCCTCCATCAGAAAAGCGGCCGCCGCGGCCGGGAATCGAACCCGCGACCTCGTGCTCAGCAGCGCAACGCCGTAGCCACTGAGCCACCGCGGCGGGTGGGTGCAGTCGCTACCAGCGCTTTCGGGAAAGCTGCTCTTCGCGTAAACCGGCAGTGCCCACAACACTTTATATTCGGTGGTCATGGAGCGAAATACGCCTGTAAATCGTCGCAAACGTGGGCCGGTCGCCAGATGACTGCCCACCCAATAAACCGCACTCTTCCAGAGAGAAAGCGACCTCTAAATTCCTTCTGCATTTAAAAGACCTGTCGCTGTAGACATATACCTGCTACAACCCCCACAAACCGTAAAACAGGCCGATCAGTGCTAACCATGCGAGTGCCGCTGTTATAAAATGTACCATGTCCAATGAAAAGACAGTCTTCATCCCGAAGGCAATTGGCTGTGTACGTCCCGTGTGTGTCCCCAGTATTGGAATTCCGCCATCTACTTTCTGCGTCCTCTAATGATCATTATGTTTCCGTCCTCCATGTGTCTCACAAGTTTCCACCGTTTCAGTGTGCTTTGCAATTTGTCAGATAACAGCGCCCTGCAGCCAGGTGCCTGTGGAAAAAAAATCAGGCAGCTCTACGGTCACTGGTTCATGCTGCAGTTGTTTCTGTAAGAGCAAGCTCAGGAAACATATGAAATACATGCAACTCTTGCCAACCTCACCATTTTATTCAGGTTGGATCCATAAGTGCTACTGCCAGCTGCCACACCGGGCGTCTCCTCAACTTCAGCACCTCACGGGATGGTATGACCGCTGCCACACTTGAACATTTAATGGCAAACACATTGACTGCTGATGAAGAGGTTCCAACAAACATGTCCCTGAAACATTCACTGGTTAGGCTTATAAACATGAGGAATTGTTCCCACGCGAAACTGAACCAGTTATCCTGAAAGGCGGTTCAACTTACAGGATGTACCGCCTCAATTCACTCAATTTAAAGCAAATAAATGAACGAATGAGCCTATGAACACCAAATATATGATACTGTAACAGAAGCAACATAGCCCAGAACTAAATGCTGTTTAAATTCATGGTCTCCTCATGAGGGGCATACATACGGCCTCTCAAGCACATTAGAGAGCTGATAATATTGCAATGCCAATGTGGGAACAAAGCAATACGGAGGGAGAGGAGAAGGTAACATAAAATAGCACGGACATGCCAAGACAAGGCATTTATATGTCGTCATTACGAGTAGTTGCTTGTGTTCATGTGTTGTGTGGGTACCTATAAAGGCAGCAGTTTTATTTCGCATGTCGTTTAGCAGACAGTGATTGCCTTGTCTGGTTTGTTTTTCGTGCACACTGTGCTTGCTGTCAAAAAAAAAAATGTAAGGAGTCGAGCCAACGCATATCACTATGAATTGACCCACCTATAGGTCGGCTTCAGGCTTTTTATATTTATTTGTCTTCTAAAAATGGGTCGACCAGAAGGTGGGCAAATAAGGGAGAAGGTAGTGCCCACCCCCCGCCCACTTGTGAATCCCATCCTTATTGCTAAATGCAAATATAGATTCATCCTTTCGGTGTTCAGAAGGTGCCTATGTACACCTGAGAGCTGTGATAGGGTGTGCGGGGCTCTTCAATAGTTAAGAAGCATTTGCAGGTACATTAGCGGTAAAAAAGCTAGGGAACACTAGCGCCAGGGTTAATTTCAAGTTTTATGCCTCCTGGCCATGAGACAAGCTAGTGCGGAGAGTACCATGAACGAGCGCTAGATTGCTTTAAATACACAGGCATGTTTGCATAAGTATGCGCACAGAACATTCGTACTGTGGTGTAATAATGGAGGTTTTTCCTATTACATCCATCATTTCATTGCTCCCAACTATACCTTTTGAATTGTTTACATAACCTTTCGTTACAAGCACCTGGCTACACCCTGAAATATTTCCTTTTTTAAGTGAAGCGCGCATTTACGTTTTCCTCTGTATGTTGCACCGGCAGTGTTGTTTTATATGGAAAGGGTGTTGCTTTTGCGATCGCTAAAAAAGCTTGTTCTTTTTTTATAGAAAGTGTTCTCAATAAATTGATCAGTGCCAAAGAAACCCTGCGGCATTCAATTCGCCAATGCTCGTCCGTGCACATCCCTTTGCCGAACACTAATACGCTTATGTATTTTTAAGTTCGTCGCGGAGCACACGTTTGATCCAATAAACAACATTTCTACCATCAACCTTATATTGTCCTTGGCTACGTAACAATATTGTTAAAAAAGCCTGACACAGAAACCACAACCCCCCACAGCTCTTCCTTCAACTGCCTAGTACGTCTTCACTATTTCGACCATAATCAAATTTGCTGGAGTAATTAGCTCTGATGAGAGGTGGGTACGGCGCCCAGTGAGACGCATTACACTTCAAGAAAGATAGTGATGAAAAGGCTGGGAATACACCCCTTTCACAGCAAAGCAGAGGTTGCTTCTAGGGCACTGAAGTGAGATCGCCTGAATTCTATTTCTGGGTGCTTTGAATTGTGACACCCATGTAATGTAATTCATTATATGACTTTTCAGTAGAAGTTGAAAGATCTTGTTCATTTGTAATATGTGGCTAAAGAAAAATCCCCACACACTGGGTGTGGCCACCACACCAACAACCACACGGAAAAAAGCTGACGAAGTCGCTATAATTGATGGAGTAAGAACACTTCCCTGACGGGACAAAAAATAAGAAACGGATTAGAAATTTTACCACCCTCAACTGTTGCGTATTCTTTTGTCTCTTATCTGCAATGTTTTTATATCCTAATATCACTATGACGCTACCACACGGACGCCACAAAGGATTTTCATGTTTTTATGATTTCTCAGCCTTCAGAGTCGAGATTTTTATGCATTGTACAGTCGTAATAAAATCGTTAATATACAGGTCGTGCAGCATAAATCGAAACAAAAGGCAGGGAATTCATTTATTAGCTCGCTCCATACAACCTCAGTGTAAAACATCTAGACCTGCTAGAAAATTGTAGTTTAAGTAGTAAATAAGCCGCAAAACTGTGGCGTTAAACACCTTGACTACTCGTTCTTGATTGATTGCAGTGTTTAACGCGCCGACTCAACCCAGGCAATGAGGCGCGCCGTAGTGGCGGGCTCCGGATTAATTTTGACCACCTGGGGATCTTTAACGTGCGCCGAAATCTCGTACACACGGGCGTTTTTGCTTTTCGCCTCCATCAGAAAAGCGGCCGCCGTGGCCGGGAATCGAACCCGCGACCTCGTGCTCAGCAGCGCAACGCCTTAGCCACTGAGCCACCGCGGCGGGTCTTGACTACTCGTTCTGACAGATCATTACTCAATTGTTTTGGTAGCTGCAAGAAAGGACTTTCAGTTGCTTTAGGCTTAAAAATAAGCACTTGCATGACACAATCCTTACAAGGCTTTCAGCCAAACCTGAAAGCAACAGAAACAAGTCTACGCCGATTAATTATTACTTAAAAAAATCCGTTAAATATCCCCAGGTGGTATAAATTTGTGGCCTAAGTTTCCAACTTTCCAATCTGATTCCCTGATCAACAGGGTGTGAAAGGTGGTTACGGCTTTTAAAATGCTCTCATAGGCACGTGGTGAACGTCTCAGCGTGCCAGTAGCGCCAACCGGTAGGCAACTTGCAATGATGAAGAAAAAAATGGGATGGCGAACGAGCACAAGGCAATTCCACACCAGATCTAGTGTGTTTCACACATTGATTGCACCCCACATGGCATGCATATATGTAAAAATTAACACGTTGAACCCATGCTCTACACGCTACAGTAAGCACAGTTTATGCGAGCCAGCTACAAATAAAGTCACACCACACAAAGCATTTCTGCCAACTCATGTCGATGCGGAATGTACTTAGCAAGGTTGAAAACATCCCTTGCATTTACAAAGTGAAAGCTGCCCTGTGACTGCACCAGTATACCAGGCTGGAAGAGCAGATTTTCACGACGCAACGTCTAAGCAGGCTATCAGGTGAAATGTTCACTGCCTAAAAAACATCAGTGCATGAGGTACTACTAATAAATTTGCTATCAATTATGCCTAAAGGTTTAAAATTCAACGTATAACAACTCACCTATTTTGGAAATGTAGTGCAGCCTCCTTGCATTTCCTAGCCCGTAAACGAAAGCTCTCTGTCAGAACAACGCCAACTGCGTATGCCCTGTACAAATATGGTGTAGGTCAACTGCCCCCTCGAAGAAAAAATCGAGGATGGGGCGCCTTGTTTTACAACCATTTACGCAGTTTTTTTCATACAACAAGCTTTAGTGGCGAAATCAAACCAAGCGGTGGCCGCTGGGCAATCAGCATGATTACATTCTCGTTGCCGGCAACGACAAAGGGTTAGATAACTTACACATGATATTGGCCGCCGCTTCTAGAAAACCATTCATACGGCCAAGACTACGCAGCCGCTTAATTTCGCTAAATCGAGCGCAACGAGCGGAATACAAACTAAATACTGAACATATTTATTCTTCTACGTAACCACCAAAAAGGGCTGATAAAACGGTGCTGCAGCAACGCGGAAGAAAATTTTACATGCACCACGACAATCAGTGCAATCACTTACGGCAGAACACCAGGCATCTTTCACACGTCGCGGCGACAGCCTGGAACTTTCAGTCGTGCCTCTTGATTCACGTAGGCACACACAACTTGTAAGGTGTTTACTCAAACGGTGACCTCGGTGTTCGTCTGCTATGAAACAGCGCAGTACGGCGACGACGTAAGCGTTTTGCGAACACTCATGACGTTTCCGGTGGCACTAGAGCTCTAATGCTTACTAGTTTTCAAGTTTTTTTTTTTCAAGTTTTTTTTTATTATTTCCAAAAATAAGTTGTTACAAAATCCAGGATATACAGACGAGGGTCCCAGAGCCAAAGACTTTAGTGGGACCCTCGGTTCGTCGATACAAAATGACAGTAAAATTTATACAGAGCAACAGAAAATTCTTACAAAAATACGGACATGAAAATACACTTTCACATCAGAAATCAAGCCAAAAACACGCAACATGGTATAAAAAGAATCAAAGAACAAACAAGTCAAACAGGTAAATGATCACAAGTAGGGTTATTCGAGAAAATGTTTTTTGACAGACTTTTTGAATAAAGGAAAAGAAGTGCAACACTTAATACTAGAAGGCAACGCATTCCAAAAGGATATCGCACTGAAAGCGGAAGTTTTTTTTCCATAATTAGTATGAACGGGGGGTAACAGGAAATTTTTATTAGCCGCAAACCTGGTCACATTATTATTCTGCAAAAGATCAGATGCAATAAATGGGAATGCCAGGTAATAGGTAATATTAGGGCAGGGGTGCACGTAGTAATTCACCTAACACCGACAAATCGAAATTAAACCACAAAAAAAAAGAAAAACGGACCAGCCACGTTTTTTCCACACCACATTGACTGCATATCAGCTAGAAGACTAGACTTGTTACTACAGTTGACTATACAGCAGCTATTCTGTGATCACCCTTGAAGCAAACTAGGCATGTGTTACAGGTTGTGGTATATTGTTATTGTTCATAAAAGGAGCCATATATATAATCGAAGCAAATTTTCTTAATAGCGCAGAGGGTCTTTCATTGTCATAAGTTGTTACGCGGAAGCAACTCTAAACTAATTAACAATGTCATTATCGCCAAGCCCATTATGATGGTCTGCGGTGTTTTCTTAAGCGTACACACGCACACACGCACACACGCACAAACCCCACCCCCACACACGCACGCACTCACACACACACGCACGCACATCCACACACACGCACACACAAAAACGCCATGGATCAAGTTCTTCACGCAGACAAATAGTACTTCACTGAAACGGAAGCTTAGGGCGGCTGCGCAAGCTGCAACATTCATACCGAAGTTACAACCCGCTAACTGCTGCCGCGTAGGGAAGGCGTTAAATTATTGATCTGACCCGCCGGGGTGGCTCACTGGCTAAGGCGTTCTGCTGCTGAGCACGAGGTCACGGGTTCGGTCCTGGCCGCGGCTGCCGCTTTTCTGATGGAGGCGAAAAGCAAAAACGCCCGTGTGTGCGAGATTTGGGCGCACGTTAAAGGTCCCCAGGTGATCAAAATTATTCCGGATCCCTCCACTACGGCGCGCCTCAGCGCCTGCGTTTCGTCGGCGCGTTAAACCCTACCATCAATCAAATTATTGCTCTGACATGTAAATGGACGAGGTTTGAATCCAGCTAGAACACGCCTATGTTTTAAAGACGCTAGTTTTTCTTGGGCTACTTAAACCTAGAAATTTTAAATGCAGAGCATTTGTATAACTCACGATGTCACCCGTGCGTCGGCGTCCGCAGCAGCCAGCCTCCCCGTACACTATAAAAAGAAAAAGAAATGACAGTTACCGGAGCCTGGTTTCGATCCCACGACCCTGCGGGCGGAACGCAAGGTACATGGTGCTCTACCCACTGCGCCACAAAACGACACAGAATCATAGGCTACGAACGCGCCCTATATCCTTGACTCATTCAAACTACGTCGTCAGCGGCGTGCGTTGGCGACTCAGCGGCGCGCGGCATGATAGCTAAACAATGAAGATCCCACCGATTGGGGGGGGGGGGGTGCAAGTGATGGCAATAAATAACAAGAAGTTGACGTAACCTACTTACGTCTCTCTCCTCTCTCTCTCGCTCTCTCTCAAACCCAACTACCACCACCAACAACTACCACCACCACCACCATCATCCCTACGCCACGTAAACGACCCCAATGCTCTGCATTTACTCGTGTCCCTTGCGCGGGGGCATGCGACGGAGGAGTTTTAAATGCAGAGCATTTCAGTAACTCACGATGTCACCCGCTTTGACGTCCGTAGGCGTCCGTATTCGTAGTCCGCACCCCCCCCCCCTACACTATATAAAAAAAATACTATCCGGCGCCTGGTTTCGATCCCTCGACCCTGCGGGCGGAACGCAATGTACATGGTGCTCTACCCACTGCGCCACAAAGCCGACACAGAATGGGAGGCTACGAACGCGCCTTATATACTTGACTCATTTAAATTACTGCTGACGAGCGCTCCCTCGTCAGCAGTTGCCGCAAGTGCAACAACATTAACGTAACGCCGACCACTTAACGTCGTGCGCCCCCGGAAATGCTCTGCATTTGATCGTGCCCCTCGCGAGGGGGATGTTTCACTGTGTCGCCGTGTGAACAGTTTGCCATTACAGTTTCCGCCCGCTGCGGTCGGTGTCGCCACGGTTCAAACCATTGCAGGGGAGCTGCGCGGGCGTTCGTTGATCGGCGTGCGTTCCGGCGTGGTGGTTTGATGTTTTTTACCCAACCGGCCAAACCGCTACCGCTCACTGACCAGCCAGAATCACTGATAATTTTCGTTTTTGCGTATTCTGGTTCTTTTTGTCTGTCTCTATGTCTGTCTGGCTGTCCGTCTGTCTGTCTTTAACTCTATTCAGCCGCCCGGCCAAAGTAAAATGCTTACTACGCAATAGTCTTATATACTCACAGCCAAACGTAAACGTCAAAGCCCGGTTAATATGTTGATACTTGTCAACTTTGTTGAACAAGAACAAGACATTACGCAAATAAAAGACAGGAAATTAGTACACAAGGGTGATTTACAGTGTTCCTTTATTAAAAAAAATAATGAATGCTTGGTTTTTTGATAGCAAATGATGTTATACATCTACTGCAGAACAACGCGTACCGTCTGCTGTTGCCCGCGCCACCTCCTGGCGGCATATGAGAAATCACGCGGCAAGAGCAAAGAAAGGTTCCACTAGCTAGGTTTCACGTTCTGCTTGGAACGCACATGGGGCACAGCAACGCGGTTTTATAAACCTTGAAGTCGGCCGCCTCGAATCACGCGCGTCTCCGCTGTGCTGCAGCACTGGCATCGAGGAATACCGCCTGTAGCAGTGGAACGCGGTAAATTTAAATCTCCTTGAGCAAACCTTTAGTGTGCTTACCTTGGGATGAGCGCGACGGAACAGGCACAGCATGAGAGGTGAGCGGGAAAGGAAAGGGGGTCTTTTTCTTGCAAATGTGTGCAAAGACTATCGTCTTTTCACGACATTTGCAACGAAAGGAGCAGATACGCGGCCAATTGTTTACTCTGTGTTCCAAATTAATTTGTTTGCCTCAGATTATCTTTTCATGTTTGAAATGATTGCTTTCTTTCGCTGTGATGTCTAAGGTAAGCTTAGGCTGCCTCATGTTAGGAAAAGTGAAGTGGCAGGCGCAGCGTTTTCTTTACAATGCTGTGGTGGACGTAACTTATATTACTCCTGGTACATTGGGACGACACTATAGACACAGCCATTATTTTGTGCTTTAACGGAGTCTTATGCCAACGTCTCGAATTGGTAGAATAGTTTTTCTCGCAACAAATGTATAGTAAGTAATAAAGTGGTGGAACGTTCTATTTTCATGCTCTAGGATTTCATTATAACTTCATTACGTTGAAGCGTGTTGCAAATTCGTGACATAATGTACCTGCTGTTAATTTTTACATTTCTTAATGAATAGATGTCTTGTTATGCGGATATGTCCTATCTTCGTTTAAGAAATTATGTAAACGTGGCAAAATTCCTCAATCATGAAGCGTGAAAAATTTCTATTTTAAAGTTTGTTATTTCGCCACCACAGAGCCTCATTGAAGCATAGTTAGAAACGTGTGAAACCTCATTACCCTCCATCCCCCCCCTCCAGAGAGCACACAAGAAAGTCATACGTTGCCGTCAATGTGCATGTATCCCATATGAAAGGGGATACCACTGGTGAAAGCAGCCGCTGTGTGTGAGAGGGGGGGGGAGGGGGGGGGCAAACCAACGACGCCTCCCGTGCCTGTTTTTTTTGTAGCAATATTTTTCTGTGGCAAGGTATGCCTAAATAAAAATATACGGCTACAGCATTTCGATGGAAGGATAAAGGATTTTACAACGACCCTGAAGGAAAACACAATGGCTAGTACAATCAGAAGCCAATTTTTATGTTGTTCCTTTTATTGCTTCCTGTTCAGTTCAACGACTTTTCCTGTGTTTTCTGATCTTTATTGTCTTTTTCGTCCCATTTCTTTCATAAGGGAATGAAGGAGGTACTCCGAATACCGTCACTCAACCTGCATCCTGCTTACGTCACTGTTTCATACAAACGTACAAATTGGTAGTGTGACGGTCGTGCGTGTGCCCCGGCTACACCGAACCAGACGGAGGAACTTTGACCTCACGAAGTTTTCCCGTGGGAACGCGCGGCCGCTTCGCTAAGGACATATGGTTCCGTTTTGCCTTGGGGCGAGCCAGGCTTCCCTCCTGCTTGATGCGCCCTTGACGGGTGCAGGCAGCCGCGTAGACCACCGCCGCTTGAAGCCGGCCCTTCTCCCCCTCTTCCCCGCCGCTGCTCGGACGTAGGAGGAGATAAAGGGGAGCGGACGGAGGGGATCGGGGGCAGATTTGGTGCGAACGTCTTGCTGTTCGGAGGCTGTCGTAGGACCAAACCGAAAGCGCGTCCCTCCCAGGAGCCCGCACTCTGCCAGCGTTTCTCGCCCCGGTCCACACCTCGAGCCCGCCGAGCTACCGGTCCTGCCGGCCTCCCCTTTCTTACCGCGGCCTACACCTCGAACCCGCCGAACTACCGGTCCGGTACTCCCTCCCGTTCCGGTCCGCGGATCCACCGCGCAGGCCTTTCGAGCCGCCGGCCCCTCACTACGTCCATCTCCTGGCCCCGAGAGCCACTTGACCCATCGGCGTCCCATCGACGATTGACCACCCCTGCAACCCTAAAACGAGTCCGCCCAACCTGGTGAGGAAGCTGGCACCACTGAGGCACCCCATTAAACTAATTGTTAATGATTTTCGCCCGCCTCAGTGTGTCTTATTTCCTCCAAGCTCTGCGTGGAACCACCTTATTATAAGTTGTGACTAACCAATTAACGAGCGTCACATATGGTGGCAGCGGTGGGATCCACGTAGGCTAAATCGCAGAGCTAAAGCGTGAGATTCCACCCTCACGCTCGGAGGAAACGAGACACCATGGCCGGGTGTCTCGTTTCCTCGTTGGGCCGGGTTTCCCAAGCGAGCGTGATAGGCGCGAGTGTTATGGCATTGGGTGGCATGGTTCCGTTCTTCACGGGAGATGGACACGGGGTCAACATCGTTTACTTTTTGCATGTCTTGGAGCCAGTGGGACATCTCAGCGGGTGGTCTGACGCGCAGTTTGTAGGCATTGCACGCTGTAAAATGGTCGGTGCAGCATATGATTTTGCATGGCATGATGAGGCCGCGGCCGCGGCTAAAACCTACTCTTAGTTCAAGAAATGGGCACAAAAGCGGTTCCACACTGAGCCCGAGTGCGAAAAATTGCGCAAAGTTATGTGCGCCAGTCAAAAAGACACTGAGGACGTGCAATCGTTCGCGGTGAGGCTCCGCACGTTGGGCAACCCGGCTATGGGCGGACGTGGTGACGTAGAGCCTCAATCGAAGCGCGAACTCCGGAGAGAGCTCCTCGACGAGCAACTGCGAACCCAATTCCTGAACGGGCTAAGGGATACGATTAAAAGGTTCACGCTCTCCCGAGACCCCAAGACCTTGGATGAGGCGGCGACTCAACCGTACGAGAGGAGAGGAACGAACAAGCGGTGAATAGGAGTCATGCGCCTGTACACAGCGTGCGGGAAGGCGACAGCAGAGTCCTTCAATGCTTTAAAGCATTGAAGGACTCTGGCGACAGGCAGACCGACGAGCTGCGTGCGCGCCTTGAAAGGGTTGAGCAGCTTGGGAGGCTAGCATCGAACTTCAAAACAAACAAATGCGCGACCGCGACAGCCGGAGGGGTAGTTCTCCGCGACGGGGGGCTTGTTACAACTGCGGGAAGTACGACCACTTTTCGAGGAGCTGTAGAGAGAACAGGCGCGCTGACGGCGGCACGTGAGGAAGGGGGAACCCAAACCCAAGCGCTTCCGAGACGAACCAGGGAAACTATAAGGGCCCCCTTGCTCAGATAAACGCGTGGAGGCGGAAAACGAAGCGGGCACTCAGACTGCTGTTATAAACATTTGTGGGGAGGCAAGCCCGATTGTAGAATGCGGCTTGAATGGAGCTCTGTTGAAATGCCTAATAGACACTGGTTCCAACGTCATCCTTTTAAGACATAGCGCTCTCGATGAGGCTACGCTGGACTTAAGCAGAAACTTAGGCGGGTAGAACAGAAAGCGAACCTAGTCGGCATCACGGGCGATACCTTAGAAACGCTTGCGTGTTGTGAAGTGCCTGTGGCGTTGGGAGATCGCCATTTCACGGCAAGGTTTTTTGTTTGCACGGAAAAAGCCATGTCGTCGGTAGCTGGCCTTATCGGCCAAAACATTCCCACAGAGTAGGGAATAGACCTTTTACAGAGCAAGGGGACACTAAGCTTAGACGGAGTCGAAATACCCCTTGTAAATTGGGCTGGTAAGGTCGAAAGGACCAAAAATCCCGGAGATTGGCTCACGACGGAGAGAACCACAATGCGCCTTGCAGAGGAAGGCATACTACCACCGCTAAGTAAGCGCGTGCTGGCAGGCCAGGTCGCTTGTGAACCGGCGTATGGGCACTTGGGGTTCGCAGAAACTGCCCTAGTAAATGTATCTGGGCTTTCCGGAGCCTACTCCCTAGTTAGATATTCCGAAGACGCCGGTTGCCGGTGCGCATTGTAAACACTACACTTCAAGAAGTCAGGTTACCTCGCAACAAAGTGGTCGGGATCCTCGTTCCAGCCGTCGTGACCGCACAGGCGGTGGAGGAGGCAGTTTGCAGGCTTATCAGCACGGCCGACTTGTGGAAGAAGTTTGACCTTTCCCACATCAGCGAACCCGAGAAATCCTGCATTCGGGATCAGATCTCTGAGTTTAGCTCTGCCTTTTCCACGGGAAACACAGACATCGGCCACTGCGAGGTGATAAATCACCGGATTTCTACTAACGACGCAGCGCCTGTCTATCGTAGGGCATACCGAATTCCTTTTGCCAAGAGAGACGATATGGATGAGCAGAGTAACGATTTTCTGGACCAGGGAATCATTGAGTACTCTACGTCTCCGTGGGGTGCGCCGGCGCTGCTGGTCGTGAAACTGGACGGGTCATATCGTTTTGTCGTTGACTACCGCGATTTAAACCGTGTGACTCGCGTCGCCCCGTACCAGCTACCGAACATTTCTGAGACGGTGGAAGAGCTAGGCTCCGCCAAGTTTTTTACCATCGTGGATATGGCTTCCGGCTATTGGCAGATAGAAATGCACGAGAATGACAGGGAAAAGACCGCTTTGAAGACGCCGTCGGGGCATTACCAGTGGCGACGTATGCCAATGGGGTTAGTTAACAGCGCCGCCGTATGGCAACGCACGGCCGACGTCATCTTTGCAGGACTGTTGGGCAAGGTCTGTCATGTGTATCTCGATGACATTATGGTGTACAACAGCTCACTTGAGGACCACCTGACCGACCTGCGGAACGTATTCCAGAGAATACAGGCGGTGGGCCTTAAACTCAACCCTTCCAAATGCCAGTTCCTTAGGCCCGAAGTCAAATACCTCGGACATATTGTATCGGCAGGAGGCGTGCATTCCAACCCGGGTAAAGTGCAGTGCGCGCGTGACTTCCCCGAGCCCACGGCAAAGACCGAGGTGCGGCAATTCCTGGGCCTTTTGTGATACTATCGCCGGCTCATTCCCAACTTCGCCGCGAAGGCTCGTCCGTTGACCCAACTTACCACCAAGAAACCGTTCCACTGAGTCGAAGTAGAGCAGACGGCCTTCTCTTCTATGAAAATGAAGTTGACGGAGGCTCCAGTATTAAGGTTCACCAATTTCAGTAGACCATTCACGCTCGCGACAGACGCGTCGAAGGTGGCTGTAGGAGCGGTGCTATCACAGGAGTTTGAGGGGGAGGAACATCCGATAGCATACACGAGTTACCAGTTAAACTCCGCGGAGCAGAAGTATGGAGCCATGGAACAGGAATGCCTCGCCGCAGTATGGGCCGTCCGCCATTTCCGGTGTTTTCTGTACGGGCCGCACTTCCGCATTGTCACTGACTGCTAGCCCTTAAAATGGCTGATGAGCGCACGCGACACGAACTCGAGGCTAGCGAGGTGGAACCTACTTTGCAGGAGTACGACTTCAAAGTCATTAACAGGGCAGGGATAGCGAATCAGAACGCCGATACATTGAGTAGGGCAGCAGTCCGGGTAGTCGAGGATTTCGCGCCGGTAGTTGAACAGGCCCGTATAAAGCGGGAACAGGACGACGACCCGCAGCTGCAGCAAATCCTCAAGTCACTTCAGGGCGGCGGTCGTCATGCGCAGTACTATGTGGATGACAGAGGACTACACCGGTTCAGAGACAAACCAGACGACACTAAAGGGCGCCTGGTGGTACTGGCCTCCATGAGAGGCGAGCTGTTACGACTTCACCACGATGCTCCGTACCCGAGTCATCAAGGGGCCCGTAAGACGCGTCAAAGGATTAGCAGGGCGTATGTTTGGCCCGTGATGCGGCGAGACGTTGTGGAGTACTGTCGCAAATGCCTCTCCTGCGCCGTTCACAAAACCCCAAAGAATCAGAAGCGTGCTCCTTTACAGGTGTTTTAGAGGCTTAGCACCCCATTTCAGAGCACGGCGATGGACATAGTGAGTCCACTGCCGACTACCTCAACGGGGAGAAAGTACATATTGGTCTTCGTGGACCATTTGAGCCGCTACGTGGAAGCTGTTCCTTTAGTTGACCAGAAAGCAGAAATGGTTGCGAGAGCATCTGTAGAAAAGGTAGTACTGCGACACGGTGTGCCCGAACAGCTGCTGACCGATCAGGGTAAAAACTTTGTCTCCCGTCTCATGAAAGAGGTCTACGATCTTTTAGGTATCAAGGAGCTACAAACGACCGCGTATCATCCTGAATGTAACGGCGCCGCAGAAAGACTGAAGCAAACGTTGGTGAGCATGTTGTCTCATTTTGTCGCTCATGACCAACGAGATTGGGATCAGTGGCTTCCTTTCGCGATGTTCGCTTACAACACCACGGTTCATGAGGGCACCAACGAGACCCCCTTTTTCCTCCTCCACGGGCGCGATGCAACGACGCCGAGTGTCGATGGTGAGGCGGCTAAGATCCATTACAACACCATGGAGGATTACGGCGCGGAACTGTCTCGACGCCTCTTTTTATCACACCGGCTGGCGGCCGAGGCTCTCGTCAAAAGCGCAGAAAAGAGAAAGGCGAGCTCTGATCTAAAAGGCCGACCCAGCTGTTTCGAGGAAGGCGACAACGTTTTCGGGAAGGTAGAATTCCGGACACCCGGACTGACCAAAAAACTTCCGCGTGGTCGAGAAGCTATCTGACGTCACGTGCAGAATCCGTGAGATCCAAACTAAAGAGGAGAAAATTGTGGATGTATACAAACTAAAAATTGCTGTGTGCGAAACCGGAAATAAGCAAGAACCGGTAGCGGCGGCTGACAGAGACAGGCCACGACCCCCGTCCAGTGAATGCATAACCCCAACGGCGAGCCCGTTCGGGGACATGCCGCCCGAAGCTGTGATCGATGAAATTATTCAGAATTCCATCCAATTGTTCCTTCCAGCCGCGGGAGGCGGCCACCCTCAGCCATTGCACGATTATGTCTTGGGAAGCATGGGTGCTGCACCGTATCCTCCCTAACACGAGATGGTGGGTGATGCTTCTGGGGCAACATTCCGAGCTTCCGCAAACCGTACTTTTTGCGGAAGCCCGTTCCGGCCCGCGGATCCACCGCGCATGCCTTTCGAGCCGCCGGCCCGCCACTACTCCAATCTCTTGGCCCCGAGACCCACTTGACCCATCGGCGTCCCATCGACGATTGACCACCCCTGCAACCCTAAAACGAGTCCGCCCAACCTGGTGAGGAAGCTGGCACCACTGAGGCACCCCATTAAACTAATTGTTAATGATTTTCGCCCGCCTCAGTGTGTCTCATTTTTCCAAGCTCTGCGTGGACCCACCTTAATAAAAGCTGTGACTAACCAATTAACTATCCTCACGGTAGTTTTATTTCTGCGAATTTATCAGACCTCAAAAGCACGAAATAACATATACAGTGCTTCAAGAATTTAAACAAACCATCGGAATTGTTTCTTACCCACTAGCCAAGACAAAAAACTTGATATTTGAGTATAATTAAGGCCTACATGTTAGACTTCATGTTTACTTGAGTAAGCACAACAGCGTTGCTAGTTCAGGCACTTCAGAAAAAGAGTACAAGGCAGAAAATAGCTTTGTCTTCCTCCCAATTCCTAGAGGCAACACAAAGAACTTAGGTAAGTCTTTTCTTCAGTTTGCGTTCAGTGCACACATGGGAAACAGCGTTACGGCACACAGAAACAAAAATTCACCCATCTCCACGAAATGAATCATTACGAGTGGGTGAGGCACTGGGGGTCGTTCTACCGTAAATCACCCGTGATACTGCCCACTCGCGGACGTAAATGAGTGGCAACGCGTGTGAACAGTATATGCTCCGGGGTAGCTTGCTGTGGGCTTTGCTATTGAACCACTATACTTCCCGACATCGGTCGGCAAAACTGGATGCCACTCACTTACACTAACTCAAAAAAATATATTTATCCTAACGCACTCACTCGCACTCGCACTCGCACTCGCCACTCGGCCCTCACAACGCGCACGCACTCGCACTCAGGCTCGCTACTCCGCCCTTACTACTCACACTCACCCGCGCTCACGCTCCCCCCTCCACCCTCACCACTCGCACTCACTCCCGCTCACACTCTCCACTCGTCCCCACCACTCGCACTTCATCACCAGCCTGTCTACGCCCAGTGCAGGGCAAAGGCCTCTCCCATTATTCTCCAATTACCTCGGTCCTGTGCCAACTGTGACCAATTTATCCCCGAAAACTTTTTGATCTCATCTGACCATCTAACTTTCTGCCGCCCCCTGCAGCGCTTGCCTTCTCTAGGGATCCACTCTGTTACCCTAATGACCAGCGGTTATCTTGCCTTCGCATTACATTCCCTGCCCACGTCCATTTCTTCTTCTTAATTTCTACTAATATGTCTTTAACACCAGTTTGCTCCCTGACCCACTCCGCTCTCTTCTCGTCCCTTAATGTTACACCTATCATTTTCCGCTCCATTGGCCGCTGAGTCGTTCTCAATTTAATTTGAACTCTCTTAGTGAGCCTCCAAGTTTCTGCCCCGTAGGTGAGTACCGGTAAGATGCAGCTGTCATACACTTTCTTCTTCAACGACAATGGTAGGCTGCTATTCATAACCTGAGAATGTCTGCCATATGCACCCCACCCCGTTCTGATCCTTCTAATTATCTCTGCCTCATGGTTGGGATCTGGGGTCACAACTTCCCAACCATGAGGCAGAGATAATTAGAAGGATCGCACTTACTCGCACTCAAGCTCACCCCTCCACTCCACCACTCGCACTCAGTCGGACTCACGCTCCACACACGGGCCTCACTACTCACTCCCGTTCACGCTCACCACTCGTCGTCACCATTCGCACTCATTCGCACTTACGCTCACCTCTCCGCCCTCACCACTCGCCACTCCTCCTCACCACTCCTCCTCACCACTCGCACTCACTCGCGCTCACGCTCACCACTCATCCGCACCACTCACACTCAATCGCGCTCACGCTCACCACTCCTCCGCACCACTCACACTCAATCGCGCTCGCGCTCACCACTCGTATTCGTCGCTTACACTCCCTCGCACTCGCACTCACCACTTGCAATGGCCACTCACACTCGCAATCACCACTCGCTTCCTCCACTCAGACGCACTCTCCACTCCCATCACTCACTCACGCTCACTCACAACCACCGCAAGTTCACATTCCAACTGACTTTTTTTACAGCACGGGAGTTTTAACTTCGCCTTATTGTAAACCACATGTATCGTTCCATTTTGCGGAGACCTTCAATGCGGCCCTATTGACACCGACACGAGTATGTTATGTGAAAATAGAAAAATTGGTTGTTTTAAGGGATAAGCTTCACATTGGCTATGAGGCACGCCCCAAAACAACCATTAACTCCTACTAACCTGCTCCAACTGGCAAAAAAATCCTGTATTACGAGAAATAAAGCCCGAAGCTTTCTCCAGTGCAAGCTGAGTCGAAGTCACAGTTTGAAATCGGAACTTATTCAACAGTGTTAGGATGGCGCAATTGGATAGACGTCTGCGTGATATCGCGGGAAACCCAGGTTCAATCCTCACCAAGGGAAAGGTTTTTTTTGAGGAGCTTGATGTGCCTTCGCTTAACATCTTTATCGTTTTCTTAAAACCCAGTACGTAAAGTTGGCTTTCCTACAGAGCTTTTACTCAGGCTCCCACGCTATCCGCGAGAAATAAAAGCTTCACATAAAAATTGCGAAGTTTGCACTATGTGGCGCAAGGCCTGCTCCACAACGAAGCTGGGTGATTTCTTTCTCTGTAGGCACACTCTTTCGATGTAAGCACCGCGACTTATTGCATTACGTTTGAAATTGTTAATTAACATGTTTCATAGTCGCTTTTCACTGCGGTAGTAGTAGTCATTGTCATATCCATCTATACTGTTGTTCATGCATGACTGGCGGGTCCGTGTCGTTTGGTCCGCAGGTGAAATCGACTTCGCGAACTGGGCGTCTGTAGCGCGAGCTGCCTTGTGCTCCCCCCTTGAGGCGCAAGCATACGTGAGCTGTTGTCTTGGTATTTTTTTGCGAGCGCCACGCGCAAGCCAGGACGACGCCGGGCACTCCTTGTGAGACGCTTGCTCGCGCGCTCGCTAAACAGCCGGAGTAGCTATGACGAAGTTTCTTTTCTATTAAAGGCTGTCTCTCTCTCTCTCTTTGATGACGCCCCACACCGCACACATTACGGCCAGCAACAACAGCTTCACTGTCAAAAGCACGTGCTGGAAAAGAAGTAACACGTAACCTCCCAAAGCAGCAACGAACCTGCTATGCGCATCAGCTAAAAAATATTTCTCTCTGGCGAAAGTCTTCCAGCTTTTACGGCAGACTCTATGCAGTGGCGTCTGCTGCTTTGCTAGGCCGAGTATTGCGCCACAATACATAAAAAATGATTTAATTTCCGTTTTGTTGAGAGCGCTTTAGGTTACCTGGTATAAAAATTTAATATACACGAAGTGGACAGTGTGAGCGGTACTGTAAATTGATTTATTACAAGTACATTATTTCCTTGGAGACCAAACAAGTCGGAAGTGTTACAAGATACAACTTGAAGGGGGGGGGGGCAAGTGTGGGAAAACGTTTCACTATAACTCACAGGTGACAGGCGGCAAAGCATCAAAAGTGGGTAAAGGGCACTTTTCTTTTGTTTAATTTTTAAGTAGCAGTGTATTCCATGCATGACGCTTTTGATTCTTTGTATGGTTTAACACACCGAAACTGCGCCGGTTATGAGGCGCGCCGTAGCGGAAAGCTCCGAATTTATTTTTAACACTTGGGGATCTTTAACGTGCGCCAAATCTAAAAAAAACAGGAGTTTTTGCTTTTTGCCTTCACCAGAAAGTAGCCGTCGGGTCCGGGAATCGAACCCGCGTACCTGGTGCCTTTTCTTTCCATGTGTCCACTATCTGTAAGCTGCGTTTAATTAAATCTATTTCAGGTGCGGAATAACTGAGCATGAGTTCACGTACGCGCTCTGCTCGCTTTATATGTAACATACTTCTCAAGTTTCGCGTGTGGTTGATCTGTTAATTTTCCAAAACAAGAATTTTCAAACATTGGGCTGCCCTCTCAATAATAAAGTGCAGCCACAGATTGCCTGAGGAAACTGTTTGCTGGCATGTGTAGCGGTGTCCTTGAAGCTTCTTGCGATCGTGAACTGCGTTGAGTGCGAACTGAGAATAGATGAAGCAAGAGCGTAATTAACAAAGTAAGAGTCAACAAGGAAACAAAAAGGCCTTTAAGCTTGTCCGAACGCCCCGTTTTACGCTTCCTGCTTTCGGAATTACAAAACAGATTTCACGCTGCTGACGTTCCCGGCATTTTATGACTGCACCACGATGCAAAAAAAAAAAAAATTAGTGCCCTTACACTCTGTGAAGATGGATGAGCTGCGGAGCTGGACGCAGTACACGAACTTCAGAGGGAGACAGGGAACTAAACCAAGGGTGCAGGCGGCGAGTCATCATGAGAAATACTATGTGTTGTGATGCTAAGGCGAGCTTACTTCGTTTGCATTCGAAAGGTACGCACGTCGGCGCATATGAGTCAATGCAACATTCACGCAACATAACGAAACGTAAACTTTTTGGTGAAGTTTGCAAGAAAATAGCAGCGGTGAAGTTTTCAGGTGTGTCAAACACCCGGATAGCAACAAATCACATGCCTCAATGCACGCACCGTAACTGCCGTAGAAGAATGTGTGACGCCAAGTCCGCGTGGAAGCGAGCATCATAACAGAGTGCCGCCGTAACAAGTAATGGCAAACACAGATACGTTTCACACGCCAAGGTCACGAAAATGAGCTACTACTCCTTCCACAACACGCAACTCGCCCATCCGAACCATTTTGCCATCCTGATACGCGAATCCGTGAAAAGCTGCGATACCTTCCCAAACGAATACTGGCACTCACAATTTGCGCTTCAGAACAGCTGGCTAATTGACAGCTGCAGCAAGCCGGCCAATTATGTACACGAAGTACTACGGCACTAGACCACGGTGTTTCGTAATGCCTCCATCGCAGCGCTCAGCGGCAGTGAAGTGCAATCGCTCTCTTGCGACGACGTTACCGACACTAATTCCAACACAAAACGCTGCGAGCCAGAAACATCATTCGGCGAGAGTGCGCGTAAGAGCCCCTCATTGAGTCGTGACAGTGAGAGTATCATTGCATTATGGCGTCATACGTCCATCCAAATTGTATTCCTAAATCAACAGGCCAGTGGAGAGTTGATTCCACGGTGCCTTAATTATAAAGGGGAGTAGCCACATATTCCCGCAGCTAAAGGCAGTCGTTCCATGAACTAGTGGCTGTGCGTACGAGTGGTTATCGCCAGCAGCAATTACCACAGCAAGCGACTCCTGCGACGAATGCCAACAGCGAGTGATTCTCACAGCGGTAAGCCCCGCACATTGCGCAAGAAGCGCGGGTTCACTCGCAACTCATGAGTGGTGAGCGGGGCTCGCCGCAAGTGGAACTCGCACTCAGGAGTGGCGAGTGGGGCTCACCGCAAGTGCAACTCGCACTCGCGAGGGGTGAGTGGGGCTCAACGCGAGTGGAACTCGCACTCGTGAGTGGTGAGTGGGGTTCACCGAGAGTGGCTTTCGCACTCGCGAGAGCTGACCGTGGCTCGCCGTCAGTGGAACTCGCACTCGCGAGTGGTGAACCGGGTTCACCGTGAGTGGCGCTCGCACTCACTCGTACTCGCACTGACCAGGCCAAAACGACGGTGAAGCTCACTCACCACTCACTCGTGAGAGGTGAGTAGGGGGTGTTTGAGTGCCCTCATGAGTAAGTTTGCCGACCTATGCTTCCCGAACACTCAATTCCGGATCCACTTGGCGTTGTTGCCGCTTTGCCGTCGCTTCTCGAGCTCTTGCCTTCAAGGAAGTTTATTGTCTGCGTAGACTTTGGGCCGCGGCATGGCGTGGATTACATTCGTTTTCATCCATGGCAGAAAGAGAATGTGTGGTCTGGAATGGCTTTATATGCGCCCTTGCACCGCAGCTCCCTCGCTCCTTCTCTCTTTCTCTCTCTACCCTTTGGTGAACTCTTTATTTTGTTCTTGTTAACAATTTGCGAACCTTTTCACAGATGTTTTGAATTACACGGGGCTGTGCGCCCCTTCTCTATCTCCCTCTCTCTCTGTATCCTTTTGTGAGCCTCTTATTTTTTCTTGTTAACCTTTTGTGAACTTTTAATTCACAGATGTTTCGATTTACGCGGTGCTGTTCCGTGAGCACAGACACCGGACGGACGCCGACAGGACAAGCCTCAGCCCAAGGGTGCTTCACCCCTAAAAGAATAACGACAGAAATTTTAGTTTTATCTTCTACCCGATGTCCTAGAGGCAACACAAAAGAAATAAGTCAGTCGTGTTTGATTTTCCACCGAATGTCCTAAAGGCAACACAAAGGAAACATTTCAGTCTTGTGACTTCATTTTGCTTGAGTACGCAGATGAGCAATACCATTGCGTAACTCAGAAAGAGAAGAAGCAGGTCTGTTTTAAAGTTTTATACTTCTCGAACAAAATAAAATCTTTGTATACGGATTAAAACTTGATTTTTAACCTAGTACATACAAAGGTAAAACACGATGGCTGTCTGTCTGGCAGTCTACTAAAATACACAGCCTGGTAATATCCTAAAGGTAAGAGAAACGATACGTCCAAGGAAATGCCGCATAGTCAACATGCAAGAGGCACAAAGTAAACATAAAGGAGAAATTTATTTTTTTGAGGGCGAGTTCAACTCGGCTGTGCAAAACCATTCCCGAGTTCTCTCCGAGTTATAATGCTAATCAAGCGCACCCAGCATATTCGTGGACGCGGCGCAGCGACCGAAGCCACACGCAGCCATAACGTTGAGTTTGTCGATGTTATTGCGTCGGGCTGGACCACGAAGTCGTCATTTGATGCGCGCTAGCAGCGACAAACAACTTAGCGCCAAACAAAAATGAAGTACCCAGCCCACCGTCAGCCAATCGTGCCACAGTCGCGGGCGTGTTCGGTCTGCAGTGAAGTTCAGTGGTGTTCTAGCCGAAAGAAATGGCCGCGCAACACAATTTCCCCACGGGAGCTTTGTTCATACCCTGTGAAAACACCGTAGATGACAAATGACAGAATTTACAGGTCTAAAATGCGATTCCTATTGCTAGAACACGCTCTTGACAAGCTGAAATGGGATGGTTTCTGGTAAGCGCCATCCGTACACCCTAAAAAAAGCCGTAAACAAAAGCCATATTTGATGGTCGGGAGCAGGGCGCGTTGCGGTGGCTAGAGTGTACCCCTTTGCGTACGTCCTAACGCAGAGCTGCACAAAGTCTACCCTCAAGCGAAGTAGCAAACATATTGAGTGGAGGAACAGAACAGCAAGAAAAACAGACCGCCATGCTCCGGGCGTGGCCATCTTCCAGGCTGGGGATTTAAAAGTAGTAGGGGGGGTTATCAAACTTATCGAAGGTAATGGTTTTTGCAGATCGATTTCAGATGACTCCGCGTGCGGGTAACACATATCGTACACACTGAACATTTTTAAACCCTTTTCGGCGAATAATGGTGCCGCATCAGAGGCAAAAGGGTGTTGCGAGGCCATTACACCCTTTTTCTTGTATCTCAGCCCCCTTTTCGTAGCTCTGCACCCTTTTTGTGCGAAAAAAGGTTGTTGACCAACTTCAACATCCTTGGTTTTCGCACAACTTCCATACAGAGTTTAATACTGAAAATGGTTTAAAAACCTTTTACCCTGGCACACACCCTTAAAAGGAGTTTGTGTAAAAAATGGCGTAAGAAGGAAAAATGGTGTTTGTGATGAGCTCCAGGAAGAATACAGGCACAGAAAAGAAAACAGCGGAAGGAGACGAGGCCAATCACTCGCTAATGGGTATGCGCCTCCAGAGAGGAAGACGAGGAGGAACGCGACCGGGCTTTTGGGCGGACGAGCGTCAGGGGTGCGCCTGCATAAGCTGCGAATACACCCATCGACGGCGCCCATGCGACTGCGCCGGGACATCACCCGGTACCTCCTGGTCACCAACCGGATCCGCTACTGCACCGGGCAACAGCCCCGCGATCCCTCTCCTACCCTTCTTGCTGCGCCTAGTGGCTTCGCCCGTCGTTCAGGTCAGCGTGGGATGACCGAGTCACTGGCGACCGAATTACTACGGACTACATAATTGAGACTGTAGTGTTTTTCTTCACGCTTGTGCTCCGTATGTCGAATCGCCGAGGAACTGCGACAGGGAAGGACCTAATTGCGGTTTACTCTCCCTTTGGGTTTTTTCTCCCCCCCCCCTTATCCCCGAGGTCCCTCTCTGTGCAATACATTGCATCTACGCTTCACCTTCATGTTGTGGCCTCTGTCATCATTGATCTTGCGTGCACGTCTCGTGGTTCCCACCACCGAACCCTGAGATCATCACAATTGGCGTCCGCGAAAGGACCTCTTCAATAACATCTCGAAGAGGTCACGAGGCTTGTCCAAGAGGCGTGGGGACAGAGAACCTACATGGAGGTGGAAAAGTTAGTGGCCAGCGCAAAGTAGCTGGGACTCCGTGATGCCGCACTGCGGGAATGGGTCAAAGCGGAGCAGGATCGGTTGCGCGATGAAAGGGCGGCAGAACGGGAAGCTCTGAAGGCTGCAGCAGAGCTCGAAAGCGCAAAGCAGGAGAGCCTAAGGCTCCGCTTAAGGGTGCAGGAAGGGGCACAAAACAGTAAACAAGCTGAGGTCACCATGGCGTCCCAACCTAACCCCGCTCCTGCCATGTCGACGAGTCCGCATAACTTTATTCCTCCGTTTGATGAGCGCAGACACGACCTTGACGCTTACCTCCTTAGGTTCGACATGGTCGCTACAGCTCAAAAATGCCCGGAAGATAAATGGGCCGTCGAATTGAGCACATGCCTCACCGGCGATGCACTCTCCGTCGTCGAGGGGGGGGTGACGCCAGAAGATTCTCTGGAAAACAAAAAATCAAGCTGGCGCCCCTGCAGCAGTTCAGTTTTACCCCTCAAGAATATAATGACAAATTACGCCAGGCTTAAGCTGAGGACGGCGAAACAGGAACTCAGTTCGCATCGGGACTCTCGAGTTATTTTGACCGATGGCTCGAGACGTCTGGGGTTCCTAAGAAGTTCGAAGCATTACGCGATAAGATGATCGCGGAACAATTTTCCAAGTGTTGTTCGTCTCAGCTGGCCATTTTCATTAATGAAAGAGAGTGCAAGTCGACCAAACAAATGGCTGAAGGTTGCGATCGCTTCCTTGAAGCTCAAGCCCTGACAAACATGGGAAAGGTCAGGGAGGAAAAGAAAGAGCTACATGCAGACCTTCCTTCCAAAAGAGCTTCCACCGGCTTTTTATGTGAAAAAAAAAGTTCCTGCGTTTTTGCAGCCGCCCTTACCATAGGATCGACTTGCCGTTCAAGCCGGGTGAACTTCCCAAGCGTTGGAGTCCCACAAAAGGGCCGAGCGCCAGGCCGGGGATTCGCTTGACCTATTTTACCAGTATGTGCCCGGCACCACCAAGGAACACGAATTCACATGGTGCCTTCCACAGCCACCATGGACGCTCAACTCGCAACCGCCTCTGGCAGGACATGCCGCCAGACTCTTTCACCCCCGGCAATGGCGCAACGCGGCATGATGGCCTGGGCCCCGCCAGATGAACAAGTGTCAGGGGCCCCTCGATAGGGTAAAGGCAGCTTTCCAGACGTGAATTCCCCTTTCAAGGATCGGCATCGACCAGGGACGCCTGTACCCATTAAAGAATCCGGTGGCTGCCCGGCGGCACCAGAATTCAAACACCTTCCGCATACGAGGCGAGTGCTGTACCTCTGAGCCACCGCTGCGGTAAAAGTTACGACCCCTTCCATTGGGGCATTTCCCGACAAAGTCGGGTAACTTCCCAAGCACGAGATCCTATGTGCAGGGGCTGCGTGTACCATGTTTTCACTGGGTAGTGCCCAGCGGTACCGAAGTACCTCCCACATTCTCGTACACTGTTAGAAAAAACCGTAAAATTACAGCGAACTTTACGCCACTGGAGCCGTAAACGCGCCGTAGGCGCTGCGAAACCGTACGTTCCCGCTTACGGTACCTGTACCGTATCTTCAAAATACGGACGTTCAGGCCTTCTGGCCCCTTATTTCTGCTTCATTCAATTATTAGCAGACATTTCCATAGCGTATAAGCAACGTACCCAGCATTTTCACTTTATTTCGGCAACATTCTCATCAAATTTCTCGTCTCTACGTTTCTTCTCGGCGCAACGTGACCGGAGCACCAAGCGGGAACCGCGCGGCTGATCGCGGAGCGAGACACGCATGCGCAGACAGCCCAACGAAAACTTTTTTCGCGCCGTCCGTGCCGTTCGGAAGCTTGCGGGCTCCATGACTGCGAAGTTCGTCAAGGGCGTATAGTTTCGAGATTTGTTTGACCGCTGCCAACGCTGGAACAACGAGACTGCTTCCACGAGACTGCTTCCACGGTAAGAAGTCTCCCGTGAAGGTGGATGATTTAGAATTGTTTGGCAGGTGTAAGTTGTCCATGTCGCGAGCGTTTTAATGCCGCCGAACGGTTGACTGAAGGTCGCGAGCTAACCCTCGCGCAGGCAGCTTGGAGATGCGAGATTATACTACATGTGGTCGCATCGCGTCCCTTGAGATAAGGAGCTGGGCGTTATAGTAAATAAGGTATACGCGGTCGCATTGCGTCTCTTGAGATAAAGAGCACGGTGTTACTGTAAATAAGGTATACGCAGCGTGTAAACAGCCAGTTGGCAACGAACAAAAGGCAGCTTAGTTTACTCGCGAGTGTAGCCTCTACGAGGCGAAATTAATTTAAAAATTGCGTTGTGGGCAGTTCTGATGCAGTAGTATGATATAGCGTGTTCTGTATTTCAGAAATATGCCATGCACTTTACGCAAGCTGCACGTTTTGTTCCCCCTGCTGCGTCCTGACTCAGCCTTCACCGCTAGGCATCTAGTTTATGCGGGAAAGCTGTAGCTGGGTTTGACGCAACGAAAAATGAGAGCGTAGGATGTTATGGGGCTTTTTTTTTTTTTTTTTTTGCCTGGTGTTTAAGAGTAAGTTAAACTACGCAATTTTTATCTAGACCAACTTCACGAAATAGATGTAACTTCAAAAAAATCTTTCTGAAAAATTTTTGAACAATGTCATTTCTGCTGGTAAGTATAGTAGTGTTGGATAACATTAATATGTATGATACTTTTATTACAGTGCTTGTTTTTCAGTGTTGGCTTTATGATTTTTATCATGCATAATTGTTTTATGGAACATGTAATTCTACTCAGGAGCCAAGACGTTCGCCGCGTCGCTTTATTTGTTCTAGGGGCGCAGCTCTTTTTGGGATGGAAGTGTGGAATAAAAATACCTGTCTTGAAATCTCGCTCACGTTAAAGATCCCCACCCCAATCATTAATTTGCTGCCCTCTATTACTATGCACCCATAGATTAGTTACTTCAACGTATTCAATCTCAACAATGAAACCTAATTACGTAAAAAGCAAATAGGATATCTTATGTAAAGCTTAATGCGACTTTGCAATTTATAAATGGGCAAGTTATGTTTGCAGTTCAGAATATGTTTGTAAGGATGGTGTACACAGCGTGACGACAGAAGGGGACAAGTGGAAAGACAAAAAGCATGCTATTATGTCTATTTATGATTTTATTTTATTGTAAAAATCCCACAAACAGAATGTAGCTGGCCACTCAAAAAAAATCTAGAAACCCAGGCCTGCTTCAGAGCAATGTTAATCTGCATCGCGATCCCAAGCCGCATATTTCCTGATGACAACATAACATTTTGGTTCTTTAATGGCAAAATGCAAGGAGCACTTATTCATTTGTTATTGTCTATCTCAGTTTATTTCTGAAGCATGCTTGGGTTTCTAAGTTACATATTATTTTCCTGTGACAGTGCATGTGCTAAAAACACGATCTCTGAAATATATATACGTGTGTGATCTTTTTATGATAACATTTTCAAGTCAGACCGTGTTCATGGTTGAAATACGCAGCGCATGAAGATTGAGATGGCGTTAAAGAGACCTCTTTCACTGAGCATTTGTCATTTTTCTGCATATTTCATTCATTTGACCCCTTGCCCCCGGGTGGGGAACAGGGGGATCGCCGTGTGTTTCGTGGGTCTAAAGAAGGGAAGTTTCCCGGTGTCGGAAAAGAAGTTTTTGAGTGCCTTGATAGCACGCAAGACGGTGCGCTGTGAGCCGACAGCAAATGTGAGGCGGCAAGCAACTTTACTAAGGAGGGTATAGCTCCATGGCGAGTACGAACCCACTAGCATGTTGCGAATAAAAAAGAAATTTGATTACATAATTACCTACGTGTTTCCACGAAAATTGCAAGGCTCTGACAGTGCTTCTCTGAGCAACTTTATTGTATGAAATTTCGACCTTTAAAACTGTGGCAATTTTGTCCTGCATAATCAACCCTCCCCCCAAATTCACGCCGAATTTTCTGGGAAAAAAAGTGGGTTCATTACGCGAGTAAGTACAGTATGCTCAATCACCTAAGAACAAAGGATTTGTATAGTTGAGTGGGTAAGCTCAAGCTAGGCATAAATGCCTTGCGTGTGAAAGAAAACTCCAATGGTAAATGCAATTTTGTGTTATTGAATGTTGATGCCATGTTATTATATGAACTCTTTAGGCTCACAGGTGTCAGCCTCAGGCGGAAGCTGTGCGGCGTGCCAAAAGAGGAGTGGCCGAGCTGGTGTTGTTCATTCGGTCCTCCTCCATGAGCGAGTGCGTTCTGGAGTGGGCCCTAAAGATGGAACAGGCTGGAACTAATCTTGGCAAGGAAAATGCTGATTCAATCTGCCTGATCCCACTGCTGGTGTCCTACTTTGGTGACGACCTGGAGAAGATAATGCAGCTGCACGAGGTAAGAGTGCTCCCATGTCTTGTATTGTAGCTGTATATCTGTGTGCAGTGATGGTTCAGCTATACAAAACAAAGAAGGCAATGCATAGTACTTTTTTAAGTGTAACCTTTTAATGATATTTATCTGTTACAGCTAAAAGAGGGTGGAAGTGAGATGGGAGAAATTTCTTCTCCCAACTTTGGGTGTGAGGATTCCAGTTAGCACAGCCGGTAAATAGTGATACCTTCTGCTGCACCCTCCACGACAATCGAGAAAATTTTAATAAGTGCCAATCCATCAGGAATGCTTGGTAATTGTTTTAAGTAAATGAGTAAAACATTCTTTGCAGTAGAGCACTCTTTGTTTTCAGATCCACATTCATTCAGAGAGGTAAAAGTTGTTTTTTCTAACCAGTTTGCGGGCATTCTTTTTGCTCACCAAAATGGATGGGAAGGTGGGAATTGGGATTTCGGAGCTTCAGTTCCTTAGCCAATAACTGCACTTCGATATTGAAGCACTTGGGGTGATATATACCAAGTACAAATATTGTTATTGTTTCCTGTTGCATTGACGCAAGGCAAAAGTGCCTTGAATACTCTTCAGCTTGTTTTCTCCTGCATGCACAGAAAAATGCTGTTACACCAATAACAAAAAGATTTTCCATGTTTCTGTGTTAATACTGTCAGATAACTTTTGAAGTTTGTGAAATGCTGCAGCCAAGATGGTGTGGCAGAAATTCATTTCAACATAGGTGTTATAGATTCTACACTCTGGCATTCACCCAGGCTCGTAGCAGCATCTGACAGGTTGGCTTTAAGCAAAATGCTATGTGTTGCTGACGTCGTGCCATAAAACACCTCCCACTTTCTTTTCTGTCATGCTGTGCACTAGTGGTGTAGGCAGACCAATATTTCAGAGGTGTTATACACCAACAGGAAAAAAAAGGTGTGACTGCTCTGGTTGCCCAAACAATATACGTCATTTTTCTCTATGCATAAATTTTGGGGGGTATTCTGACATCACAACAGCTGCACCCCTACTGGGCACTGTTTTAGATGAAACAGAAAAATGTGGGGGCTGATATCATGTAAGAAGTATAGGCATGTCTTAAAAAGCTGGGATGACTGAAATGCACCAGTCCTTGGGCACAAAAGTGAGATGTAGAGAAGAGAAGAATAATTCTGGTACAAGAAGGAGTGGTTGATAAACGTTAACAAGCCTTCGAATGTTTGGAATGTGGCTAGCTGAATCCTCCAATGACCACATGCGGGCCTTTTCTTCACCACTCCCAAAACTTCAAGACTCCAGTAACACTAAAGAGAGGCCATGCGTTTCCACCTTAGCCAGGACCTAGGAACTGTTTCTTGGCTGCATGAAACCTCAGTACGACCATTGCTTACCTGTCCACCATTAGGACATTTGAGCTGACTCGGTCACTAGCAATAACCAACAACCTTGACCAGGCAACACTCTCACTCCAGGCCCTCATCTAAGCTTGCACCATGTACATCCCACAGATTGTGTAGTGGGAACTGTTAAAAGCTTTAGTCTAACTTGTTATTTGACATTTTAGGATGAAAGCTTTAGATATCTCTGTACCAAGCGCACACGGCGTGAAGTGCCAAGTAATGGTACAAAAAAGTGGAAGCTGTGGGCAGAGCAAGTGCAAGCTGGTGATCACATACCAGAAAAGGGAAATAGCAGCGCAGGAGGAGGTTTGAAGGAGGGCTGGGAGAAGGAGGAATTGAACGCGCCTCAAGAAAGTGGAACACCAAAGGAGTGTGGGGGGGCTGCCACACGTTCTATACAAGCCGCCTTGAAGGGTAAATGTATGGACGGGGACTAACAAGGACGCTCCTGGCAATAGAGAGCGAGTGGAACGAGCTTTTGAAGATGCAATACATGTGACAGGGTGCAGCCGCAAATTTCAACAAGAGTTCAACAAAAGGCCCAAGTAGGCTTTCACATTCTTAAAAAGTTCACCCAATAATTTTTTCTGTTGCTTGTGAGGAATTCGTGTAGTTTGGCTCTCCCAATGCGTGGCTACTGCATTGCAGTCATATACAGTTACAAGTAGCGAGGACTTTCCTGCAGGATAGGGGCTATAACGTGTCACCGAAACATTATGCACAGGGATTGTAATTAATTTTTCTGCTTCCGGATGGCCTAACATCAACGTTGCATGAAATGTGACGTGTGCGTTCTCACCTCTTACATGCATGACAATTAGTGGACTACCTGGAGTAAATTATAAGATGTCTGCATATCACCCAAGCTTTTGGCAGTGCTACACATGCTGCCTGCAATAATACGTATATAAATATACAGGTACATACAGGCTATGCTCGTTACAGCGGATCCGGCAACAACAGACTTTCGGTTACAACAGTCCATTTCTGTTGCTTTGTCTGGTCCCCATGCATTTTAAATGGAGTCCACTCCGCTCATAATGGACCCGGCTAGAGCAGACTATCGGCTACAGTAGACTAAATTTTAGGCGAAATTTTTCGACTGAATGTTTAAATCGGGCTTCCGCAGGGTCGGCATGCTTTTTCTTTGTTTAATTTGGCGAGAAAACCTATGTCTGGCAACATTGTTGGCAGCCGGGTAGTTGGCGCAGCGAAGGTAAACCAGTGCCAGTAGACTTGTCTTTTTTTTGTGTGTTTGCGACCAGCGGCATGAGTGGCAGGGTAGCTGATTTCACTGTCGGAGAAATTAAGCCCATTTAGCGCTGTCAAACATTGGGAAAAACAGGCCGACATCACGAGAAGTACAGGCCTGTCTAAGCAGATGGTCCGCTCGACGATCAAGAATGAGGCCGCTGCCGATAAACGCGACTGTGGTGAGATTGAACAACAGTGCTACGAGTGCGCGAAGTGGGGCACCTGGAGTTAAGTCTTCCCTTCGTCACAGTTTTTTTTATGTAATTAAGAACCCGGGTTCAGTGAAGGTCAGTATTTATTATTCCCGTGCATGCATCAATCCCGTTTCGTTCGGTGAAAAAGGTAAGAAATGCCTCAGGGGGGTTGGTTCCCGTACATTGTATGCAATCTGCCGGTGGCCGTGCGCAGTCCAAATGGTCTAACTTTCTATTTCACAGCTGTCCATCACCAGATTATTTCATTACAGCTGTTTCAATGACCTGACTAAAATCATAAAAACTGTGGAAGCTGCTTTGGGGGAACGTCAGGCAGCGATTGGATTTTTCTGACGAATGGTTTCTGGAATTCTGCCTTGTCACGAAGGGATTCAAAGCGCCCAGCTAATTCTGATGGGCGCAACTGATTTTTGTAGCTGGTTAATAATTGCTCCTAGTTATATTCTTGCTTCATTTGTTCTGCTTATCATGCATCTTTACAGACTTGACCGCATGCAGTAGGCCTTTTCCAAGTGCTGGTGCTAAGCTTTGGAAATGATATTTAGGCGATTCTTTGCCCGTGGGCAAACACTGAGGTGCTGCAGGCATGTAAAAACAACAGTGTTTGTACTATGTATATGCAATATCGGTCAAAGTACCCAATTTTGCACTCATAACCCCTCCCCTTCCCCTCCCGTGTCTGATACTGCATACTTCGGCTACAGCAGACGTTTTTCTGAGGATTAAGAAGGTCCGTTGTACCTGTAAAACAACAGAATAGATCAAAGGCCTCTAGATATTTGGAGACATCTTTAAAATGTGTTCTTATTGCCCTTCTATTTTTTCATTGTGTATTAGGCATCAACAGAACTTACAGAAGAATTCCGGACCAGACTTCCTTGAATTGCCAATTATTGGAGCGCTGGGTAAGCTTTCCCAATTCATTTCCTTTTATCCCCTTCATTTTTTTGAAGGGTTTTGATAATTAGCTTTAAACTTGTTGAAACTTTGTATAAAATGTGATACATTTCAAGCCTCCAAGTTTGGCACAGGAAATTGCGGCATTAAAAATGGCTGGCATGAATTACATATATTGGCCAAGCATATACTCTGTTGGGTTGTAGGTTAGCCACCCGTCAATCAAAAAGAGGTTCAGGTAAATATTATGGCCACCTTGATTGTTAAGAGTATCGTATCGTGATCATCAATTTCAAAAAGAGCAATGTGGGCATGCAGCACCATTGTTTTCATTGATTCAACTGGTGTTTGTATTCTGCCAGAAAAACGTCTTTTCTCTTTGCCAGATTACTCATTAATTTTTTTTTTGTGTGTAGTAATACAATACTGATTTTCTGATAAAACACCATATTTCCCCACGCATATAACCCGCCCCTGCATATAATCTGCACCTCCACTTTGAGATGCCGAAAAAGAAAAAAAATATCCTCGCGTATTTCCCGGACATTTGATTCCCGGACTACTAAAGAAAACGCGTATATTTAGCAAGTACAATACACTGACTGCAAGCCGAAAGTCACAATTCGCCATTCTTGTGTTTTCTTCCTTGTATGTTTCGTGTAATCGAAGGCTTAGCCTGTGTTACACCACGCACATTGCCGTGAACCTGCACGAAAGGGAGAACCCCATGCATTATGTGCACCCTACTTTGCCACTAGAATTTGGGCATTTTTGGTGCGGGTTATACGTGCGAAAGAACGGTATCTATTTCAAATGTATTCTTTGCTTCCATCTGTTTTTGCTCTGTAAGGTAACCTACACATTAAGGTAAAAGAAAAAAGCTTATGTGCACCTTTTCTCAAACTTTTCTAGGTCAATCCTAAGCCCTCTCGACCACAAAGGACTCAAAGAATCGGCTTTACCTTTAAATGTGACAAAAATATTTTATAACAGTAAGAAAGAAAGGTGTCTTGTCTATATATCCGACATAAAATATTTCAGCCTCGCCCGGTACACAAGCTTGTAAATTTTTTTGCAGCCTGTACACTTTTGGCTTGGCCTAGAAAATTTTGACAAAGACTGTGTGCTTCTGTTCTGTGAAATCTGCCTGACATTTGCTTTGCGCTGCACAATGCGGACATGTATGAGCCATGGTAGCAGTTCTAGTAGTTTTGAACGGTCTGGCCTATATATATATTTTTCCACCCGGTTTGTATTCTTCGATCCCTTAAGGTGCGGTCACACTTGGCTGACACGGCAGTGATGACAATGCGACGGCAACGTTTACGAGTCGCTGAACCATTGGCCAACTGCTCAGTTGCCAGACTACGTTGTTATACTACGCTGACGGTGACATAAACATGTTGGCCGATGGAAAGTGCGCGTAGTGTAGCTGGCTTGCCGACCGAAGGCGCCAGCAAAACCGTTAGCCCGACCAGTCGCCTGACGCGTCGTTGAGAATAGACCGAGAAGCGAAAACTGCGCCCCTACAACATTCGTGCCACAATGAATGCAGCTCTGTTTGGTTAGTTTCTGGAGTGTAATAAACTCAGTAACGTCCATGAAGCTCATGCAACTCAACACTAGCGCTAATGCGATCCGTAGTTTGGCTTTAGATGCTTCCGCCGTGTTCTTCGGCGACACCGCTCCCCCGAACTGCAAACTGCACATGTGTGTGCTATCGGCTCGCCTGTACAAAAAAAAAATCAGTTTCATGCAGAAAAAAAGTTACGTAGGGTAATTTGGGTAATAACGGATAAATATCGGCCAAGGTTTTTATCGTAAAACGCAAAACCAAAGTACGGCAAGCACTATCCCTGCAGTGTGAAATCGCAGTCGCAGCCGGGCACACATATTTTCGCGAGCGCTTTCGCGAAGCAGTGGAGTTGATGGCGATAAGCTATTGTGGGGGCTTCGGGGAACATTGCTTTCAGTTTACCAGCCAGGAGTTCTGTAAACCAGCTAGTAAACACCGATGTACTACACGAAGGATGGACCTCCATCTAGTACACAGGCTAATTGGCAGCTGGTCGGCATTTGTGTTGGGGCACAGTGGTGTCATGCGTCGCGCCGCTCGCTCGCTCGCTCGCTCGACGTTGCGGGTTCAATTCCTGACGGGGTGGGTTTTTTTTTTTTGCGGTTTTTAAAGGAGCATGGTCTGTGTATCCAATTTTCGAATCATTTTCTGCGTGATTTTGAGAAGCAACTACCTTTGTTATGGAAAATTTTCTTCGAAACAGCGAGTGGCGTCTGGAGCCACAATTAAGCTTACTTTTCTTGCACCGCGTTTCTCAAAAATGCGGTACCATGGTGCACTGTAAAGCCTTCTCTATTAGAGGAGGTTAAATTTCCGCTGACGTACGTACTAATTTAGATGCATATTCTACGTGCTACAGAGGTCTTTTTGCCGGGGTTCATCCATAAAATCCGTATTATTACTGCCACGGCAGCAGCGAACACAGCTCTTTTATCTTTGTTTGTGATCTAACAAGAAGTTGAGAAGTACACACAGTACAAGCAGCGCACACGCGAGTACACACGAACGGCTTATGTCGCGGCAGTCGTGACACGATACTCTAAGTTTGACTAAAGAAAGAAAGAGATCCCCAGTGGAGAGGGTCGCCGTGCGGTCGTCGGCGTGGTGTGACAAGCGCGTCGGCCGACATCGTGCAGACACCGAGGCCCCGCCGATTTCTCGCTGACGCAGACGATTGGCCAACGGTCGGTGTCAACGTGGTGTGACATGGCTGCCGACAGCTCGCCGACACGGTGTTGGCCGATCAAATCGTCCGATGGTCAGGCTAGTGTGACTGCGCCTTTAACCATTTTGTTTGTTGCCAGTGTGCCAGTTTTCAACCTACCGAGTTAAAAAATGCTTTCACATGAAAACAAGACAACTCCGAGTGCACTCGACTCTTTTACAGTCTGTGAAGACAGATCAACCAGAGAGCTAGCTTGTCTTTAGCACCTGATGGCAACAGAAACAGTAATGCTTTATTTGCGTGCTTAGCAAATTAGCATCCTAGAATAAGCATGGAGAGGACAAGGATTTGTACTGGCACCTTGTTTTGCTATTACAACACCGAGCCCGGAACTCTGATTCAGCGGATTTTGTTTTTTTTTCTTTCAAAGTTCTCCATTATGATAAATGAAGTGTGAAGAGACTGCTCTACCACAAAAAAAGTGTGGAATGCTTGGGCCATGTTTTCAGTTTTTCAACTGATTTACATGCAATTTTAGCAGAAGTGTATGCTAAAGTGCCACTTCCCTTGCACAATCCTCTAAAATCGTTCTCACATTGGCTTGGACAACATGTTAGCAAGCTTGTATGGCTGAGTATGGCCAACTAGTTTTTACCTTTTGAAACTGTGCATAAAATAGCACGAACAGAGTACAGAACTTGGTTTTAGGAAGCAGATGTGACAGATACAAGTGCCAAATTGACAATACCTGTTTACCTTATCAGAAAACAAGATATCCTGGTGTAAGTGTTTTTGCCACGGCATGCTCAAGAGTGTGTCGACTGACTTGACCACCCCTTTTCTGGCTGCCTGAGGCAGTTCACTCCTCCTCTTGTCCTTGCAGCCCGCGATGCTTCATTTATCCTCCTTCCTTCTGTTTCAAAGCAAGTCTGCCTGGCTGTCGTGGCACTGGGCTAGCTCAGCTCAGAACAATTGGAACCTTGAGAAATGGTTTTCCATGTCCACCTAATTTCAATAATTAAAATCAAATTAGATTCTTGAGTGTATAGTTAACTTCACATTCGCAAGGAAAATCTAACTAGGTGCATGAATCACGTACGTCATGGTGGCATAGAAGGAGCCGAAACGTTTATTGAGAAAAAAAAAGAAAACACTTCATATAAATGCCTGTAACATATACAGTAGACTCTCGTTGAGACGAACTTGGTTATGACGAATTTTATGGGTAAAATGTCCACCTCTTTTGCTCTCTTGCCACATGCACAGAATTAGGCAAGCGTCTGCTTAAGACAAATTTTTAATAATATGAACAAATATTCATGGTTCCTTCAAATTCGCCTAAATGGGAGTTTGTTGGATATCGGGGGACCGTCTGAATTGTAATGTAGCATTTGGTATTCAGATGTATTCTAATAACACTTGTCTGGGGGATGTTCATGGAGACTATCTGAGCGATTTAAACAAAAGAAAAAAGCAGCTGCTTCAATCACTTTTGTATTATATATTTCCAGCTGTACAATTATGACTTCTTTGTCTTTCTCAGGCCAGACACTCTTTAACTGCAGCTGCCACGTGTTTGTCGACCGGGCACTTGTCGTGGAAAATATAAGCTTCCTGCTTGGGGTGGAGCTTCTTTTGGCTTTGTACTTCTGCCTGAACATCAAGTATCCCAGAGGGGTTGCTTCGACAATGGAGTTCATTCAAAGGTAGGTTGTTTTCTGTTTAGTTTAATACTCTGCTTATTGTTGGTGTAGTAGCTTCTGGTGAATCTGCCTTGCAGATAACAGCTGTATTTTGTTAAACTTGGCATCCTCATAAGCAGTGGTGCTGAGCAACATAGTCGTGATACCACCTACTTATACATCTGATGCGGCCAATCAAGTTAAACTGTGAAGACAAAATGCAACTGTTGGTTATTCAAATTATGTACTGCATTGACCCAATCACTACGAGGCCAATTTTAATGCAAACTTCCAACAACTAAGCTGAATAATAATGGCAAGAGATGTAGTAGTGGTATGTCACCTGCCACTTTCTTGCCGAGTCCATATGACATCTTGTTAGTGCCACTAGCGGCTGCAGTCTAAAGCCATTGCCATGAAGCATGACTGTGGGATAGTAGTTGTGCGTCAGTTGTGTTGCAAGACATCATTCGAGTTGTAATGTGCAATTAGCACACCATTACCTCAATTTATAGTATTACTGCTGTTACATCACTTCTGTGGTTTGTAACCGGAAATTTTAAGATCTTTCACTATTTTTGTCATTCTTCAGTTTAAAAAAACATCTTTCAAGCATGGAATGTAGTTGAGCGAGCTACCTAAGGCTAGTTCTTTCTGACCCGTTTAAGCAGCACTGTAGAGGGGCATGCGGTGTCTGAATGAAATATTTTATGCCACAAAATCAAGGAGAAAGTCAGTTCATTGCAGCAACTTGAAGAGAAGAAATGACAACTGCAGAATAAAAGTGCAGATTCAGCAGGTGTGTCGGTTACCGTATTATGCGGAATAGAGATCGAACTGGAATACAAGTCGACCTCCTGACCTTGTAGCCGAAAAATGCAAAAAAAAGAATTGGTACACGCTATTGGTTTATTGAGGATACAACCTGTTTCGTCTCAGATTACTCTTTGGGGTTGTCATCCATGGTGCAGACCAGGGAATTGCTTATGCAGCACTTTTTAAACACTCACAAGACCGTCTCATCGTGAAGCAAGCGCAAAGCATGGGAAAATCGTGTGCACACCGTACTGATAGCCAGTCTGTGCAGGTGGCTAGCAAGCATCTCAGGGTATCCATTCATAGAGATGTCACACGGCGCTTGCAGACAAAAGTCGCCACTTTGTACAGAAGCACAAGTGCACATAGCAGCGCTTTTGAAACGAGGTCTTACGAGCATTGCATACAAAGAACTGCCCTTCAGCTAACACCAGTAGCACACTGTAGATGGCCTTCAGCGACACCAAACTGGCGCAAGCCAGACACATCATGAAAAACTTCCGAATTTTCGTTTAATTGCTGCTGTGAAATGGCACCACGTGCTTAACCTTATTTTGAGCGAGAAGGAAATGTATGCACACATTCACTGACAGCGAGAGAAGCAACAAAACAAAGATTGTGGTGCGTCCGAGTTGTTGAAGAAAAGTACTGTAGAAGTGCAGCTTGCTGGGCCAGTTGGTGCATATCGAAAGAATGGGAACCAGCGAAAAAGACGCAAAACACGGGGAGGGACGAGACAACAAAACGCCGGACAAGCAACTGAAATTTAATGAAGAAACCGACACACTCTCTGAACAACCAAGTCAACGCATGCGCCAACACGTACGTGTGAAACGAATGAAGATGCTGTTGTTACTAACTACCTCTACTTTCGTATCAACACCACTCAAGTTTGAACGAAGCCAATTCCTTTATCGCTGAGGATGATAGACGGTGCGCTAATGCAGTTGCCTTCCTGCTGTTGTCTTATGAAGAACGCCTCCAGTATTTCCCTCTCATTCTTAGTCCTGCCTTTTCCAAGGATCGTTACACTATCAAATAATGGTTCGCACTTGCACTGTCGACAGTGAAAGGCAAGGTGTCCAGCTCCTTGAGAACTAACGCGCAATGCTCCTCCAGCCGCTCATTGACACATCGGCCGGTTTGGCCGATGTAAACCTTCCCACACTTTAGCAGAATTTTATAGATGACACTGTGCTCACACTTAACGAATTTCTTGGCATGGTTTGTCTTACACGCGCATTTCTCTTTTCCCATATTTCCAAAGCACGCGCACAGTCTGGAGAGTTTACACGGCGCGGAAAAGACCACTTGAACCCCGTGCTGCGAAGCAATTTTCTTTATGTTGTGCAACACTTTATGTATATACGGCATTACTTCAACCTTTCTTTTTTTTCTTCTTTTCATCTGGTCCCTGTGACTAAGAATTAGAGGGAAGTACTGCAGGACTAAGAATTAGAGGACTAAGAATTAGAGGGAAGTACTGGAGGCGTTCTTCATAAGACAACAGCAGGAAGGCAACTGCATTAGCGCACCTGCGTCTATCACCCTCAGCGACAAAGAAATCGGCTTCCTTCAAACTTGAGAGGTGTCGATACGAAAGTGGAGGTAGTTAGTAACAATAGCATTTTCATTCGTTCACGCGTACGTGTTGGCGCATGCATTGACTTGGCTGTTCACAGAGTGTGTCGGTTTCTTCAATTAAATTTCAGCTGCTAGTCCAGCGTTGTGTTGTCTCGTCTCTCCTCGTGTTTTTCGTCCTTTTTCGCTGGTTTCCGTTCCTTCGTTGAAGAAAACCACCGGTAGTATAAAAAAATTAGAATATACAATTTGTAGGGAAGCATTTCAAAACGCGCCCTAGAAGAAAGGTCGACTTGCGTGGAGCAGTTTGTCAGATATATAAAAAAATTTTAGTTTGCATTGTGCTCTTGCCATGCAGTGAAGCCCAACCTAAATTTCAAAATGTGCAATTTCTGGCGGTTCCCTGGAGGAAATCTGGTGGTTTGACATTAGCAGCGGCAGCAATTTGCCCCCACGTAACATAAAAACATCTTGTCAATGACCGACTTAGCATTTCCGGCCAGCAGAGTATTTGGGGCAAGCGCGCAATGCGGAAAAACATGCATGATGTTGAAAACAAAATGAAGTTGATGCTTGTTGACGCTCACCGTCAGTTATGATGTTCTGACTCGCTAATGTAGCCTTGCTTGCAGCAGTGAGGTGCAATGCGCTAGAATCGTGCCCTGCAAACTTTTGCTGTTGTGTGATAAAAAAAGATCAGCATTACCAGCCTCCTCCATTGCAGTGCCACCTAAAATTTTTGAAAAGAAACAGTACAAAACGTATTGGAGACTGTCCGAATAGAGGGTTCAACTAAGAAATAACACTACACTCTGAAGATAGCCTCGTATGAAAACGAAACTGGCAGGCGGTGTGTAAGGCGGTTTGAAGCACTCTCCTCGTCGAAACTGATATCTGGTGACTGGGTGCTATCGTTTGACTTGCCTGGGAAGTTCTCATCACAGAAATTGGGTTAGGGTGGGTGAAATCAGGAACGGCAGGCTTTTTTCAAGGATTAGTAGCGGATGCTCAAGGCTTGAAGGTGGCTCAAGTAGGCTTGAAGTTGGGTAACTGCGTGGTAGCGCCTATATGAATTTCGCCATGCAGAAATGAAAACGAAACAGTTGTAAACTGTTCGTTAATGGTCCTGTGGTAAGTGAAACTACAACACACCTTAGAACAACGTACGCAGAGGGAATAAAACTACCTAAACAGACACTGCTTGACATTTTCCGCCAATTTCTGAGATTATTACTGTCAGAGTGCAAGCCTGACGATGGAAAATCGGCTTCTGATTCACCATTATAAAGAAAAACAAACGCTGATGCAGACTAATTACCAGTGGCGCGTATTCTTCTTCAGTAGCGTTGACCACGCCCCTTTTCCACACCCAGGTAATGCAAACGCTTCTCAAAAATCACATTTTCATTGCAAAAATGAAAACGAAATGGAATTTGAAAGGGCATTTTCTGAGCTAACTCCAGATCGTTCCAGAAACGGCTGGAATGCTGTGAAAAGGGGCTCCCAAGGTATCTTTGAAATTGAACGGTTTTGAATAGGTGCGGTAACGAAAGAATTAAGTCGCTGTGGTTAAGTCACTTAAGAAAGAGGCGTCACTGTGGTAATAAAAGAACAGGCTAAGCCAGCAAGGAATTTAATGTGTTGGCTGGACTGACTGTTATCTGTTTATTTTGTTTTAGGTACCTAGTTGGCATCACACCAAGTGAAGGTACCAAACAGGAGGAAGTGCGGTCCAAAGGAGCGGAGTCAAAGGCCATGAAAGCCGCCGCAGAGCTTGAGACATTCAAGAAGAAATGGAGCAATGTGAGTTGCAGGCCTTTATAAGTTGTGTGGTGAACTGTATGCGTCTGTTCTGGAACTTATACCCCCCTCCCCCCCCCCCCCCCCCAAAAAAAAAAAGAAAGACTCCACAACCACGAGAACCCCACCCAGGGGGATATACACAGCCTCCCAAGAGGATACACAATATGGGGGGTTGTCGTTCTCCCCAGGAGGAGAACGACAACCCCCTCAGGAGGATTTCGACACCCCCTCAAAATCAAAATTCTGGATTAACCCCTGCGTCTGTTCATATGACTGAAAGTACTGCACCCAATAAGTATTCTTTTAATCTGGGTGTATTTTAAAGGAGCCATGAAGAGAAAACACAAGTTTGGTTCATTCAAAAGATTGCCTCGTTAGAATCATACTTACACCACTGCTAACGTAAACTTCGCTCAAATAAGCTATATATTTAGGAAAAAAAGGGAATGGCCATGCGACCCACTAGCTCATTTCCCGCAGCAGAACCTATGACGTCACATGTTACAGTTCTGGGATTTGCGGAGGGTGGCAAAAGCAAACGCAAATTAGGCAGAGCTTACAAGCTTGCCGAACGAGCTATTTGTGCTTAAATGTAGGGCAAATTCTTTTCAAAGCCATAAGAAGGGTGGGACAAACAGTGAAAGTTTCGGAAGCACACGTAAACAGAAGTGCCGATGTGTACTGCTGTTGGTACTGCGCGCGCTATGCTTGGTTTAGCTGCACAGGACTGCAGGGCTTTGGGGTTGTCTCAGACTACACTTGCCGACTGACGCAAGGAACGGTGTTTTACGTGAGCATATTTATAGAGCGAGCACTATGTTTCACGAAGCAATTATTTTCTTCCTGAAGAAAACCAAGCCAGGTTTAAATACGGTCAAAAACAAACCAAAGGCCACGGAGAAAGAAATTTTTGCTCCGCGCCAAAGGCAGAAAACGGTATGCTACGGTATGGTGGCGCCATCTAGGTTCACTAACGGCAAACAAGGCCTCCCAATTGGCTGCAGAGCTATGGTCCCTAGAAATATCTTTCTAGGGACCATAGAAGAGCGCTCAATTCCTGTGAAGTCATTGCGGACCACGAGAACACTCGATTTAGTGGGAAAATTAAAATTTTAACTTAAATTAATCAATTTCTCAGTGAATAAAACATTGTTTGCATTTGGACAAGCGTTGGGGGCACTATAAAACATTAAATTTTTCGAATAACACAAACTTGTATTTTGTCTTCATGGCTCCTTAAAGGGAGTTTGCATTTGGACAAGCGCTGGGGGCACTATAAAACATTAAATCTTTCGAATAACACAAACTTGTATTTTGTCTTCATGGCTCCTTAAAGGGAGACATGGATGGATCCTAAAACTATTCCTTTTATTTTTAAGTAAACTCTGTTAAACTTGTCACTCTTGCTGCTTCTTTTCCACTGATTTCAAATATTCCGTTATTTTTTTAGTTTGTCAATTAGTTCCCGAGATAATTAGAGGCAATTAACCATTTTTGGAGGAACAAGGGACAAAGCAGTGTTGGTCATAAAACTGTAATCTTTACATTTTCCAACATTATGAACCCTGGTGAGTGCAATAAGAGAATCAGTTTTTTGATGCATCGCTTGGAACTAATTTTAAAGCCCATTAAACTTCAGTGTTTGAAATGGGCACTCAAAATGGTTCCTTGCCACTGGTGCCACTAAGGTGTAAAGAAATCAGTGGGGGAAAGCACCAAGTCTTAAAAATTTCACAAAGTTTACTTAAAAATTAAAAAATTTTTTTAAGAGCAGTGTCCCCACTTAAAGATATATCCTGTACTGTACTAATCTGACTTGTCATGACTTACTTATCATGACTTTGACTTACCCGTACGTTCTTACAGGTAAATTTGGCATATAATTTGAAATTCCACTTGCTTTTTGCCCCAGTCATTTGGGCCTAACTTGCTTTCCCTTGGTTTAGAATTGCTCCTTAGGGTGTTTTACTCCACATAGTAATGAGCAATTCTTGCCATTTTCAGCAAACTGCATACAAATTACAGTATCCCTTTTCACAATGTAACATGTCACAGTGTAACATGGCACACTGATAATGGAAAAGACGAAAGCAGCTGGTACTGTCATTATTTGGATATATTACAATACACGAATACATTGATAAGAATGGCCATAAAAAATCTCAAAGGCGAATGTCAAAGGTGATTCTCAAAGGCAAGACAGGCACACTCAAGTTAATCTTTATACCATAATTACACGGTATAAAGATGCTGCACCCTTACAAGTGAGAATCTTCTTTCCCTGCTTCCTCTGTCACCTCCGCGTGCCGTCATGCCGAGGTTCTCATTCTTATGCACGCGCTATCTCCCGCAGACGGGCGGCAATTTCAATACATTTCGAAAACAGAGCAAAATGTACTCATACAATTATTAGCCCAAGCCGTTCACGAGGTAGTGTCTACTTTTCTGTGAGAGACTAATCAATCCTTTTTGGTGGTAATGATGGTAAATTACTGGAAGCTATCATTTGTAAGTACGGTGGCCTCTGCACTAAAAAAATGCAGACACGTCTGGTAGCTTGTTATAATCAAAGGTATGTTTTAAAGGTATATCAGCTTTTTTTGGCCTTATTTTTTATGTACCATTTCATGGTCGTCCTCAAATATACAAAATAGGTCTACGGCATGCATTTTCACCCAGTTTTAATGAAGAATGAAATTAATATTTTATTGGTAATGGCTTTGGTAATTGTCCAGGCTTTGGTAATCTCCCAAATAAAAATACTTTCTTGTTTTTGTTTTCAGCTGCTCTGCTAAACTAGTTTCTGGACCGTCCACTGGACAACTGGACAATCTGATCCAGAAATGTTCGTCATGCAAGCCCGTCAAGTGATACGAGACAAGTTGCAAGTTGCAAGTCCAGAATGATGTATTATACAGTTCTCAATATAGCCTCAAAAGTACCCTTGTTGCTGTCAGTCTTGCCAATCTATGTCGATTTGTGTCATAAACAACACAAATTCTGTACACCAAATATGTTTCATTGCAGCAAAGTGGTGGGTGGAAATTGTTAACAGATTCAGTGCGCATGCTTGAAGTTACATGCTAACTGCAGAATTTCTTCTCTTCTCTATTGTGTTTTAGTAGCGTATTCAAAAATAGTACCACATGTGCCTCTTAAGAGTTAATTGCACTGAGAAAGCTAAATGAATCTGGAACAAAGTCAAACGGGTCAAGAAAATACAGTATTTATTAAGGGTACCAGTGATTGTGATTAAACTTCAAACCATTAATTAAATACTAAACAGATTAACGATGATAAATGAGCATCTCTTTAAAAGTTTTTTCTGAACTTCTGCACTGCTGTGCTTGTGCTCTAAGTTTATGCAAAGGTCACATTATGTAGTCTATCTTGTTTGACAGTAAGAATGCCAGTGGTACCTGCTTATTTAGAAAATGAAATAATTTTGCCTATGAGAAACTGTAGCCATTTCAAATGGCCGTGGCTAACTAGTGACATTCCCAAAGGCAAATTTTTTTTGTTTTCTATATAAGCAGGTTTTGTGTCAAACAGAATAGACCGCATAATGTGACTATCGCGTAAGGTTAGAGTGCAAATGCAGAAGTGGTTTGTTCAAAAAAACTTTTATAGGCGCTCATTTTTTGCCGTAACCCTGCTACTGCTGCGACAGTTGCGATACAGTTAGCCTGCTTTACGGTTCAAATTCATCCGGTAAATGCCGTATTGATCTTTTACAGTTACACTCTTGTGAAAGTGCATGACGGTGTCAAACCGTAACGAAAAATAATGGTTTCTTTTCCATAAAAATGCAGTACGGTTTTGCATCATCAAACAAAACTTACGGTTTCTGCACTGCACAAGTGTGCTACAGTTCCTGTTCCGTTGAACAGAACTTACGGTTTCTGCACTGCACAAGTGTGCTACAGTTTCTGTTCCGTTGAACAGAACTTACGGTTTCTGCACTGCACAAGTGTGCTACAGTTCCTGTTCCGTTGGACAAAACTTACGGTTTCTGCACTGCACAAGTGTGCTGCAGTTCCTGTTCCGTTGGACAAAACTTACGGTTTCTGCACTGCACAAGTGTGCTACAGTTCCTGTTCCGTTGGACAAAATTACGGTTTCTGTTGCGTATTCTGGGCTAACAGTGAAAATGCCGTAAAAGGAAGGAACGGTTAAATTAGCGCAACGCATAAATACGAATACATGCCGGCATCAAGAGTTAGCGGTCATTATTACCGTAGATTTACGGGAAAATTTTTAACAGTGTACCCCATGGTACAAACCGACGTGGTGGAGTGGTTTCCAGTACAGTTGATCCCCCGTACGGGGGGCGCGTGTCCCCATTTTTATTCTGGTGGGTGACCAGCGGCTCCAGAGGAACCTACCACGTCTGCCGCAGTGGTAGTGCGTGTCCAAGCCCTTCATCCCCCGCCGAGACAGGGGGAGCGTGTGCCCTTTGAACTGCTGGGTGCCCAGAGGTCCCAGACCCCGCCCGAAGGGGTTCGAGGGACCTACCACATGGCCTCCCGTGGTTGCTGGTGGTCGAGCTCCAAGCGTTTTTTCCACCGTCGAGACAAGCTACGGTACGGGGACGATTGTACCCTTTTAAAGAAACTGGTGGGTATCCGGCGGCCCAGGATTCGAACCTGGTACCTCCCGCTTACGATACGAGTGTTTTACCACTCGACCATTGCCGCCGGTTGCGCACAGCGCGCAAAACTGCAGAGTAGTAGGCCTGAACATCCGCTGCGGAAGCGGCGGAAAACAAGGCCACCACGCTGACAGCTGTGGCTCTAATCCTCCTGATAAAGAGCAGGTGTCGGCTTGCGGTATTGAGAAGGGTCGTCACGACAAACCGCAACGGCACCACGGTAATAAAGGCACATTGGCACCAACACGTGCCCAGCGTAAAAAGCAACGCCAGCTCCAAACGAACAGTGCTGCAAGGCGTGTGCCTGTTATAACCGGTGAGATCTACGGACAACAAGTTTCGTTCTGAGAGACACCGGCAGCAACGCCGTCATCGTGCGACGAGGCCTCGTCATGATAGTTGCCTTAGAGGCCGTGCATCAACCGTCCGTTTTGTGCACAATTCAACACGGAGACTTGAAGAGGCTTCCATCCACATGGATACCCCATAGTTCACTGGAAAAGTACTGGCCAAATGCATGGCTGATCCCCTGTAGGACCTTACACTTGGAAACGTACCAGGGGTTAGGGAGCCGAACAGTCCTAACCCTGCATGGAAGCTACAGCAACCAGGGCATCCAGCGAATCCAGTGGTGCTCGGTGGAGTAGCATGTCTGTCTTCGGCCGACGAGAACACAGGCCACGGCCAGCAGAGGAAATCTCTCCCATATTGTCGGTGGGCTTGTCGCAACCAACAGATCAATATGCACTAATTTCGGAAATATGCATTTTAGTATGAGCATATACAAGTCACACATGCGGATTTGCAAAAACGTTTTAATCCCAAGGTAGTTATTATGTTCAATAAGAAATTGAAGTGTAATAAACGCCAAACAAATATTCCCACCATCTCAACACCCTCCAGAATGGTGCTTAATTTTTCAAAACCCTATTTCCCACAAGACTGTAAAGCTACAAATTAGGGTGTTGGAAACTAAGAAAAAGTGTGGATACGCCTCGAGCTTCGCGATCGCTGCGCCGGCTGAGCCAAAGAACAGCTGAGCGCTTTTATGACCCTCCTCCAAACAATAGCGGAAAAGGCATCTTTGCAACTTCCGGATCTTAAAGGAGCCATGAAGACAAAATACAAGTTGGGTTTATTGGAAAGACTGCTTAGTCCCGATAACAATCATACCAATATCATCGCAATCCTCGAACAAATAACGGAGATATGAAAGAAAACGTGTGAAGCAGTCGCGACCCCCTAGCCCATTTCCCGCAACTTTCCTATGACGTCACGGAACGTTGTTTGTTCGATTGGCGGCCGCCTAACTCACCTGTCGCGACGACACATGACTGGACGTCTGTAATGGGGCCTATAGTTTCATTTGACCGCATCACTTGAATGTTAACGTGCAGTTAACGCACTGAAAATTATGCTTTATTGTTCGCCCGTATGACGTCATCCTTGCTCATAACACGTCACTGTGGCGCAAAATTTGAAAGTTTTTAAATACTTCTTGCTTTTTTTTCGTTAAAAAACATCTTTTGGGGCTTTAATGGAGCTGAGTGAGATACTGAATTGTAGTTCTTTGAAATTAAACGAAGTTGTATTTTCTCTTCATGGCTCCTTTAACAAACCTTTTGTTTTGCAGACAGGCGCCTTTGGGTTTGGATTGGAAGCCGTCTTGCTTCTGAAAAGCGATAACGCTCTGAGGCCTGGGGCGTTCGCCAGTCACACACTCACCCCTGCCGAACGAAACTATTCGGTATCTGAAATGGAGTGCCTGGCCATTATCTTTGCACTTAAAAAACTTGACATGTTTTAAATGGAGCTGAATTCACGATCCAGACAGATTACGAAGCTCTGTCCTGGCTGAAACGTCTTCATAACGTGGCTGGTCGACTCGCGAGATAGATGCTGACATTACAGCGCTACAATTACTCTATTCAGTACAAAAAGGGATCCACGAACGCCGTTGCCGATGCGCTCTCACATGCTGCGGTTGGTACGCAGGTGCGGGTAGAAGCGGACGAAGGAGCGCTAGTCGCTGCTGTGCAGGAAACCATGGACAACTGCTGGGGTACCTTGATGAGTTCTGAGGACCTCCGCTCCGCCCAACACGAGGATGGATTCTGCCGTAAAGTGATCGACAAGCTTGCCACGAAAGCATCGGTCTACTACGCAAGCGACGAGGAATTTGACACCTACGTGCTGGAAGGCGGTGGCTTGCTGTACCGTTACATCCCCCAGGCTCACGAAAACATTGACGAACCATCCCGGGTCGTTGTGCCTCGCAACTACGTAAGTCATTTGTCCGCTACTACCATGATTCTGCCCTTGCAGGTCACGCATCCAGGCAGAAAACTTTCAAAAAACTGTGTGACTTGGCCTGGGATACGCCAAGATGTTTTGCGTTACGTACGCTCCTTCTCTGTTTGCCAGAAAGCGAAGCCGCGTGGTGGTTGTCCCCTTGGGACATTGAACTCTGTAGACAGAAATGTGCCATGGCAAGTCGTTGCTTGTGATGTGATGGGCCATTTTCCTAGGAGCCCTCGTGGAAATCAATTTCTTTTTGTTGTCACTGACCACTTCACTTAGTGGGTCGAGCTCTTTCCATTGCGGAAATTGACATCTCAAGAAGTGTGGGATTGTTTGCGTGAAGTCTTCGATAGGTTCGGCTTCCCTTCCTGCCTGATCACGGACAACGCGACGTATTTCACGAACAAGGTGTTCGTAGACTGCTGCGATGCCCTGAGAATTCGTCATGCCCGAACGTCAACCGACCACCCACAGCCAAACAACACCGGAAGGGTAAACCATAATTTGAAATCCATGCTTGTCGCTCACACTGTCCGCCACAAGGACTGGGATGCGAAGGTTCCTGAAATGGCGTTTGCGACACGCACCACGGTTAACAGATCAACTGGCTTATCTCCTGCACAACTGAACTTTGTGAAAGAGTTACAATTTCCTCTGGACAATCTGTTGCAGACGGCTGCGGTCGGAGTTTCGACATGCCACGCAAAGTTCGCAGGTGACATCCGCAAGCGGCGGACGGAAACTGTACGAGAGGCTGGTGAACAACTGGTGGTTTCGAGACTGGAACAAGCCGAACAGTCTGACAAGCGCCGTCGAGACGTTAGGTTCAACGTTGGTGATCTGGTACTCAAGCGTACACATCCCCTCCGTGAAGCAGCATGAGGATTTACGGCATTAACTGCAAACAGGTGGGATGAACCATACAGAGTGAGTGCTCGGTCACGGCTGTCGTACATGTTCACTAACTGCACCACAGACGAACAGTACGGCCCCATTCATGTTTCCGATCTTACGCGGTTTCACCAGGCCGAGGAACAAGACGAAAGCCAAGACGGCGCCTCATCACCCGCTCCCGGTCCTGAAGAGCACCGCTCGGCCGGAGGGTTGATTCCACCCTCCCGGTGTTTCAGTCTGCGCCGCCACCCCCGAGGGCCAGAACTGCATTCTCAACTGCGGTACTGACCTCCATGCCAGTCACGGCCTGGGGGCTCAAAAAAAGGCCCCCTCACCCCGATTAGTCCGAGTGGCGCTGGCTGCCACCCCTTGTGCAGGAAAGAAACAGAGAAAAAAATACCTTAACATAAATACCCCTGAAAGTGGTGGGGAAACAGCCCCGCTGGTAGCGTAGTGGTCATCGCACCAGACGCGTATTCTGGAGGTCGTCGTTTCGGATCCCAACCGGCGGGAATTTTTTCACCACTTTCTTTCTGCCTTAAAAATTCGTCAAGTGTTTCTATGACCTACCACATTCTCCCCTTTGCTTTCCAAGGTTTTATTGACTGCCAATCCATATTGCAGTCTTAATTCAACGAGCCCCTCATTTCCCTATATGATTCGCTACATGCATAGCGAGCGCCTTTGTTCTGGCAGTCTTGCTGCCATAGGAAGCTTAAGAGGGTTCAACGCTGGTCGACCGCTCTCGACATGTCGTAGACCCTCGAGTCGTGGCCCGGCGGTTGAAAAAGAAGGTCCCCTTCACCCTGAGTAGTCCGAGTGGCGCTGGCTACCACCCCTAGTGCAGAAAACAAACAAACGAAAAGGTACCGTAACATAAATACCCGAGAAAGTGGTGGGGAAACAGCCCCGCCGGCAACGTAGTGGTCATCGCACAAGACGCTTATTGTGGAGGTAGTGGGTTCGGATCCCACCCGGCGGGAATTTTTTCACCACTTTCTTTCTGTCTCAAGAGAAGAAACTTTATTTAAGAGTCGTTCGTTGCGAACTCCACACTGGACGGAGGTGGTTCCCTGTTCACGGGAATCCATATGCTGCTCTCGCCCCCTGGCCCCTGGTGACCAGTAGTAGCTGATCCTCCAGGGCGGGGCTGGTCAGCAAGATCCTCCATCTTTCGTTAAAGGGTACAGTTGGGTTGGTGGGGGCTAGACTTGGGTAATGGGGGCGGGTGCTTCGGGCTAAACCTACACTCTCCTATCATGTGCTGGAAAGTGCCTAGTTTTTTACAGATTGGGCAAGCTTCTTCGAATTGGTTTGGGAACATGCGGTTGAGTAGACGGGGGTGTGGAAAGGACTCTGTCTGGATTTGCCGGTATATAGTTTGCTGTTTCTTCGTGGGTGCTGCGTGTGGTGCTGGTAGCGTCCTCCTGTCGTGCCTGTAATAAGTGGTTATTTGCCTTTAGGTAAGCAATGGTTTGTTTTTTGCCTCTACTGCGGACATGGTCCGGTAAGTAAGTGCTCGGGCCTGCTGGTGGGCAAACTCGTTACCCTCCACGGCAGAATGGGCCGGTACCCACACTAATTCTATGGTTTCCTTCGGAGGTTTTTTCTCCTTGAGCACTCGGAGGGCCAACCGGGACACCCAGCCGCACTGGAAGCTTCCGTAGGCTTGCTGGGAATCCGTGACCACCTTGGGCTTGTCCGGTAGAGTAAGGGCCAGAGCAATCGCCAGCTCCTCTGCCTCTTCAATGCTCTGAACTACAGCGGATGCACACGTCAGCAGCTCTTTCGTGGTTGCAGCCGTGGCTGTTGACCGGTTCGTACCGTCATTCATGGGGGCGTCTGTGAAGATAGCTCCTTCTTCATTTGCCAGAAGCCTGTTGAGAGCACGAGCTCTTGCCTCCCGCCTGCCGCTATGGTACGCTTGGTTCATGTTCTTGGGGATGGGCTTGGCTTTGATGGCTTCCAGCCATTCATCTGGCAGCTGGTCTCTGTCCTCAGATAGCGTCGCCTTCCAGCCGAATTTCTGCAAAATGCGTCTGCCCGCTTTTGTTTGGTTCGGCCTTGGTTTCTTGTTGGCGAGATGGGCCTCAATGAGCTCGTCGACCGAGTTATGCAAGCCCATTTCCAAGAGTTAGCATGTAGACGCGCTCACAGGAACTCCAATAGCTAGCTTGACGGCTTTGCGGATGACGACGTCCAGCACCTGTGTGTCCGCTTTGTTCAGGAGGAGGTAAGGTACTACATATGTTATTCTGGTTACCACAAAGGCTTGCACGATACTAAGTGTGTCCCTCTCCCAAAACATTCTTCAAGCGTTTCTATGACCTACCACATACTCCCCTTTGCTTTCGAAGGTTTTCTTGACTTCCAATCCTTATTTCTATCTTATTCCAACGAGCTCCTTATTTCCTATTCTGATACAGCGTTAAAACATTATTTTGAGGACAAAATTCGCGTGCCTTGATTTGCTGTTTTAGGCAATGTTTGTGTCTCCGAAAGAAGGAAAAAATGTGCCTATCACAATTTCGAGTTCCTAAATTGGTATTGTTCTCCAAAACGTCCAATTCCCTCAGACCGTTCAAACTTTTTTCGTGTACCTGTGTAACATCATCGCACCATACCGTGAACGTCAAACTAAGTGCCACCCACTTTTTGTTCTGTTACATTAAAAACACCATCGCCATCGTATTAGTGCTTCAAAAAAGTAGAAAACGCGAATTCAGTAGTATTACTCGCACTAAGTAATTAAAAACACAACCATGAAGCTCTACGCATAGATTTCACAAGCCATTCGCTCGACTTGTTCTGAGCGAAATCGCTGTAGCTACTCTTTCTAGTAGACTGCAATTCGTTAGAATGCCGTCTTGCAAGGTAGCCTTGGTGTTTACCCAAGAGGATTAAAATGACTTACGCTCGCTCACTTTTTCTCTCTAATAATCACGAAAAATCTGACAGCTGCACCAGCAACTTTCAACTGTCTTCCGCATTGAGATTTCTGGGAAGAGTTGGCAAACAATCTACTGTCTTTTTAGATGCAGAGCATCTGATTCACTCGCCTTGTCCCTCCGGCGTCGTCGTCGTTGTCCACCCCTCCCCTATTCTCCTCGCCGCGCCAGCTGCGCTCTCCGCCGCTCACCCCCTCTCCTCTCCGATAGCGAACACTCTCTCGCGAGGGGCATTGGATTGGATTCGATTGTATTGGTTTGGATTGGATTGAATTGGATTGGCTTGGCTTGGCTTGGCTTTGTTTGGCTTGGCTTGGCTTGGCTTGGATTGGATTGGATTTGGAAGGGATTGGATTAAAGTGGATTGTGCTGGATTGTGTTGCGTCATAGCCGCGGCAGACGCGCTGGGGCCGGTGCATGTGCAGTACTCTCTCTTCCGTGGTTTATTCTCCTTCGGGCGCGCTGCGCATATAACCGGTGTGCCGTTCTCCGGCGAAGCAACATCCCCGCTTGGCTCAAACACCTAGAGTCCACGCCGCTTTACAAGTACGCCAACGTCGTCATCAACTGGGACCGGCTTACGCAGTCCCCTCAACGTTATGTGCGTTATAAAACGCGGTCCCTTCGCCGCTTCGCCTATGCATCGCATCTGCACAGGGGTTCCGCGAGGGGAGTTGGGAGTTTTATATATCACCCCCATATATTAAGTGATGACAGTGATGATGTCGACACCCCCTCACCTGATGAAGCAGCAATATACATACATCTAACAGTGAACGGCCTCTGCAAACCATACTTGGCCCATAGTGCGATCAATATTGGAGCTAAATACTTAGCTGAAACCGCAGTGTTTGAGTAGAAACGAAGTTTAAGTAGAAAGCGAGGCCCTTTCTTTTACTCGTTTTAGTATGGGTAGCATGATGTTTCGAAAAGCTTGAATAAGTAAAAAAAAAAGGTTTGGTAAACTTAAAGAAATTACGAAGCACAATATCAAAGCTATGGTTCAGCCACAACGGCAACTTGTAATTCAAAACATCCTTTATAAGAGCATGAATGTTCATGATCACCAAAAGAGAAACAGGCCCCCAATTAAACATTTATGACACCAGCAAAACGACTTCTACAGAGCTTTTCTATTGCCTCATTTTCCCAGCTCGCGTACTCATAGCACGATTTGGCAGCAAAATCACATAATCAGTATTTTTCAGGCGAGGTTTATCCAATAACTACAAAACACCGCAATTTATTTTCGTTTGTTTTTTTTCTGTCTAACGCGACGAGGGTAACACGCCGAGCTTCGTTTGGATGGAATATTTAATTGGTCAATCCCATATTGTGAGCATGGCCTACTCTGGAGGTACGCAGAAATTTTCTAAAATGCCCGCAGAAACTCTCAGGAGCCCACTCAGGCCTAGTGCTTAATTTTGGGGTTTACGGCGCGAATTAGTACCTGCTGCTTCGCGTTCACTTAGACCACGTCAAAATGGAGCGAGCAGAACGATGCCGCCTTCATAACCCGAGAGTCGCAGGTTTGATTCCTGCCATGGGAGCGTTTTTTACTTTCACCTCACCCACGAACTTTCGTCGTCATTGTGAGAGAACATTGGCTCTTCGGCAGGTCCTCCTTTGCGTTACAGATGCCATCAGTGAGGGAATTTACCCCTCGCTCTAAAAAAATTTTTCAACGTATGCACGTTTATGTCTGAAACAGTTAACAGAAAATCACAACAAAGACCGAAAAGACAGACATGAATGACAAAAAACATTTTATTGTAACGTCGTGATACTCATCGCTAAGGTTTTCAAAAGATACAAGAGTAAATTTCTTGCTAGCAATTTTGTTAAAATGCGCTACTCGGGAAGCTGACAGTTCTTCCAAAGCTGCATCACGTCGCTGTTTGCAGTCTTTTCAGAAATCCAGGCTTTCATAGAGGCTATCTGTTCCGGGGTAAAATGGCTCCGCCATTCGCCTACCACTCCTTTTCGAACAAACCCTGCACCCTCATGCATTTCTGGCATTTTGCGGTTCAAAAATTCTGAAAGGACATCAACCGATTTCAGAGCTTTCTCAGGAGGAAGATCGACCAGTGCCTTTACTCTATCCCGAAGACTGTGCCATAGCGTATGCTTCATAGCTTGAACGCTGCAAGCTTCGACTATTCGGCAAAGTAAGGAATCGTCTTCCCGCACCGCTTTTCCGTGCTGTTCGCCAAGAAAATCTGCGATTTTGAGCACGTTGTATGCAGTGTCCTGCTTCATTTCTTCGTAAGTCAGGAAGAGAACGTTGGGCTTGCGGCGGATGTCGTACCATGGTAGAAGATGGTCGAAGTAGTCCCCGTATATGGTCTTGCCTGACACAAACAATTCGACGCATGTCTCGAAAGAAGCGTCGGAGGTCTTCGGCGTGAGTCCCTTATAGAAGTAGAAGGATGACACACAGCAATCGTACGGGTTCCTGGCGACGTAGATGTATTTGGCATTATCCGAAAACGAGAGACATTTCAAAGGTAAATGGGTGAGGATGGGTCCACTTCGTGATGGTCTTCTGGCTACTTCGGCGCCAGTGAGCTCCAGAAAAGGAGCCATGAGCATGAAATCGGCGATGTCTTCAGGTATGTTGGCTCTGGTGAGAATGTTGCAAACGATGTGTGACGTCCAGATACTGCCTGTTTTTGGGTATGAAACCACGAAAATATCTCCGGAACGAGGCTTGTACCTTATTGCCGAGCGAAGGTGTTCTTCAGGCAAAATGGTGTGTGCCCAAACGCCATCGACCTCTTTGTACAGGCTTAGGTCCATTGATGAGTAAATTTCCCTGCTCCAACCTGGAAGAGAAAATCACGCGTTTCAAAAAAGGTGAGTGCTTTGCTCAAAGCTGCGGTTCGCGGGTGGCGCATAAGCGTTAAGGTATTTGTTATAGTGCAACAGTAGTGTGATGCAGCATGACGAAACGTGACACGTAAAGGTGCTTTGAATCAATAGTGGTAATGTTTTTTGTAGCCCCACTCTGTAAACGAAACGTTCAATAAACTAGTAAATAATATTTTGTACATACTGTTATACTGGTAACACTGTCTGCCCATGTATTCTTTTTTCGGAACACATAGAAATAATATTTGGCCATCACACGAGAAGCTGGAACTGAACTTGTTCTACCGGTTTACCTAGTGTGTGGCTGTGATAAGTCTTACGTTTGGGGTACTGGAATTTGAAAAAAAAAAACACTGTTCAATAAAGAATTCTTAGTTTTGAAACCGAAAGCGGCCAGCTAGCTTCACAAGCTCTACCACAAGAAAAATATTTTTATGCCTCGTGCGTAAACCGCACGCGCTCTACCGGAGAAGAACCGTGCTCCTACATCAAAGTCAATGGTGCAAATTTGAATAATCTTCACTAAAAACAAAATCTTCACCTTACACTTAAAAGTGAATTCTGTTTACTCGTTACTAAATTAAGATCGAGTTAGCCACGATACCTAATATTCGGAGCGTACATATAGGTTAGGAAAAAACTAGAGTCCGTAGCCGTACACTTTAGCAAAGCCTCTAGACGAGGATAGAGCCGTGAGGGAAATGCGATTGCTTCACTCATGAAATTAGTTTTCCGAGATGTCTGCTTCGCTGAAGATACGTAGAAACACGACACATTGATAATTTTGCTTTCTGTAATGCTTAACAGCTGTCAAACATTTGTATCCCCGAATGATAAGGAAAATACCTCACATCGGATGGTATAGTTCTTTCTACTATCCACTCACCATTAAATCTTGTGGACAAGGTGTTTAAACAACCACACTGCGGTAGCGAGGCATACTCAGGTCTCAGGTTTTACCTCTGGAGTGGGCAATATTTAGTGTTTTTATAAAAACTGCTAGCATTCTTGACACGGCAACGAATAATTCAACCATATGCTTTTTGCGAACAAGCTGGATGGCTGCCGTATGGTTTTCTTGGCTCACAGCCGTATTACATTTGGCCTACAAAACCACATAGCACACAGAATGAGCACGACAGTTTTTGTGGGCGCGCCTCTACCCCTACCGTCAATAATCTGGACGCAAATCATGTGCATGCGACACGCGTCGAGCTTAAAAAAACACTTGCGAACATCATGTCACCAGTTGTAGTTCTAGATAAAAAACATTCCTTCACTTGCTACCACAGCTTATCACTTAACCTACCACTATTAGGCTTCAATGTAGACTGTATGTAACCTACGTACCGACATTCGATACAACCACTGACAAAATATCAAAACTTGCATCGTGGGGACGAAAGAATAGCTCCTAAAACATACATATAAACTGCATTATCAGGAGTGTGTCTCCATACTGCCAAAGAATAAAAGCAATATTTTTTTTGAATTCCGGAGATGAAGTTTGAAATATCCAGTGCTCACCTGAAATGAAGTTTGAACGATCCAGTACTCACATGAAAGTGCTTCGTGAGTTGCACTTTGGATGACTTACTTTGCTGCCCGGTTGTGAGGCAGTCGCCACGATAAGGGAGGTAGATATGCGGAAGTAATCTACCAGACCGCCCCGAGGACACGCACTGCCTACCACTCGAGTCAGGACGAGGACACTTAGCGTGGGTCGCATGTTCATTTATCGCATTTCGCCGGTAGAAGAACTCTTGTGGGTGAAAGAGGACTCTTTTCCTCTCGTCTTATACCCTTCGGCTCACCATGATGCCTTGGAAGCCGTGTTCATCCATAAGGTAAAGCACACGTAGAATCCGCTGGAGTAGCAGCGTGGCCACAACCAACCAACAGTCTTGCAACTTACTAGGGAGTAAAAAAATCACGGCATTCGGTGGATGTCTGCGAAGAAATTTTATTCCAATAAAACAATGGCTGTTATACATTACAAACAAATGGATATTTGGGCAGGTTACAGTGGTTAAAGAACGAATGCCGTAGTCCTGTCGCCATCACTGTTTCATGTTGCCTTTACTACGTTGATCTTTAAGTTGTTTAAATAAAAACGGGAAGAGCATTGGGAATTTTAGGTGATTAGGAATAGACTTAGGAGAATCACAGACGCGGGGATAGAGCAGTTGACTTCTCGTGGCTTGTAAACTGCTCTGGCTCCTTTTTTTCTTTATTGATGCGGGCAGGAACACATACTAGTCGGAACGATGAAGCAGTGTGTACGACTCTGAGCACAGATCGGTTTTAAGAGGCATAAAAAGATCTAACATTTGTAAATAGTATATCCGATTTCTTGCGTTGGTGTGTGTGGTGTAAAATGTCTGATTTCAGTCGAGGCTTTTGTATATTTAAAGCGTTTCACTGAAGAAAATTGAGCCACGCCAGTAACAATTGTCTCAATAGAGACACATTCCCACCTTTATGCCAAGAAAATTAGAGATGTCACTCAGAAGTTTCAACCATTGCCAGACTACAAACGGCATCAGCAAGTGCGGTGTTTTTAAACATACCTTTCAGAAGATTTCAGTAGTAAGCAAATTGAATGTAAAGTAAATGTATGCTCCTTTTCCGCCCGAACCAATATTTAGAGGTACCCGCTGTGAAATGCCACGCGTTTCCAGAAATATAAGTGGGTGAAAGATTATCAGAACGCGCGCGCGCTTGTTTTACCTTTCTAGAGAGTGATATTGCCGACAGACAGTTAGTCACAGCACACATTGCTGCAGGTAGTGTTTTTTTTGCCTTTTCTCTCTCAGTATGGAGATCGAATAGTTTTCAGGAAATTGCATTGGTTACAAAAATAGTCGCTATTCTATATGTCACATGCAGTCAAAACTCCATCTAGCGAAGTCGAACTTACGAATTTCCCGATATAACGAACAAATTAGGGTTCCCCTGCATGTGCCCATACGGCTTAATTTTTTGTGAACTCGAACTAACGAAATAGATTCAAAACTCTCCCGACCTATTTGCAACATCACTTAAAAACTAGGCATCTAGTACAGATGGTTTCCGGCGTGTATGAGGTGCCATAGGATGCTTAGGACCCAGAAACTGCTGAAGATCCAGTGGCCGCTCGAGGCCAAATGATGGGCGCTATTATCTTGCTTCGGTGCTTAGCTGGGGCTCACGAAGGACCCAAGGATCTGTTATACACACTTGCGTGCTACAAAAAGGCTGTTCGTCAAACGCCAACTATGCGCACGCTGGTGAAAATCTGTCTTCTCTTTTTCGAGTAAATAAATGCATTCGCCCCTGTGCGGCTCGAGTTTATTGCTAATATTTTCACCGCTGACTTTCAGCGCATTGGTAAATTATCGGTAGGCGAGCATCGCGGCCGCCGCAATTGCGACATCATGGTAGCTGCCGGGATCCACCCGCCCTTTAGAGACAAAATTTATAGAATGAACAGCTGTAATTTTAGATTCCATTTAACAAAGTTCTTAATATCACAAAATATTTAATGGTTTACCAAGGCTTCGTTAGATTGGTTTTAATTGTATACCTCGTGCGCTGGAGAGCTCTATTTTTCCTTAACTTGGGTTATGATTTGTTCGTCTTCAGTCAGGACTTGCGGTTCAGGAACACTGATGTGAATTAATCGACCAGATTTAGGGGAAATCCCCAAGGTGGAGTAAGTTTCTGTTAAGGAAAGTTCGACATCCACCTAAATGCAGCCGTACGGCTACAAAGGAAAGCTATACAGCTTTCTCAGAAACTTCGCAGTTGAAGAAAAATTCGTCCTCGTCCAGGATTCGAACCCGGGACCACTGCTTAACCGGAGCAGTCGCTCTACCAACTCAGCTAACGACGAGGCTAGTCGTTAGTAGCGCGAAAGCGAATTGATCAACAACTCGAAGTGAAGGACAGGTGTTAATCGACCAGATTTAGGGGAAATCCCCAAGGTAGCCCATCGCCCCTTTGTAGCCGTAGGGCTGCATTTAGGTGGATGTCAAACTTTCCTTCACTGATGTGAACCTCTACGGTTCGGGTGTATGCTAGGTTCCGCCAGTGTAGTGATGCCTCGGGCTCGAACTAAACGAGCTGCCTCGTTTAGTTCGAGGCTGGTGTGTCCTACTGTTCCGAACTGATCCAGCGTGGATGTCGGTGGCTTTAATTGGAACCTATAAGTACAGCGTTGGGGATGACGCCGGCAGAATAAACGTACCTTGCGTTTTTAGAATCACGAATTATTGCGGCATGGGTGGGATGCACGGAGACAGGTATGGCTATTTCCGGCTGTTTAAATTTATCCCAAGGGCACCGCGGTAGGCCCAGCCGCCACCCCACCCTTTCTGCAGCCGTATTGCCCCAATTCCATGCGTACCATAAGCGATAAGTGTAAGTTAGCAGTTCTCTCAACTTTCCGCTATGCGTGGGGGTTTACAAAAGAGTTTGGCGTTTTCGGTACTCTTCGAGGTCACTTAAAGTAACTTGTAGGGTCGCGTGTCTTTGTAAATCTTTACAATTCTGGCTTTTAGACATCAGTTTTCTTCGCAGGCCTTTGGTCCAGATGAAAATACTCGGATTTTCCTCACCCATATTGCACAAAGTGTACCAAACTCTCTGAAGGGCGCTATCAGCAGAGCGAGGGAACCATGTTATAATTTAGCCCGAAACAATCTGTAGAAATTTAGTGCGCATGGAAGAATCGGCATTGCCTGTAGCAGGTAAAAATCACGTGAATCCAATTGACTACGAAACGGGTGCGACGGACAGACGTCTCACTGGCTGCGATTGCGTCATGGTTCCAAAGGAGCAAGCAAAACACCACAAACCAGAGTACCATGAGGATGCTGGTATGCAGCGCTCCGACGTTAGGTCGTAAATTACGAGCAAGGGCGTGACGTTAATAACAGCCAGCCAAACGACAGGTGGCATGCTGGTACGGAAAGTTAGCAATGGGCTTTCTATAACCGGTGGCGCAGCAGTCACTGTTAAAGTTTAGCATAGCGGCTAGCGTCCGCTAACCTTACGGTGCAAGGTTACCTGGACCCGATTTTTCTTGCTAGCGCGGGGAAGGTGAGGCAGTCGTCCCTCAGTGGAACGATTGTGTGGGTTCGGAAGGCAGCACAGGACTGTTCGGCCTAGCTCAAGCGGGGCTATATGATAAATGAATCGGTTATTCTATGGATAGTCCAGTACCTCTTTCTAAGAAAACTGTCGGTTGCTCTGAATGGTTGTTTTTCTGGATATGTTCCCGTGACCTCAAGAATTCCCCAGGACTCAGTTGGTGCCCCTCTTTTGTTACTGTTATATGTAAGTGAAATTACTATTGGCCTCAAATCTCCCCCAGAATGTTCGACAATGACTGTGTAGTTTGCAGGAATATAGAGAATGAACGCGATTCCGAATATCTCCAGCATGATTTGAATGTAATAGCATCGTGGTATGCCGGTTAAGAAATGAAGTAGAATGTTAACAAAGAGTGTTAACGTTACCGTTAGAAGGAAACGTTCATAGCAACTGAATACAGATAGCGTAAATGACGATTATTTACGAACGACCAGGGAATATAGATAATTATAAGAGTTTATGTAACGAGCGGTTTGAGGTAAACTAAGCACATTCGCAACATAATAGTTAAGTCTGCACGTGTGTTGGGTATTGTGAGACAGAACTTCTGCGTAGCTCCATGTCACTTAAAAGAACAACCGTATTTGACTAATGTGCGCTCAAAGTTGGAGTACGCAAGTGTTTGCTGGGATTCGTACACCAAAGATCTGGTCGATACGCTCAAAACATACACAATAGGATAGTGCGATTTTTGTTTTAGGTAATTGCGATCGTCAACTTAGCACAAGAGAAAGTAAAAGTCAACTTAAATATTAAGGAGGGAAAGATCGCAGACAAAACATCAGAAAGGCAGTTTTGCATAATATTTGTTATTGGAAAACTGGAATTTATAACAGGAATATATCCAAGCGCCATACTAATTTCCCAAAGGCGTATAACAATCTTAAAGTAAATCATTAACTTTCCTTTAAAATTACGCCTTGCGCAATTGATTATGTCGTACGTCAATACGAGAGTGGAATTATCTGCCACTTATGATTGTATCCATTGTTTAAAATGATAATTTTCACTGCGCTTTGTAGAATTGTTTTGTAATTTTGTCTAAACTTTGATGCTTACTTTTACGTTTACCCTCCTGTAATATACGATAATAGGAAGCAGATAATTAATAAATAAATAAATAAAAGAATAAAGAAATAAATAAACAAATAAAGAAATAAAAATATAAAGTAAATAAATAAATAAGGTAAAACAAATAAATAAATATTTAAATAAATCCCGGCGAAGAGTGCCTCGTTGTGGGCATCCTTTAGCAAACGGGAATAGCAAGGTACAAAAATTGTTTTCCGTGACTGTCAATTGCCGTACAAAAAAGGACTAACACGCAGCCACATGGCCTCTAGAACGGTTACAGTGCGAAGCACGGCTGGCGCTGATTTCGATGGACGTGCGAGAAATGCCACGTCACACTCCACAGCAAGGGAAAGGTGTGTATACATTGGGCCGAGCCTCAAGTTCGCCTCCGAAGGGTTGAGAGCCTTACACATACAAACTCGGCCAATGAAATATTGAATATGTTTCTATCCAACCTTTGCAGTCACCGGAAGGAGGGCGTCATTCGCGAGACATCCACAATTTTTTAAATGCAGTATGACATTAGAGGAAAATTAAGTTCTTTGAACTATTCAGTCGTGTGCCTGTAACTCATGAAAAGAAAATATCAAAAATAGATGGAAAATAAAGGTCCTTGTAGGATCTCCCCTATAATCAGCCCTCTGGAAGCTCACAAGAAAAGTTCACCGAGTATAAAATTTCTAGGCAGAATGGTTAAAAACTGGACGTACGTTTTGTGTGTAGGAAATTTTCTGGAATATTACTGGCTATTTTGGGCAGTGGTAAAACGCTTCGTAAAGACATTCCTGCGGGTTATACATGCAAATAAACTGGTTAAGGTACTCTTGTAAAAAAAGTTGATTTAGTCATAGCATGGAAGACTGCCCTTAAAGAAATTGGTTAAAAACGGAACTTTCGTCTTTGTGAAATTCAACCCACAAAGGTATTCGCCCTCCATCCCACCCCCTCACGCACACCCCTGCCCCCCTTGGTATCACAGCTACGCCGCCGCGTGGAAGAATTCAGGACCTGGAAAAGACAACTGTGCTGGCTATAGCAAATTATTCTGTATCCGACAGTAAAGGAGGCACAACAATTATATGAGCGACAAGTTGTGAGCAGTGTTTAATAAATGAATTCTGCTCTTAACAAACGTTTATCAATAAGCTGGGCTGCGCTAAAGGCTGGATGGCTGGTGGTAGCTTGTAGGCTCACTTTGATATGGGTGCGGTGGACCCAAAATGGTGAGTGTTGTTGCTGCTCCACAATGCGACTGAGTCATCTGCTTGCACTGCATACAGTAGTTGTCGACCAGCCTCGGTATATTTAACGTACTGTGGATGAGCTCCAATGCCGGTTGCAAGGCTGAACTCCCGGCAGCGTTAATCCGGCCGGAGTGTGACAACCTCATCTCGGCTGACCTCCAGCGGCGGTACCTCGGCCCTACACGTATAGGCTTTAGAACGGCCGCAGGCCTACGGCGGGAATTTGGCCGTATGAACGTAGTTCGGTCGACTGGCCGACGGAGGCTGGCCGTTGGATAGTTATGGGAGTACGGCCGTACACGGCCAAAAGCCCCACATTGGGACACGGACCGAATACGTCTGCTGGAAAAGGGCCGGATAGGAAGTCATTAGCAAAAGTACGTCGCCTTGAGTTAGGCGGAACAGTCCTGTGCTGCCTTTGTGGAAGGGGGGGGGGGCAGTCAACAAAGGCACTCAACCCGTCGGAGCCGAACTTGCGAATCAGCCCTTGCAAACACCTTCCTCCAGCTTTGGAGTCTAACATGGCATTCCTCTAGCGCCCCTCGAAAACAGCACCAGCCGTGCTTTGCACGCGAACCGTTCCAGTGGCAACGTTTTTACACTTTCAAAAAGCAGCGTCAATGGCTGCGTGTTAGGACTTTTTGTTACCGCAAATGACACTCATGGAAAACAATTTTTCTACCCAGCTATTCGCATTTGTAAAGGATTCCCCAAGGAGGCACGTTTCGCTGGGCCTGTATTTAATTATTAATTTGATACCTGCTTCGCCTTCGCATGCATTACAGACCGGGAATACATAAAGGTAAGCTTCAGATTTGAGACCGTACAATGAAGTATTTTTACAAAATGCGGTGAAAATCGTCATTATAAACAATGCATAAAACCATACGTGGAAGATACTTTCCCTCTCGCATCCATATAAGACAATTAGAAGTGCACAAGGCACCTTTAAAGGAAAGTTATTAATTTACTTTAGGGGGTCGTCTCACTTTGTGATATGTACAATGGCGCTTGGAGAGAGTTATCTCTTACGATTCCAGTTTCCGAATGATAGATATTACGAAAAACGTTCAACCTGAGGTTTCGTCTGTTATCTTTTACGTCTTACCATTAGGGTTTACTTTTACTTTCGCTCATGCTCAGTTGACAAACCCACATACCTAAAACAAACTGCACTGCCGTTTTCTGTATGTATTTCAGCGTATCAACCAGCTCATTGGTGTACGGATCCTAGCAAAAACATGCGCACTCTAACATTGACCGCACATGAGTGAAATACCATCGTTCTTTTAAATGAGATGTTCTGTCCCATAAATTTGGTTTCAGAAAACCCAAAAGACGTGCAGCCTTATCTTTCATGTTGTGAACGTGCCAAGTTCACCTCAAAACACTCGGTAAATGAATCCCTAGTTATTTATAATCCCAGGCCATTCTTAAAGCAGCGTCATTTACGCTATACGTATTCAATCGTTTTGAAGGTTTTTATGTAAAGGTACCATTAACACACTTTTTTAACAATCCACGACATTTCTGAATCGGCACACCGAAATGATACTAAATTCGAACCATGCTCAGATATTCGGAATCACCTTCATTATCTATAGTTGTCCAAACTACACAGTCATTCGAGGACATTTTGAACGAAGATGTGAGGCCATTAGTAATATCATTTATATATAACAGAAACAAAAGAGGGCCTGCAAATGAACCTTGGGGAATTCCTGAGGTGACCGGACGGGAACATATATGGACGAACAACCATTGAGAGCGACCGACTGCTGTCCTAATACTCGGCTATCCGTGCAATAACCGATTAAATCAGTTTATACCCTGAAATACACTGACAAGAAGCTGATATGGAACACCTCCGAATTCTTTTTTTGCAGTACAACGAAATACAGACTACTACTAGAGGCTTATCCATTGCTAGAGCTAAATCATGCGTGGACTAAACAAGCTGCGTTGAGCAAGAAAAGCCTGAAAAAATTCGTGTTTTCTAGGATGCTGGAGATTATAATTAAGCAACTGTGTCATACCCCAAATGTAGGTGAGCCCACCTTCGAACACCGCAGCTAAATTAAAATCCAGGCTTCGTAGATTGCCAAGGCTCTGTTGTTATCGCAAATTGTACAACACTCGCTTTTAAATAGGCAGCCATAAAACCAGATGAAGAAACATAGTGCAGGGCACGTAGTTGAGCCTAAAAATGCACGAGCTTAGCCTCTGATATGCTTAGTATGAACAGAATTATCCAACATTGTTTTTCGCAGTATTCGTGTCAGAGGAATTTCGCACTTTTTGGCGTCCTTGCCTCTCTTTGGTGCGGTGTCCTTGACAAAGCTCGGGGTGAGCTCCTGCGTGGTGGCTGCTTGCTCGACGCCCTTGTTGGCCAGTTAGTTTCGGTGAACGATTCCCATCTCGTGCCGGACGTCTCTGCTGGGTCGATGTCTCCAGTGCACTCCATTTCTTGACGGGGCGAATAGCCTCCAGCTGATACGTTGACGAGGCCGGCGGGAGAGGCGTGGTAGCGCTATGACTGGCGAAGCTTAGCTCACCCGACGGTGTGGCACAGTCTTCTTGCGGCAATAAATCGCATTCCGATAGCATAAAAGTTAACTGGTAATATCCAGTTGATGATGGTTGGTGTTTAATGGCGCAAGGCCGACGAGGGCAAAGAGCGCCAGAGAAGTTATTTAATGAAAACAAGTGATTACCACAAAAGCTATGTATAAAATGTGTAAACTGGACATAGTAAGATCAATAAAGATAATGGTAATGGCTGGTGTATAGGGCCAGATATGATTACGCATGATAGGAAATGAGGTTTAAAAACTTCACATCTGACAAATATTTAAAAACGCGTTTCACAGAAACCATGGCATCGTCACCTAGAAACAGAGATGGGTGTAGGGGAATATGTTGTCTGTAGAGTTCTCTGAAGTGTTTGTGTCGTGTTGTGTCAAGTGCCTTGCATTGTATGAGTATGTGGACTACGGATAGGCCCTCCCCACACCTGCTACACAGGGGTCTTGGAGATCCCGTGAGCAGGTGCGAGTGCGTTACATGCGTATGGCCTATCCGTAACCTAGCTAAGGTAACTTCAATGTGCCTGTTGTGTGAGTCAGTAATGTATTGTCCCAAGTGTGGTTTTATTACGTGTAGTTTGTTGTCTGTCTGTTCGCTCCAGTCTGCTTGCCAAGTTTTACGGAGTTGTTGTCTAATGTGTGGCTTGAGGTCTGTGTAAGGTAGTGTTGCCATGTCGACTGTGTTTCGGAGTGCAGCATTGGCGGCCATTTCATCCGCCACTTCATTACCGCCAATGCCAGAGTGGCCTGGCACCCAACACACAGTCAACCCAAGGTTGGAAGAATAAGCTACCATAATCGTTTTGAAGATAAGATTAATGACATGGATTTTTGATGACTTTCCGGATGATAATGCACGGACGACGCTCAACGAATCTGTATAAATGACGGATGTAGGAATATGATGTTCAACTATGTGACTTACAACTATAAATATGCCATATGCCTCTGCTGTAAAAATACTTGTATTAACATTCATTGTTTTACATGCTTCAAAATTAGGCCCATGCGCAGCACAAGACACCGCAGTGGACGTTTTAGATGCATCGCTGAAAAACTCTGCAGCCCTGTATTTATTCTGCAGATGCATGAAATGCTGCAAAATCCCACTTCTTGGTGTCCTGTTCTTGTTGTATTGTACGAAAGACAAGTCACATGCCACAGGACGAAGATGCCATGGTGCTACAAGATCAGTGTGAGATGATTTGAATGTGTCTAAGAGGGAGACGTCATGAATAGTCATCTCGTCCCTCACTCTCTGCGAGAAAGGAACAGCAATAGATGGGCGGTTTAAAAAGAGTTTAGTTGTGGACGTATCATTAAAAACCGGTTTAAAGGGATGGTTATTCATTGATGAGATTTTGGAGGCATATAGGAGGTCAACATAAGTTCGCTGGTACGCTAAGCACCATTTGTCGCACTCTGCATAAAGACTGTGGACAGGACTGGTACGGAACGCCCCACAAGACAGGCGAAGCCCTAAGTGAAGCACTGGGTCGAGCATTTTAAGTGCTGTTTTTGTGGCTGACCCATACACAACGCTTCCGTAGTCCAACCGTGACCCTACCAACGCGGCATAAAGTCGAAGCAGGAGTTGTTTGTCTGCACCGTACGATTGGTGAGACAGGACTTTTAGAATATTCATTGTTTTTAGGCATTTTTGTTTAAGTCGTTTTATGTGGGGTATGAATGAGAGTTTCTCGTCAAACACCACACCCAAAAACTTGTGTTCTCTTTTTACTGGAATCGAGTCACCAAAGAGTTTTACGTCGGGATCGGGCAGGATGCCCCGCCTTTTTGAGAATACAACGCAGGTACTTTTAGAAGGATTAAGTTTAAATCCATTTTCATCTGCCCAGCGAGAAAGTTTATTTACCCCAAGCTGGACCTGACGTTCACAAATGGATATGTTACATGATTTGAAAGATATTTGAACGTCATCTACATACATCAAGCAGAATATGGTTGGCGGCAGTGCCTTTCGGAGAGAGTTCATCTTAGCTATAAACAAGGTGCAGCTCAATAGGTCACCTTGAGGCACGCCATTCTCCTGCACGTGAACATTTGAAAGTGCCGAACCGACCCTGACACGAAATGTTCGTGAAGACATGTAACTACAAAGAGTGTTCAGCATGTTACCCGAGATACCAAGAGCTTTTAGGTCTCTAAGAATGCCGTAGCGCCATGCTGTATCATATGCCTTTTCAATGTCAAAAAATACTGTCATACAGTATTGCTTATGAATGAATGCATCCTTTATGTAGGCCTCTAGAGAAACCAGTTGATCATTTGTGCATCGCCCCGCCCGGAAGCCTGCCTGGCAGCCCTCGAGAAGACCATTGTACTCAAGAAAGTACACGAGCCTACGGTTTATCATCTTCTCGAGGAGCTTGCACAGGCAGCTTGTCAAAGCAATGGGCCGGTAACTGGATGGAGAGGAAGGGTCCTTCCCTTCCTTTAGGATAGCCACTACTATGGCCTCCCTCCAAGAGCGAGGAATGTGCCCCGAAAGCCAAATCTTGTTATATAGGTGGAGGAGTGTTAGAAGAGTGTCTGAGTGTAGGTGCTGTATCATTGTATATGTGATGTTGTCTGGGCCTGGAGCTGAGGGTTTACAAGTGCTCAGAGCGGTCCTCAGCTCATGGAGTGAAAACTCCGAGTTATAAGAGGAGGTTGACTTATCATTATCACGTAAAGACTTCTTATCAGCCAATTGTTTGTGTTTCATGAAAGTGCTAGTGTAGTGTGCTGAACTGGACACGTGTTGGAAGTGTTGTGCGAGTGTGTTAGCCTGGTCTTCCAGTTTGTCCCCTGTTGTACTGACCAGGGGCAGGCTGTGTGTCTGTTGTCCTTTTAGTTTGCGTATTCGTGTCCAGACTTTGCGAGAGTCAGTGTAAGAGTTTATGGATGTTACGAATGAGCGCCAACTCTCTCGTTTTGCCTCACGGCGCACACGTTTTCCCATCGCCTGGTAATATCCAGTGACTCCTAGCACCTTGCCGGTTCACCAAGTACCACTCATTAGTCCTAGACAAAGGACGTTCGTTCATTTATATAATAAAAACACCGAGGGTATGAAAAACGCGTCTGCACCGATCAGCTCCCTAACAGTTTTTTATTCACCCACGAAAAAACTGGTCCCGCACAGGCCATTCCTCATTGAACCGGTAGGGCATATGTTCTCGGCGCCCAGACGCATGTCGACGTTCCTCTGAAAAACGTACATTTTAGGGTCGTACGTAGGCCGGTCTCTCTTATAAAAGTGGTTGCCCGAAAACAGCGAATTTTCTACCGCCGGGCGCCCCGGTTCGCCGTAAAAAGAAATGAATGCACGGCAGCCGCACTGCGGCAGGTATCCTTTCGAACACCAACTGCCGCAAGAATACGAATATTCTGTGGCCGGCCGCTTGTCGTGGTTAGGCTGAACACTGAGTCCCGAAGGAAAAACGGATGCCCCGATGCCGTACTTCGGCTGTTTTTTTGTCTGAGAATCGGCCGCTGAAAGGAAAGTGAATATACGCAGTCGGACACCTGCAGGTGTGTTTCTGAACACGGGCGGCGGGAGAAATGCCGAAGTGCTGGCGGCCGAATATCGGTGGTTCAACGTACGATAAGCGGCTGCCAGAAACTGCATGCTTGCCGGACATGCCAGAAAACAGTCATAGACGGGCCGGTCTTAGGACACACTTTCGGCGCTGCCTGGGTCTGTAAGTTGATTTCCCACGGTGTGAAAAGAATTAGTGGCGCAGTACCCTTACTAAAATTTCAATGTCCAGTCAAAAGACCGTCTACGTTTCGAAGAAAATAGACTGTGTAGGTCCTGTATGTGTCCACCGCATTAGAACTTGGGCACCCACTTTCTGCACATTCCAAGTGTCGTTTGTGTATCTGTTCTCTATGAGTCCAGTATATGTCCCAAAGGCAACCGACACCATGAGGCCATTGTGTGTCAGATGTATGTCTCGAAGGCAATAGACCGCATTCATTCCTTGTGTGTTCAATGTATTGAAATTTGGTCACCGACTTTCTGCGTCCTCCAATAATTATTTGTGTTTCCTTCCTGTACCTGTACCACAAGCTTCCACCTTTTGAGTGCCATTTGCCTGCTGTCGAATAACAGCGCCGTACAGCCACCTGCGTGTAGAAATATACAGGCAGTTTCACAGTCATTGGTTCATGCTGCAGTTGTTTCAGTAAAATCAAGCTGACGAAAATCACATAAAACACATATGACTCTTCCAAACCTCACGATTTTATTCAGCTTGGATCCTTAAGTGCTACTGCCACCTGCAACAGCAGGCGTCTTTCATCTTTACCTCTCACAGGATGGGATGGTCACTGCCACACTTGAACCTGAAATGGCAAACGCATTGATCGCATATGAAGGGGTTCAAAAAACATATCTCTTGAACATTTGCTGGTTATGCTTATAAACATGAGGAAGTGTTCCCATACAACACTGAACCAAGTATTCTGAAAGACAAGGTACAACTTCTAGGTTGCAATATTAGACGCAAATATATAAAGAAAATAAATTAACTAATCAGCTAACGGGCATCAAATATGACATACTCTTGCATAGGCAACATAAGCCAGAACTAAATATTGTTTAGATTCATGTCCTCCTTACTAGGGGCATTCATAGAGCCACTCAAGAACTTTAGAGAGATTAGATTGTTGCTGTGGCACTGTGAGAACACAGTAATACGAGGGGGGGGGGGAGAAGGCAACATGAATGAATGAATCAATGTATGAAAAACTTTATTTAGAAATAGGTCTGGGGCCCTGGGGGTTAGTGGAAGATAAGCGAAGGGGAGTCGAAAGCCTCAACGAAAGTTCTATATACCCTATTTAACACAACTTGTCCGTTTGCAGGCCCTACTAGGTCTGTCAGACCGCTCTTAACTGTTGTGTAAAGACTAGTTGAAAGTGAATAAATTCCTACACGTTCGATAGGAGGAGCATCGCTGCGCAGGCAATCCATGTGCTCTGTATTTGTAAGTGGTGGTGCGCAATAGGCTTACCAGCAATACCAGCTGTTCTCGTCCACTTTCTAATTGAGCACATGACCATATTAGATGAAACACGCCCAGTAGGGTAGTAGCAGCACCGAAAAAATTGCAGTTAGTGGCGGATGAAAGGGAGGTCCTGCCGTGGTACCATTTGCGAAGAATGTCAGGAGTGTAGGCGGCGTCCGCGCATGCCTTGTTAACAAAGATTTCGCCCTGCTGAGTGATGGTAACATATAATAGAATCAACATGCCAAGGAAGGCATTGATCAGTCGTCATCACGAGTAGTTGCTTGTGTTCACTGTTATTTGGGAACCTATGAATGCGGCAGTTTTATTGCGCATTGCGTTTAGGAGGCCGTGCTTGCATCGTCTAGTTTTTTTCGTGCCCACTGTGCTTGCTGTCGAAAAGCAAAATGTTCGGAGTTGAGGAAACGCACATCACCATGAACTGACCAACCTCTAGGTTGGCTCTTCACTTTTGATAGTTACTTGTCTTCGTAACATGGGTGACAGAACATAGGTAAATAAACCAGGGGTGGGGGGGGGGTGGTGTACACCCCCAGCCCCCCTTCTGAATTCCATAATTATGGCTAGATGCAAATAGAAATTCCTTCTTTGGGTGTTCAGAAGGTGCACATACATACCTAAGATCTGTGACTGTAGGGTGTGTGCCTCTGCAATAATTAAGAAGTCTTTACAATTATGTTAGCGGTATTAACCCTTTCACGTTTGGGGGTTTCTGGCCATGATGCACCACTAGTGTCGGATTGGTTTCAGGAATATTAGGGAGGGAACATAATGATTTAGTTGGCTACGACAGCCTCTGGAACATAACGCGTCGAATCGAAAGCGCGAGATTGATAAATCGCCTTTACAGTTATTTTAAGCTTGCTGTGCACGCTTCCGGGACGAGGACCCCATCGTTTCAACATCAGAATCTGACGGTGCGGAACTCACACGCCTCTTCGATTGAGAAACTCTCAAAATACAAATCCGAGCTCAGCTCGTATTCGAATAGGAATCAAAGAACCATCGCTCCTGTCCGCAGTCGAAGGTTCCCTGCGCGGTCAGCCATCCGAAAGTAAACGTGCGCACTTAGGGAGCACTTTTAGCAGCCCGTACAACCCACACAAATGGAGTGTTCTGAAAGCATGACGGCAGATAGAGATAAATAGGGATACAACCTTGATATAACAAACTCGTGTGCTGCTGAGACACGAGGTTGTTGCTCACATGAGGTGTACGCTGGGCTAACCTGCCTCGCCGTAGGAGACGCAGAAACAGAAAAAAAATCTCTAGAAACCCGTGGCGGATGGCACAACAACCCTTGCAGGCGTAATCGCACGCGTGCCACATGGTGACTCATCCCTACAGATATACAGCGCACGCAGCGACCAACCCCCGCCAGCAACGAAAGCTGGGCGCAGTCCTCCGTACTTTGTGAAAATACATCCTAGTTGAAAGATTGGACAAATGGCACAAACAGTGCAGGCGCGCCAACGTTGCGCCATGGCGCGAATTTTTCAACGCACAACAGAAAATGTACCGGCACGTCAGTGACACTGTGGAGGGAAAATGCGAAATCGTACCTGTACGTCAGTAACAGCGAAATGGTTAAAGTGATCAAAGATTAGCACCAAATTTATTTTCATGGTTTATGCTTCTCGGCCATGAGCAAAGCAACTGCGGTGAGTAAATTGAGCTTACTACTCTGTAGCGTGTGCTCAAATGCAAGCGTTCTTGCATGTTTGCATGCAGAACATTCATACTCTGTGGTAATAATACAGGTTTTGCTACAATATTCATCATAATATGGCCCCCAACTGACACTTTTGATTTGTTAACATGTTTTGTTACAAGCACCGGCCCACACCGTGCACTCTGATCCTTTTTTAAGCGAAGAGACTTTTCCCCTTTTCCCTTTTATGTTGCACCAGCAATAGTGTTTGAAATGGAAAGGGTGTTGCTTTGCTTTTCCTGTTTTATTGAAAATGCTGTCGATGAGTGCAAAATAAACCCTGCGGAAACCATTTCGCCAACGCTCATCCGTGCACGTCCCTTTGCTGACTCCTTCGTAGCTTGTGTTTTTTTAAGATCACTACGGAGCACAAGTTTGCTCCAATAAGCTATATTTCTTCAAAAACCGTGCATTGTCCGTGGGTACATAACAATATTCAAAATAAAGTTTGATACCTAAAGCAGAACCAGCCACAGCTGTTTCTTAAATTGATGAGTACCGTTCTACAATGAGGACGATCATCAAATTTCCTAGAGTAAATAGCTGTGTGTGTGAGGGGGGGGGGTACGATGGCCAGTGAGACGCATTACACTGAGAGAAACAAAGTAACAAAAATGCGGGCAATGAACCCGTTCCAGTGCTAGGCACAAGTTGCGTGTTCAAGGCATTGAAGTGAATTCGCCTTAGGTTTATTTCTGGGTGCATGGAATTGTTTCACTAATGTAATGTAATCCATAATATCACTTTTCAGTAGAAGGCTAAATATCTAGTTCATGTGTGATAGGCGGTAGAAGAGTATTCCCCACGCACTGTCTGTGGCCACCACACCAACTTCTACAGTGAACAAAGCTGACAAAGTCGTTATAATTCATGGAGTAAAAGCAATCCCCTGATGGGACAAAAAAATGAGAAAGGTATAAGGAAGTTTATCACCCTCATCACATCCTCAATTTTCGTCCAATCTCTGCAATGTTATTATATTTTATTATCTCTAAGGTACCGCGAGGATGCCACAATGTCTTTCCATATTTTCATGTATTCTCAGCCATTGAAATTAAGATTTTCATGACTTCGCAGTGGTAATGAACTCCACACACAGGTCGTGCAGGATAGATCTCAACAGGAGACAGCCAACTCTTTTAGTACCTCACAACGTCCACGTAAAACACGTGGTCCTGCAATACTTTACTTCAAGTGGTAAATAAAGCGCAAAACTGCAGTGTGATAACGCCGTGTAATAGTTGCTCTAACAGGACACGACACAATTTATTTTTCGGGAGGTGCAAGACGGCACCTTCATCTTTTTTAGGCTAAAAAATAAGTACAATCAGGACAATCTCTACAAGGCTTTCAGCGATGCCTTATAGGAAAAGAAACAACCTTACACTTAATAATGTAAAAATAACACCAATAAACACTTTTTGGTCGTAGAAATCTGCGGCCCCAGATTTCAAATGTGCAAGCACATTGTCTGGTATAGGGGGTATGAAAGGTGGTTAAGGCTAATAAAATGCTCTCAGAGGCACATGGTGAACGCCTCAGCGTGCCAGTAGTGCCCACCGGTAGGCAACGTGCAATGATAAAGAAAAACAACTCGGCCGCATCTTCCCAAGGGGGAAACTCGAGTAAATGCGTCGCAGAGTGGTGGGGGTATCGCGTGAATGTTGCGTAATTGGGTATGGTTTGGGAATGCTTAATTGTTATTTCGTCTTTATTATTCTTATTTATTCAATGAAGGAGAAGCGAAGGCAAGGAGTGTAAAGTAAAGTCTGTCTTTATTGCTTGGTGCCGTCGTTGTATTGGACGGAAAGGATGACTGCTTTGTGGTCGCTAAAGTGCACTGTCAAGGGGTCTTTGCGGAGCGGTCGTGCGATTGCGTAACTGGTGAAGACGTTGCTTCCATCGCATCTACTCGAGTCAAGCAAAGCGTCAAGTCAAGCGAAAGCCAAGCAAAGACGCCCTTGACTGAATTCCGAACGCGCGCTCCGCCGCTTATATACACACCTACCGCGTTCGAGGGAGAGGAGTACGGGGCGAGACGCGCATGCGCACACTTCCGTACACAAGCGCGCGAACTTTCCACGCACCCACCACGCCGTTATCACGTGTACACGCCCTGCCACCGTTACTGTTGAGCGCGACGCAGCGCACGGGTAGCTACGACGCATGCGCGCACAGACGCGCTCCCCACGGACCGCCGCAGCTGTTGTTGAGAGCGACGGAGGGTACGGGGGAGAGACGCGCACCTGCGCCTCGACGCGACGCGCATGCGCAGTGAGCGTGTGGACGGCGCCTATGCCGAAGCGCGACATCGTGCGACTAAGAAATGCTCCGCATTTAAAAAAGGGATGGAGAAGGAGCACACGGTCAAGCCCACACCAGATTTAATCGGTTTCGCACATTGATTGTACCCCACATCGCATGCATATATCTAAGAATAAACACGTTGAACTCTTTCTCTACACGTTACGGTCAACACAGTTTATGCGAGCGAGCTACAAATAATGTCACACCAGACAAAGCATTTGTCCCCAGTCCTGTCGATGCTGAATGAGCTTTGCAAGGTGGGAAAGATCTGTCCGAATTACACAGTGAAAGCTGCCCTGTGGCTGCACCAGCATGCCGGGCTGGAAGCGCGTGTTTTCAAGCCGCAACGTATAAGCAGGCGATCAGGTGAAATGTTCACTGCCTAAAGAACATAATTGCATGCGGTACTGCTAATAAAGTTGCTAGAAATTAGGCTTAAATGATGAAAATTCAACGTATAAAAATACTCCCCTACAATAACTGGAACTTTATTGCCACCTCCTTGCATTTCACAGCCCATAAACGAAAGCTCCCTATCAGAACAACGTTAACCAGCGTATATCCTGTACAAATGCACTGTGGGCCAACTCCCCCTCAAAAAAAAAAAGAAATCGAGATGGGTTTTTTTAAGAGTTTTTTTTTTTTTTTCAGGCAACTACCTTTGGTGGCGAAATCAAAGCAAGCGGCGGCCGCTTGGCCATCAGCTTGATTACATTGTCATCGCCGGCAACGCCAAAGGGTTCGATCACTCACACCGCATATTGGTCGTCGTTTCTAGAAAACGGTTCATATGACCACGCCTACGCAGCCGCTAATTTATGATAAAGCTAGCCCGACGAGCGAAACACCAAAAAAAATACCGAACGTGTTTATTTTTCCGCGTAACCAGCAAAAAGGGCTAACACAATGGCGCTGCGGCAACGCAGAATAAAATTTTAGCATGCACAACTACGATCAGTGAATGAAAGTTTGACATCCACCTAAATGCAGCCAAACGGCTACAAAGGAAAGCTATACAGCTTTCTCAGAAACTTTGTAGTCGAAGAAAAATTCGTCCTGGTCCAGGATTCGAAACCGGGACAACTGCTTTACCGGAGCAGTCGCTCTACCAACCGAGCTAACCAGGAGGCTAGTCGTTAGTAGCGCGAAAGCGAATTGATCAACAACTCGAAGTGAAGGACAGGTGTTAATCGACCAGATTTAGGGGAAATCCCCAAGGTGGAGTAAGTTTCTGTGAAGGAAAGTTTGACATCCACCTTAATGCAGCCATACGGCTACAAAGGAAAGCTATACAGTTTTCTCAGAAACTTCGCAGTTGAAGAAAACTTCGTCCTGGTCCGGGATTCGAACCCGGAACCACTGCTTAACCGGAACAGTCACTTTACCAACTGAGCTAACCAGGAGGCTAGTCGTTAGTAGCGCGAAAGCGAATTGATCAACAACTGTAAGTGAAGGACAGGTGTTAATCGACCAGATTTAGGGGAAATCCCCAAGGTGGGATTTCACCTTGGGAATTTACTCCACCTTCGAGATTTCCCCTGAATCTGGTCGATTAACACCTGTCCTTCACTTCGAGTTATCAATTCGCTTTCGTGCTACTAACGACTAGCCTCCTGGTTAGCTCAGTTGTAGAGCGACTGCTCCGGTTAAGCAGTGGTCCCGGGTTCAAATCCTGGACCAGGACGAGTTTTTCTTCAACTGCGAAGTTTCTGAGAAAGCTGTGTAGCTTTCCTTTGTAGCCGTTTGGCTGCATTTAGGTGGATGTCAAAATTTCCTTCACAGAAACTTACTCCACCTTGGGGATTTCCCCTAAATCTGGTCGATTAACACAACTACAATCAGTAAAACCATGTACGGCAGAATGCGAGGCACCTTTCACAAGTGGCGCCGACAGGCCGGAACTCGCAGTAGAGGCTCTTGGTTCAACTAGGCACAGAACTTGTGAGGTGTTTGCTCAAACGGCGACTCTGGTGTGCGTCTACACCCGTAGAGCAGTGCGGCGACGACGTAGGTGCTTTGCGTGCACTCACGACGTTTCCGGTGGCGCTATAGCTCTAAGCACTAACGATTACTAATACGTAATATTACGACACGGGTGCACGTAGTAATTCACAAAAAACCTGGCACATCGAAATTAAACCACTAAAAATATGAACAACGAACCAGCCACGTTTTCTTGCACACCGCATTGGCTGCATATATGCTAGAAGACTAGACTTGTTACTACAGTTGACTGCATAGCAGCTACTCTATGATCACCCTGGAAGCAAACTAGGCGTGTGTTAGAGGTTGTGGGATTTTGTTAAAGTGCATGAAAGCAAGCATATGTATATTCCAAGTAATTTTTTAATAGCGCGCTTCATCTTTCATTGTCATAAGTTACTCTTACGCAAAAGCAAATAAACACCGATTAACAAAGTTATTATCATGGTCTCTTTGGTGATTTGTTGAGCGTACAATCATTCACTTTACGTTTCAAACACAGAACTGGCACGTAAAAACTATTCCCCGCAGACACACAATAACGGATACATAAACGCTAACAAATTGGCGAAGAACCTTGAACAGTTCAATGCAACGTGAACAACCTTTATATGTGACTACATAATCATTTATTAAAAAAGATTAAAAGAGAGAAACACATTTAAAAAATTTTAAAATAGCTGAATTTTGTAGCAATAGTTTTTCATAATTTTTAGGGAGTGTTGTAACGTGCGATTTACTTTATTCTTATTTTAAATAACGAAAAGTGTGCAAAAACATTACTTTTTTTTATTTAAATTATTGTAAAACAATTTGTTTTAAGTAGACGCCGGCGGAGGTGTCTGTTTGGGACAGTTTCTTCAAAGATATCGGTGTTTTCGTTGAGTGATATTTGATTGTACCTTTGGCATCAAGATAACGGTTAAAATTGTATAATCCAACACTGCCACAATTTACCAGGCGGATTGGTAAGTACGCCCATTGGTTAATAGTGAATGTTTCATGGACTACAGCACTTCGAACCAAAAAAAAAAAGTTTTTTTAGAGCATTGTTCTCTAAGGAATGCCATTAATGCGTTAAATTGTGAGTATAGGGTACAGTTGTAGTATTGATAAATAATTATTTGACGGAGAAATTAGGGCTAGTTGCTTATAAAAAGCTCTCATTGTTTGAAAAGCGCGAAAATAATGGGAACCCAGAAACAACACTGAGCACAAGTCTGTTGTGAGTGTTCTTCGTGGGGCGGTATTCTCGTAACTGTCCCTTTTGAAAATGTCCCTTTTGCGTCCATTTCATCGTGACGTACTTCCGGTTAAGCATTGGGCCTTTGATTCAAATACCGTAACTGTTCTTGCAAAAGCATTTTAAAGAACTGATACCGTATCAGAGTATCTTTTATGTGTTTATTGTTCCGCGAGCGAAGCAACAATAATGCGACGAAAAATGGTTTGTTCCAAATCGTCTGCTCCGAGTAGCCACGGCTCATAGCTCCGCCGTGCTTGCATTGCGTCACATCCGGGTGTTCGCTTTTAGCCAGTGAGGGCTCGCTCAAAAGGGACAGTTTTGAAAGGGACACAAAAGGGACAAAACACGGGAATACTGCCCCTGGTGTCCCTATTCGTTACGGAGTTTTAAAATGCAAATTATAGGGGTACAACGCTTAAAGATATTTTTTAACTTTTGTTGGCGTCCTACGCAATAAGGGACGCTGTGAAGCTGTATACGTTTCATTTGTTTATTAGCATGGAGGATTAGCACGGTGCTAGAATACGGACAAAAAAGCGTGGTTACAATGATTTTTTGTAAAATACTAAAATAGACCTTAGTGCACCCAAATAAATATTTCATGATTCCCCAATGATCGGCTGAAAATAATATGTAATTGTCGCAGCTTCGACAATTCAGCCAGTCATAACGCTTCTTATTTAAAAAAAGATACCATGTTTCTTATTTTCACCGGTTGGAGTTCTGGCGAAATTCTCCTGCAGTTCAATTTGCTCTTGTTTTGTGTTTATCCCTTTACCCTCTTTGTCTCCATTATCCCAGCCTTCACGAATATTATATGGGCGCGAATTTAATCATGTCTTTGTTCTGCACAAACAGTGTTTCTAGATAACAGCAATCACGGAATAACTTTGCAACACTTCTGACTAACCGCGTTCTACGGAAACCCGGAGATATATATACCAGCGTGAGCGTTATAGGTCTGGTGCACTGCAGTTTCAAGTACACATGTGGCGCCACCTGGGAGCGGCGGCGAATTTTTTTCCGAAGAACAAAACAAAGGTCTACAGCAGTTCGCTACGTGGCTCAATTTAGCAAGAACCGGAAAATTAGCCTAAAACAATTACTGCGTTTTATTATGTTTACAGTTGCTGTATTCATAGAAATATTCCGTTGACGAGTTGTGCGGGAATACAAGCTGAAATATTTTTCAAAGCGCCCCTTCTCGAACAAAAGCAGACGGCAGTACACCGATCAGCTTCCTGCGATGCCGACGTGCACAAAGCACAAAGTACGCAAAAATAAATAAAAAGAGCACATCCATAGGCGCATTTACGTATCTGCACGCTGCCTGGCGTGAGACCGCCGCAAAAAAAAGTCGTCTATCCAGCCAAACGGAACAAGTGCTTAATTGTGTAGCTGCTCAAATAACCTTTCGTGTCCGTATAACCGTGCACGCATCAGAAAATGCGTGGAACATCCCACAGTTATGCGTGCTTCTATTGTACGTAGTCATGGCAGAAAAATATAAAGAAAGTTTTAAAACGGGAACGTTACAAACGTAAATGTTAACGCTACACAGTGACACAACGGCGAACAGATGGCACACCAGCCACAATTAGGAGTCTCGCATCTACACTTTTATTGAAATGACTCTCAAATATCTGAAACATATGTTCCTATACAACTTGTAGTTTACGTTTCTGCCCCAGTAGGTGAAAGAAAACAGTTTAAGTGGAGCTTGTCGCGCAAAATATTTTTACTGACAAAGACAACATGCACGAGCAGAACTATTCCCAACATTAGGTTGGGAATTCCCAACAACTCTGTCAGCTTTGAAACAATCTCCCTTATTCCACACGGCATTTGTTTTTTATGGGAACTCCGAACGCGCGAGAGGAACCATTTGCGCACAATTATAGCTCCTGTTGTGCGCTGTACCATATCTGTGCTCGTGTCTACGTCGAGAGATAAACAACCAGTTAAATAAACGTTTATAGGCTTTCATGAAAGATTCCTCACGCACATCTACGTCCAAAAGTATTCAAATATTAAGCACGCGTTTATAAACCTATGAAAGCACTCAGAAAAGCAGCGCGATATTTTTCCCAGCCCATCCACCGAACTCATCGTAGTTTCAGCAGTTTGAGGTAGGGTTTAGCCGAGCAGTTGCATTTTCAAATACCTGCCTTTACAAACATGCATCTTCAGACTCTTGAAGCCGCATATCCTTGGTGTAGCAATATACACACGAAACTTTCGCTGCGAATTTCCCACACACAACGGGCATCAAATCACTTCCTGACACGTACAAGGCACAGTGGAGTTTACACGGGAGAAATTCTCTTCTGCAAGCCCCATAAAGGCGCATCGCCGGTCTTCTCCGCACAATAGGATGCACGTTAACTGCTGGGTTTTTCCAGATGCCCTGATCTACAGTGGAATAAATGAAATCCACCTTAAGCGACCAAAGCAACCAAGGCGTTGCCGGCGGCTGTTGGGACGTAATGCCGTTATTTCTTGCTCCTCACGGGCCGGCGGCCGACAAACGTTTTTCCATTGGTGGAGCGGTCGCGCCTTCCCTCACACATACATTGTCGCTTCCGCGAGGCGATGCGCGCACACACGCACCAACCTGCACTCTTCTCGTTCTCTTGGTAAGATCGTTGTCGTCTTTTATTTTTATCTTTTATTTAGGCGCTGCTGCTGGTGTTCGGTTGAAGTCCTTGCAAAATGATTGCGTCCGCGCGCAGCGCCGAGGTAATCCCGCGCTTGTATATAACTGGTTTTTGTGTGATCAGCTTTCCCGTCGCGTTTGTGAACCATATTCGGTTTATTCGCCACCACCATACCAGCGCACGAGGCCCATAGTAGAAATAGCAGTAGCTGAAACGTCCGCCTGCGCACGCCTACCGCGCTTCTAATTCCTGGCAGGACGTGGGCAATCAAGGTAGAACGCCCACAACAGTGCGACTCGTGATGTGGCTGTCAACGCGTGCTTGCTTAACATGAAAACACGGGTATGCAAGTTCTTGACGTAACATTTGACAGAGAACTCAGATATGCGGTGCTTCATGTCCAAATTTGAGATGCAATCGCCCGGTATTAGGTCAAATTTCAGACTTCCAGGTTTACCGTCCGCCACAAGTAACTGCAGCGTGACGGTCAGTATGTGTGACGCGTTTTGGCACGTCGCTTGGCTTATTAACATTGTCCACCAAATTAAGCCTGAATGAGTGTCTATATTTGCATATCATTGCAAGAATGGCAAAAGGACCCTTATCGGTACTGTCACAAGTTTACCACAATTTCACCAAACCTCCAATTACTCCGACATAAACATAAGGAATTATAAATATGGGAATAATCCTGGGTGACCCGTTCAGATCACCCCACTTTTTATTTGGGTGTAATGCCAAGATTCCCAATGAAGTGTCACCAGTTGGCTTGAGAGAGCATAAGGTGTGCCAACTAATATCACAAATGTCTTCTGAAGGTCCCTCCCGATTTACGAATTCCTATTTGCAGCGCTGTCAAACTAGCACCCCCCAACCTGACCAAGTAAACCCTTTGAATTATTGTTTATCTTACGCGCTATTTCAAGAAAATCGGGGTTTATTGTAGATCGATCACCCGATAATAATGCAAACAGAATGTGTTTACGCGGATTTCAGTTAGAAGGAAAAATTGTTTATTGCCCAAAGCAACACGTCTATCTTACCTGCCAGAATAATGAGATCAAATCAGTGGGCGTAAATTTATTTTGCACCACATTTTAGTTCGGGGCAACGGGGGAAGGTGGTAACAAATTGGCAGCAACTAGTACAGAATGTTTAGCAGTAAACCCACGGTGATATCATCGGAATTTAAAGAATTTAATGTCTTATTTATTGATTGTGGGGTTTAGCGCACCGATGCTACAGCCGCAATGAGGCGCGCCGAAGGGGGGGCTCCAAAATAATTTTAACCTCCTAGAGAACTTAAAGGTGCGCCGAAATCTCGAACACACAGGCGTTTTCGCTTTTTGCCTCCATCAGAAAAGTGACCCTCGGCGGTAATCGAACCTGCATCCTTGGGTTCAGTAGCACAACGCCTTACGCAATGATGCATCGCGTAGGGTTGGAATCGATCCATTGTGGTTGTTGTTTCGCTTGTTTTCGTTTGTGTTCGGTATTTCTATATGAGTAATTCGTGTATAACTTTTTCCTAAGCACGCTCTGCACCAGCAAATTTAAACATTGCATTCTAGTTTATCTAGTTGCACAATTGGTGGCCTGCAAGCGTTTGAAGACTGAATTGCATTGAGCGTCACTCGTGCACATTATGTTTAATGACCATTGAGGACTAAGAGCTGCTGTGAGGCCCGTTGGTTTTTGCTTTCGTCTAGGTTGCTGGCAATAGTCATGGCTGCCGGTTAAATGGAACTGAATCACGAATTCTCCTTATTTACTTACTGAAGAGTGTTTTAATTTTCTACGTGCAGCTTTGGTGCTCTGTCCAAAAATATGATCTAGGGGATAGAGAACGAGTCCAACTGCGTGTGAGCAGCCTCTTTCCTGCTGGTTTCCCATCGGTATGGTGTCAAATAAACACTATTACAATAGTAGTAATATTAGTCGTAGCAGTAGTATTGGGAGTACTAGTTGAAGTAGGGTGATAGTCGCAGTGGTAGTAGCGTAGAGGCAGTTTTAATGCAACCACATATCCATAGGCACAACAAGCAACAATTCGAAAGACAAGTGAATTGACACCGCCCTTATGACCTCATTAGTCATGAGTCTGATGTTGGTATTCCTGAGTGTAAAGAAGAGAGATAAAGCCCCTTATTAGAAAAAAAGCAGAGAGGTCTGCCGGCATGTTAACGCCTACATGCTACTCAGTAGGTTGCGGAGGATGGAATAAAGTTACAATGGCAAGTAATGCGGATTGGCGAAAAGAAAGAAGGAGATAAAACAAGTAAAAAACAGGAGGTAGCCGGGTTGTTTGGGAGAGTCAGTCCGGCACGTACAATGTCCATAGACGGTTGCACAGTGGAATGATGTTCTAGTCCTATATAATCTCAGCGACACTGATGTCACGGAGGAATTCAAAGAATGCGGCTAGCACTTAGACGAGGGAAATTACCAGAGCCTCAGAAGTGGTTTTAAAGTTAGGAAACAGTGGTTGATGCACTCGATCTTCGGTGCGAGGTCGTTTCTTGCTTGACTGTATGTAGGGCACTCCAGTACGATGTTCTCGACTGCTTCCGATGAACCGCAGTTGTCACATTTCCGGTTCTAGGTTAGGCCTATGCGATACCGGTAGCTATAAGTGGGCGCTACGGTGATAGGCAATCGAAGAAACAGAGTCTCTAGTCCACGTGGAAGTCGCTCCGCTAAACGTATGGCCAAAATAGGATCGAAGTGATGCAGCAATGGGTGCTGGCTTTACGTCAGAAACAAGAAACTGCTTCTTTCCCTTAAAAAAGCTCATTTTGTAGTGTGGGGGCATCGTGCTTCGCGAATAAAATGTCACTGACGCTCTACAGTCGCAATCCTCTCTTCGCAGACTAATCTGCTTTTTCGTTGCCTATGATGCAGCAGTTTGTAGGGATCCACTGCAGTATGACATGGTGACCGGCGACGGATACTATATAATTTATGTAGCAGACATCACGAGATACATGTTCGTGAGTGTTGAAGCAGCTCGCACATTGAAGAGTTTGTAGCACTGTCTTGGAATCTGTAAAAATAACCAATTGAGGCGGCTGCGGACAGAGAATGTAAGAAAGTGCTTGTTTAATGGTATTAAGCTAAGCAAATGTGGATGAAGTTTGGCGCTCAAGATGGTGCGAGAGTGATTGGCTGGCTGATGAAATGAAGTGTCCAGAAGAGCTGAAGTCAGACGTAGATGAGCCATCAGTAAAAATGTTGGTCTTCTGGGAGTGTTGGCCCCTTATATGGGCAAGTGTTAATTGAAGGAGTCAAATTTGAGGCGCTATTTTTTGTGAGTCCAGTTACAGTAAATTCTATGAATAGTGATGATAGAGCCCAAGGCGGGAAAGCAAATGGCATGATTTGTCTTCGTAGAGTAGGTACAAAGACGTTTATAGCATGTATAGGTTCTGAGAAGCTGTAATTTTTCTTGTATTATGGAGTACCTGCCAGGAATTTGAATTTTGCGTGTAGCGTATGCATAAAGTATATTCGAAAAATTTTCTGCAATCTAAGATTACTAAAGACAAGCAACCAGCCGCTGCGACAGTGGCAACACATGAGCCCGATACAGGTACGCAGGCAGTAATTCCTGGCAGTATCAAGCTGCTTTTCATATGTGGACGACAACCGCTGCAGCACAGGCAAGATGCAGTGCCGCAAGCCGTCTACATATGCTTTTCAGAATAGCACCATGGATCTACAGTCGCTGTTTCATCGTCTTCGGGCTAGGTACCCAACAGGTTGTTCCACGAGTAATTGCTTGAATTTAGGCGTCCACGAGAGGTTTTCATCCACGAAGATCCCAAGATATTTTTGGGTTCGTGCGTGTATCAGACAACGACAACCGCCAAGGATTAGAGGATATTGGGTCATGCGCGTGTGGGTGAACGCCATGGCAACGCTTTTCTCGTACGAAAGGCGGATACCCAAGGACGCAATGTACGCAAACACGTTCCTTAAAGCTTTCTGTAGTCACTGTGCCTTTGTACGACGTGAATTTGTCGCACACCATATGCAAATGTCATCTGCATAAAGTCTGACCTTGACGCCGGGAGGGACAACACGCCTTGGTTGCATGAGCATAAGGTTGAATATCAAATGACTTAAAACGGCTCCTTGAGGCACTCCTTTCTGTATGCTGTGATAGAAAGTAGGGCCTTCTGGCACGCACATGAAAATTTTACGTCCTTTGAGACAGCTCACAACCCAGGTGTAAAGTCTACCCCCAAGACCAAAAACAGCTAGGGACTCTATAATAGCAGTACGCAAGACTGAATCAAATGCGGACTTTATGTGAAGAAGTGCAACCGTCGGTATATGTCCACTATGTAAATCTTCCACTGAAGCGATGGGAGTCATTATGTTGTCGATATCGGATGTGTTTTCCCGGAAGTCATTAATTTCAGGTGGGTAAAGGTTTCTGATTTGATGGTACCAGGTATTTCTCTTAAATAAGTTTTTTCTATGATGTTTGCAATGCAGCTTAGTAAGTAGATAACCCTGAGTGAGCAGAATCTTGTCGGTTGCTTCCCATGGTAAAGGATTGCTGTAATTTTAGCGAATTTACATTGTGTAGGAACACTACCACAGAGACATGTTGAGTTGGTGTATTCCGGTAATGGTAGGCGGGAATGTTGAGACAGGTAGGAAATCGCTTCATAATGTATATCATCATGCCCTGAAGAATAACGCCTCTTCCATTTGATATGGCCGTGTCGAGCTCGCGGATAGAAAACGTAACTTCAATTGCGGGTACAGCGTTTCGTCGCGCTACATTGGGGACACATTGAGGGAATATTTCAGGCCCTGATCCCTTAGATATGAGCCGACAATACTCCTCGGTAGGTACTTTTTGTGTTGTGCCTTCGTGTAAAAAAAGCACCTTGAAAGTATACAGTTGCTGATTGTCGTTGAGCATACCTTTAATAACGCGCCATATTCTCAAAAGTAATTTGTGGACACTAAGTTTGTGAAAAAGTACGCCACCTTTGCCGGTTGAACTTTTCAATACTACGTTTCACGTGAGTTTTCGTTTTGCGAGCCTGCCGCAAGTCCTCTTTAATCTTTCAGTACGACACTACTTACCTCAGCGAGTCTACAGATGGCACACAGCCTTTTATATTCTGGATCGGTCTTAATATCTAGGCGCTTCCTCAAGATTATCTATGGCTCTATCAGACAAGTAACCATAGTTGGTAATATGTCATTGTACTGTGTTGCTGCGATTATATCCACGTCAGTGCGGTTTTTGGAGGCTTCGCAATCTGTGCGCTTGACATTGCTTTTACGTCAACGCACAGCTTTATCATGATAAGATATTAAAATCGGAAAGTGATCACTGCTGCTCGTTTAAAAATGTGTACGCCAAGTAAATATTTGGATGATGCTGTTTGACACGAGGGAAAGGTCAATGAAGCTTCTGATTGTTATATGTTTTAGGTAGGTGATGCTGCCGTTCTTGGGAGGTTTGATTCAGCGATTGATAAGTAGATCCGCAATCCTTGAACTAACAAAATTTGTTATGCGCAGCCCATATTTCATTGTGCCGTTGATATCACCGGATATGATGAGAGGCGGGCGGGTGCCTTCAATTACATTTTCAAGTCTACGAGCCTCGAATGCCGCTTCGGGTGCCAAGTAGGGAGTAATAAATTTTAGTCGCTGAGTCCCGAGCATAGTGGGAGCATACACATATTTCTCAGTGTCGTGAGGGTTGACAGGTCTGCCTGCAGCTTGTACATCTTTACGAAAACAAACAAACAACCGAATTGCTCCAGTTAGGCAGCGCGAGTGAAGGAAATAATTTCGTGGCATAAAGTGATCTTCAATGCGGGATTTCAAGATTACGACTGCTGGTCATTTGTCACTCCGTATATATTGACGAAAATCTTCACGTTTTGAGCGCAAGCCGCGGACATTCATTTGAAAGATCGTGCAGCCCTTGAGGATGGCGTTAGAAGACACTTTTAAAGAGGTGATTACCAACTTGGTCGTCATTTCTGTACTCCGAAATCCCCCTGCAATACCTTGAACGATGACGCCTCAAGGGGCTCCAACCCCAGGACAGCCGCTACTTCAGGAAGACATTGACAGGAGGGGTTAGCGTGCAGCAGAACCGTGAGGGCCGTAAAAAACGTGGTGAATAAAGGCACAATATCTGGCAGTACGGTTTGATGTGCCTTATCATCGTGGATGTTACGACAACGTCGCTGTGATGACAAGGTTGTGTCCTTAGTAACGCCTGACGGTTGAGCAGATCTGGGCGGTGTCTGTTATTGGAGTGCTCCCACATATGACTTGTCCTGTGGTGGCCTTCGAAGCGGGGCTTCGTTCAACAAGGACGCCATCGTTGTAAAAACCACCTCTTGGCTGGGGGAGGTTCACGTCGATTGGTAGTTTTGCCCTGGATTTGCTCGACACTGCGAGCAAGAGTAGCAGCCTTTTTCCTTGGCCAAGCTTCATACGAAGCGGGATGCGGGTCTCCAAAATTAACACGTTGAGGTTGGATCTGGGAGGTTCAGTCATTGCTCGAGTGAGCATCAGAGCATGTTTTACAACGCAGTGTTCACCTGCAGTTTTTGGCGATATGACCATGTCACTGGCATTTAAAATATTGCTTTTCTGACCCCACATATTCTACCACCATAAAGCTGCAGAATGCAAGGAACATACGTTCCGGAAAGGGTGAGCCTGGTTTGAAATGCTGAATCGCATATTCTTGGCGAGATTCCGTAAGGACACCATCATAATTAGGCCAGTTAGAATCTTGCCTTCGGGCGGATATCATACCTTGGCCGCGTAGGTAGTTTTCAAGATACTAGTCGGTGTACTCGAGGGGAACACCTTCGATTTGCCTAAAGGTTAGCCACAGAAGTGAGTGGTACAAAGACATCCACAGCCATGCTAGCGAGAGCAGAAATCTGAAGGAGGTGGTTCACCACGGCAAGCGATGATACAGTTAGGTGGCAAAGGTGGCGACCCTGTCGGCGTTGCACTGTGAACCCATTGGTGCGTATATGAAAAACAATCTTCAGTAACAGTCGTCACGTTTTGTGGTATCTACTTTCATTTATTTTGTACCTGCCATAGGTAGGTTGCCTCCGTTTACCCACTTTGCTCGAGGCTCCAGTTCCTTCTCATAGGAGTGGGTTTATTTGGCTGCTGCCGTTTAGTGGACGTTCAGCCAGTACGACAGATTGCGGACTGCAGGAGCACGCTAAAAATGGCAGAACACTGCTTGTTACGCCATCGTTGTTATACCAGTGTTCTTGGTTAATGCGTCCCAGGGCCGTGGTTATAGATAGCGACCTGACCATAGTTTCCGGCACAACTGGGAGCCAACGTGCTGAAAAATTGCTGTGTAGAGGCTGCGTGCTCGTTTATGTGTAGCCTAATTTAATTACTAACCACGCCAGCTTCTCCTATGTGCGCTGCGACTGGTGGATTTTCAATTAAATGGTTGTAACATTAAATACAGATGCATCCTGTAGGTACATATGTTGCCTGTTGGCACACAGAATATATGGGCTCGTCCGCAACCGATAATGAGCTATGCAAAAGTGAACGCTCAGAGCTAAAGCATAGTGGCAATGTATCGGCCTGCCTCTTTATAACCGTTATTATTTACAGCATTTCACTCATTTAAACATGCGAAACCTGAACCAGTTGCGTAGAACAGGTTTATAGACTTGTAAGTCAGGTCCAACCGGGCCGTGTTACGTCGTGCATCGCCGTCATTCTTTCGCACAAACAAAACGTTTTTGCAGCGAAGGAGGAACTCGTCGACGCTAATTCACAAGGGGCTACCGCTCGCTAAACACAATTTGGGCCACTCTTGTAGTAGCCTCCTCGAGCTTCCTTCCACGTCATTGCTTAACGGAACAGAAAGGCCAATAGACTGAAAGTGTTTTGCGTTGTTATGCAGCCGCTCCACGCACCAGATGGTTAGGGGGAGGGGGGGCAGCTATGGATAGTCGCACAAAATTATGCAGAATATTGATGTTCCTCTGTTCCGTTGGTTGTGCACTTTGTTCGGTGGTTACAATATTTTTAAATTTTATCCGGGTTATTCCAACGCTTATTTCAACGGTTTGTCTTGAACGTACTAACATGCAGTACAAAAATTACCTGTCGGTCTTTTCAATCATTATTTGAACTTTCGGCAAGCAGTACATCCCGCAGGTTCGTATGTTACTGTGCCTTTTCGCTTTCGCTATTTGTGTTCTATATTACGGGAAATGCTTAAGGCACCTTTCCTGTAATCTGCTACTTTCATCGTTTTGCAACGCCAGTTTAAATAGCGAAAGGTTCTGATGTTACATTCATCTTCTGGTGTCTCGAGCTACGGCACATTCCTTCTTGCCACCCGCGGAAACAGAGATGCCGGTTACAGGGGGATGATCATTTATTGACACACTTCATTACAATGCTGCAAGCCAAACGACTGCGTACGCTGAACTTCTGGGAGCAGAGCAATGTTCGGGTAATCCTTCAGGTCCTCAAGATAATTTCTGTAACGTACATGATTGCAATAGTTTGCTGAAATGTCGGTATTTTGCCGGGTTCACGTGTTTTTAATTATTGCGGTTTCGCCAGCCCTACGCGTTTGTTATACATATTGCAGATTTGCAATTATAGAATCAAATGCTCGCGTTACTCCTTGAACCTTCGCAACTTCTGGGCTGTGCAAAAGGGAGCAATCCTTCTAGAAGATTTCTATAGCGCCGAAATCTTGTGCGGAACATCGTGAAGGCTGTCCAAACATTACTGGAGTCACAGAAATCTGCTTACTAGCTTTAAAGTCTGAAACCTAGCAGTACGCTACAATACGTTTTTTTTAGTTGCGACTGCATCTCATTCACTCGTCCTGTCCCTTCATCCGGCGTCGGCGTTGTTGTCGGCGCCTGCCCGTCCCCCATTCTCCTAGCAGCGTGTGCTGCGCTCTCCGCCGCTCATCCCCTCTTCTCTCCGATAGCGAACGCTCTCTCGCGAGGAGCATTGGATTGGATTCGAATGGATTTGCTTGGATTGGCTTGGCTTGGCTTGGCTTGACTTGGCTTGGCTTGGATTGGGTTGGATTGGATTTGGATTGGATTGGGTTAAAGTGGATTGCGTTGGATTGTGTTGCGTCATAGCCGCGGCAGACGCACTGGCGGCGGCGCGTCCCCTCACCGTTATGCGCGCTATAAAACGCGGTGCCTGCGCCGCTCCGCTCCATCGTTCCAGCACCGTTCCTCCGCTATCCAACGCTGCAACGTGTGAACCCCCTATGCGTCACATCTACACAGGGGTTCCCGAGAGCGGAGGTAGGAGTTTTTTATTCCCTAGGCCACGTCTCCGGCTTCCCGCGCTTTTATTTACTTATTTTGCGGTGGCAAACACTCCCAAGGAAAAATGTGTGACAAGTCAAACCAAAGCTTTCTCAAAATAAGAATTCTCCACAACTGTGTTGCATCCATTATAGTCACGTGTCATCCAATTTACCCATTACGGGGCACGGCCACAGAAAACTTGTCTTTACCTTACCGGAAAGACTCTGGACTATGGGATGGTTAAAAAGAAGTTTTCTAACTATCACAAAAGTTAACCAGCAACAATCATAGTTTGAATAGTACGCGTGGCCGAAATATTTTCCCAAAACGCGCATTAGCGGGAAGACACAAAAAAGCGCAAAAAAAACAATGCCCTCACCAAGGCGCCAAACGCGAGCAAACAGCGGACGCGAAAACAGGATGGCATACACCATAGATAAATTAGTGACTGCATCGGCCATCCCCGTAAAGCTTTTTCCGCTGTGTTTTGTCTGGAGGCTCACCGAATCGAGAAAGTTACTTGCGTTTTGTTGTTGATAATGAGACTTATTGGTACAATTTTTATGTTCAAAAAGTTTGCAAGAACGTCAAACCTGACATGTCTTACCATCGTGGGTTCCTTACAGAGATATTACCACGCGGGGCAGTGTATAACGGACGGAATCAACATCCCAAGTGGCCCTGGGTGATGACCCCAAATACACTACCCTGTGTTGCATGCTTTGCGAAATGTTTTAGTGCGTTTTTTCAAAGCGATTGACATGAATGTACATATCTGGTGGCAGAGATTGGGCAGTTTTTGAGTACTGCGCTACATGCGCCTTGGTTGCTTTCTTCATGTTCTAGAAAAAATAAACATCGCTTGTGTTCACGAAACGCGTATTTTTAAATGTGTGAGTTTTTCTTGCTGCGAGGCTTTCATCTGGGTTGAGAAAACAATCTTCTATCTTAAAATATCTCCCGAATAATAGGTAAATTGTACACTTCCAAAGTGAAAAAATAAAGACCGCAACATCCCTTACTTTGCAAGTGTACATGCCACGTCAATTGAGAAACACCGCCCAGTCCCCTCAAATAACGTCATCTTGCGAGTTAGTAAGGTGGTTAATGCCTTCGTTCCTGATACGCTGCGCTAATTTAGAAGCTATGCATGTTGTGCACATACATAATATAAAATGCATTGCTCTGGCTGTAGTTGAAGATCACGTGCGAACAACCGATACCGGTTGAAAATACCCCTAGGCAAGTAGGCCTATGAATCACTGTAAAAGATGCTACAGCGGGAAATAAAACACGGACATAGAGAGACGACGCGACGAGCGCTGTGTCCGTGTCTGTGTTTTATTTCGCGCTGTAGCATCTTTTACAGTGGCCTACCAACTCGCCCAACAGTGCACTTTGCTAATACAGTATAGCTAACCTTTAGCGAACCCGGTTTTAACAAAATAGTTGCTATAACGAACAAATATTTCTTTCCCGTTACCATTGGTATACATAGATTTTCTGTGAATATAGAGCGAAAAGCGGATATAATGAAGTGATTTCGGATTCCTGTTGTGTTCGTTATAATCGCGGAAAGGCAAAAACCTGTAGCAGAAATGTGCGCATACGTCCTTTGTCCGGCTAGGGGTATATTCCTCAGCGTATCTATCGTAGAAGAGAAGAATATTTCTAATCACAAACCTTTGGTGGATTTACCCAAAAGTAAAACTGCATTCTAACTCCGTTTTCCGGCTGGTCGGTGACGAGGCGGTGGCCGTCTGACGTGAGGAGAATGCGTAGCCCACATGCAAAAGTAAGCCCTAATAGAGCCGCATATTTCAAGATTTCCAAAGTATATGGAAGACAAAAAGCCTAACACCGCGGATGAAACAATAGGAATGTCCGAAAAGTCACCGGGGCGCCGCTTCCACGTGTGTTGTGGGTGTGCGTGTGCGTGTGCATGCTGCATGCGTACGTGTGGGTGCGTGCGTGCGTGTGCGTATCCGTGTGTGCGTGTGTGCGTGCGTGTTCTGGTGCGTGTGTGTGCGTGGGTGTGCGTGCGAGCGTGTGTGTGTGGTGTGAAAGGGGGGTCGAGGGGTTGAACAGAAGAAATCGGGCAGCGCAGTCTGTTATACTTCTACCATTATCATACCTGTACTTCCCGTATATACGGTGCATGGCACGTGCCTTCTTTTCGCTGCTACACCGTTTATATAAAGTATCCGAATGTTCATTATATAAAATAAAAGGCCGACGTAGTACTTAATATTAACCTAAGCAATAGAAATTGTTTAAGATGGTCGGCATGTTTGGATATGTTCTGATGCAACCCTACACCCGACTCCAGAAAGTCGCTGTTTCGAGGTTGTCGGTCGGGTAGAGCATATTCAAGGTTCAGGACACTGAAACCAACAGTTCATGAAGTTAAAAAAAATTAATTGCACGGATGTGCAAAAACGGATATTCCGCTTAATTGCAGTAAAAGCAAGCACCACGAACCTCCGATGCTGTACAACCCTCCCGCAGCCAGAGTAGCCCAAGGTGTCCTACCTCCACGCTATGAAAAGAGGCAGCAATCAGAGGTGTCAAGGACGAAGTTTGAGTTTTGCAAGATAAAAGAAGAATGGACCTATGTATAACTCTGAGAGAGATATTTTTAGTCAACGTGCGAGAACCTATTTAAACCCATCTCTAACTTTTTTTTGAAAATGCTTCTGCTTATCTTTAACATACTAGGCCATCGGCGGTACAACTCGGTTTATTTCCCATGAAAAAACAAACATTTTCCTCGTTAAAGCTACGGCCGTTTTCATTAGCGCGCAGCAACAACGGGAGCTTTTTTCCACCATGAGGCACTTGAGGCTTTAAGAATAAACGTTGGCTGGTCAAACGGTACGTGATGTGGTCGATGATTTTGCGGAGCTTTTCCAGTTCCAGTTGGTAGCTCTCATTCACCGAATAAAAACTATTTATCGGGATGATTTAAAACAAGTGCCCAATACCACAATACCTCGCTATCTGGGGTGTCATCATTTTGGGCGGCCGGAATGGTTGTGTGACGTTATCCCTTTTGGCGAAGGATCGCGCACGTGGGCGTGCGCTCTATCTGTTTCTTGGTAATTTTTTTCTACTTTATGCAGCCGACATAAAAGCTTTACACCTCTGCTATTATAATGACTTGATGATCGTATGCTCATAAACTATGATTTTAATCATAGTAATGAAGCACATCAGAAAACGCGTAGGACGTTATAAATTCTGAAAGAACGGTGCAGGGTTTTGACGAGTAAAATACTACACGCATCGGTTAGAAAGAAATATAGGGAAAGTAGGGAAGCGGCAATATCTTTGCGCAATTTGTTTGCCGTCCCGAACAATCTGGTTACGCACAAGAAGGTAATCGACGAGGCTGGCATTGGTACTATGGATTATTGCCCTTGGAATCGAACAAACTGTTTAATGAAAAAGTGTTCGAACAATATTATAAGAGTCATGCCATTGAAATACAAAAAATGACCGGAAAAAGTGCAAATAATCCAATAAAACTATACAAATACTAAAAAGTTTAAATTACACTACAAGGGTTTTCTTACTGTAGGAAACATTTAAAACAAATTGTTTCTATTAATACATTTGTTGGAACTGTTTCCACGAAAATTAGGAGCAATAAATTTTTCTCACATAAACTTTTGTCGACGAATGCATTTCTTCTACAAGGAAGGTCCAAAACTGTTGCAAAACGTCCCTGCGCAGGTTTGAGTGCGATATTATCAGAACGTTAATAAATCAATTAGAACACAGGCTTCTAACGAGAAGGTGAGCCAGCTATACGAACCTATCTATGTCACCTATTACAACCGCCAGGTTATATTACTGCTTTCGTTATAACTTACAGGAAAACCCCATTCTTTTTCAAGGATATCCAATCGGTAGTCGCATGGCGGTAGGCTGAAAAAAAAGTGGATTATTCACAAACATATTTTTGGTCATTTCAGCACTGTGTTTGTGCCCTTTTCTCTTGTCCACCGTTGTCTCCGTTGTTACTAATTGTAAAGTATCAGCGCCCATAATCGTCCGTTTAAGAAACAGCAGCAGTCCCATTGGTGCCTAGAATAGCAGTAGAAAGCGCCATCCGTTTGCCTCTTTCTAATGTATACTATTGGCTAAATCAGTTTTAAAAGAGACTCTTACACTCAATAGATAAACCATGTGATTGGTTGAGAAGCAGGCCTTCGCTTCTTTCCGGAACACGAAAAACTGTGATGCGGTACCTTTTGTAGCGAAAGCTACACAACGCCATCTCGGGCAATCTTCGCGGGGTGATCAGTTTTGACCACGGTGTAGGAAGGAGAGGTGACTCAACGCGGCGGGCGAGCGCGGCGAAACTTGGTTCGGCGCGGACGTATGCGCTTGTAGGTGGCGCTACTCGAACGAGGGCCATGCACTGCGGGTTTTCGGTAGCCACGGGCATGGAAACGCGCCTCGTACTGCGCCGTATAGAACGCGTGCTTGGATTTCAGTGGCATGAATTTATGGTCGCTTCAAACGAAAATACCCTTTCGAAAGAACAGAGGTTCTTAGGGACTTCTCGGGTTAGTATGGGAATTTTAAGGCCGAAGCGCATGCACGCTATTTGGGGCGCGACAGCGACCGTAGCTTCAACACTTCTTTGCGAAGACGCAGCCACCTCTGCGAGTAATTTAAACAGCAGTATGGGCAAAAAAATGTTGCGGTGCACCAGTGCTATCCACTACGGTCACGGTGACTACGGCATACGAAGGCAATTTGAATTTCGCTGAACTCGGGCACACATGAATAAAATATCTATTTTAGTTTTGCGTTGTTACTTTTTGCAACGTGGTTTTACAAGCTTAAGAAGCTTTTTCGAAAATATACATGTCTATTGCACTGTTTTACACAAAAATGTCCCCAACAAGAAATATTGAGGAAATCACACACCATCAAACAGCAAACTATTTAATACGCTTGTGCCCATCAAACACCAAACTCTGTTTAGGGCGCTTCCAAATTTTCCAACTTTTGGTTACTAAACACAATAAAACCGCCGCAGTCTTTGCTAACTATACGAATAAATCGGGACGGAAGCGTGCAGCAAGATACAATACGTGCCTTCCATAATGCATTGCTAATAATGCATAAGTACTTGCGTTATCAGAAGAAAGAAACGCACACAAGCACAGAATACCTAGAAATTGCAACGTCTTCGTCATTACTTTATAAAATCACAGGTTCCTTTCCGCGTGCGGTGGCACTCATTTACGCAGCCGTTATCGCAGGGACTCCGCAAAGTGATAAAAAAATTTCTGATCTCACTGATTTTGGAAGAAAAAACAGGGGATAAGAAGTCGTCAAAAACGCGTGAAAAACGCAATGATACTGTCACTGATTTGTTACATAAGATACTGGTGGTAATAAGTCAATAAAAAACAAAATAATGAACAATTATGTTGTTTAAGTGCTACAAATATCTCAGCCAATATTTATTACATAAACAATGTTTTTTTTTCTAGCAAGGCTACAAAACCATCGCCTTGCCTAAAATAACGCAGAATCGCGAACAAGAACATCTGTAATAAATAGGTACGAATTGCGCGCTTGCAACCACCCCGTAAACAACGCGCTCCGCCTAAGCGCTTGCCGAAATTCGTCTTTGTACCGAAACACCCGTATCCCGAAAGGTCCGTATCCCGAAACGCCCATGTCCCGAAACGACCGTGTCCCGAAAAGTCCGTGCACCGAAAAGACCGTACCGAAACGCCCCGTACCGAAACGTCCTGTACCGAAATGACCGGAGCCGCCCTAGCACGCACCGTCCGCGGCTCGCATGGCCCCGATACTCCCAGCGCCCTCTGGTAGAAAGAAGGCGAACCCGAACAAGTTCTCCATGGAGCTGCTCTGCTGCGCCTCCGAGGCGATCAGTCACCTCTCCATCCTACACCGTGGTTTTGACCTTAAGAGCTAGAGGTGAAACCACACCCTCTTCCGCAAGTGGCCGGCACGCAATAGCGGTCCGATTGCGGGGAAAATTGGCGGCAGGAGGGATAGGCTTATTCATGAATGAAACCACAGCGAGCATAAAGAGATAGGAAAGGGAAAGCAATGACAACTGGTGGTCTAAAAACTGGTTTAATGTCAAGGAGAGTGAATATGAACACTTCACACACCACAGTAAAAACACTGCACGTGAGCAAAAGAAGTCTACAAAATCCACGCTGATAAGGCAACTAGGTAGACAGCGCCTAGAGTATGGGCCTATGCAGATTTGCAATATAATCGGGCTGAAGACACACGCTTGCTTGGCTTATACACTTGTCTACTCATTCTGCTATGTGAAACGATCCCAGGACTTCGTAGGGCGGTTGTTCACGCTGTCTAAAAAAAAAATAAAAGGCAGGAAAATAAGGTTTACATCTGCGGCACTTTGTACAATACGACGAAAGATAGGTTGATGAGGGCCCTTTAATGACAATTCATGCTCTCCCAAAGGTACGTTGATACAACTTGTGTCCCATTTGCTCTGTCTTTGTTTAAGTTCATCCTGGTTTCCGGCAATATCATGTCTTTCCAACTCGCCAAGCTTGCAACCTCTAAGGCAAAAGATAGGCGAAGAAGAACGAATACGTGAGCATAACCGCGTCGCCAACTGCCGGAGCGCCCGGCACGGAGCAGCGGCCCGATGGCGGGAAGAGACAGGCGGCAGGAGAGAGATAGGCGATAAGGGAACGGATACGTGCGCGGAACCCCTGTCGCCGCACTGAGGAGGAAGGCGAAGAGGCCACTTAAGCGCGCCCACGAAGGAAGGCCAGGAGGCCACGTGCGGCGCAGAACGGTGTGCGATGGAGGACGACGAAAATCATTCTGTGGTCACTCGTACAGCGGCGAAGCTTAAAAAACGCCAGGTAGGAAAAAAAAATATGAATAATCAGTGTAGTCATTGCAAACATGTCTGTATAATATAGCTAAACCACACCTCGACAATGGGCTTCGCCAGGGCAGAGAATCTTTGGCTATAAATTAGGGTTAATTAAAGCTAATCCAGAACATTTTTTTACTATGTATGTTGCACATTATATTTTCATTCACTTTGTTCTAGGACCAACTTTCTCGCTGCTGCGTGCGCTTTATGATGCTGTCATGTAATTTCGTGTGAACTTGTTCGCACGCATGCGCTTTTGAGGAAATCTCGCATTCCTTGGTCTCCTCTTCGGCGGTATCATAGGATTACAGTAACCGTCATGATGCGGAAGCTCAATTCAGGCGGCGATTGTTCGCATCTGAATATATTCCATAAATATATACAGTTGGTGCTTCATTTAATCATTTATTTATTTTTATTGCGCGTAACTTTTCAGACGCAGGGACTTCACACGGGAAATCGGCTTATTTCTCGCTTCTCGGACCCGTATTGTTTCCTCTAGCACACCTCTCGTAAGATCTACTTTGCATGCAAGGAAATACAACCAGGAACGCCGATTGCTAGGTACGTTAAACCGAGACTAAAAAATGGGGGGACAACGTATCAAGAAAATCAAGTTGCCAAAACTTTCTGCAGGTGATTGCAATCGGGTACAGTTTTGAGTAAGAAATTTTCCAAACCGTGACTACGACCCCATACGTAGTACATATTGTGTTTATTTTGCGCAACTTTCAGCGAATATTAACTGTTCCTTATTTTCATTGAACGTGCCCGTGTATGTAACATTACGGTAAAAGCGAGCTGGTATGCTACAGCAAAGCGTACTTCATTGAACCAAACAGTAACCCTATCGCAAGCTGCGAACGCCTGTCGTTACTTTGGAATACCGGATGCACTTTGACAATTTTTAGTACGACTTTCGCAGCGGGTAAAAGTTGTTCAATGCAAGTCCCGTTGTAGACCCCATTCCATATGTGCTATAACTCTGGTCATCACACCGCTGCGATCAGCAAATATCGATTATTCCAACACCATGATGTCATCATACTGAAACCGTGGGCCATTGCAAGTTTCAAAATCGCCCCCTATTACCGTAAGCGCAAAACAAATACAAAAAAAGGGGGTGACACATAAAGTAACTGGTTTGTTTAGTCCAGCAACCAATTTACCCGACTGCAAGGGCGAATGCATTTCCTGATTTTAAAGTAATGTGTTCTAAAAAATCGAAACCCACCCTTAAAAAAAGTTCAAGCGGAAACCTATCTCTCATGCAACCTCAGTAAGATCCAAATTCCAAAATCTACAATCCTGCGGCTGTGTTGCAATGCCGCAATCGGGTGACGTCAGCCTCATAACGCAAGGGACCCAGTTTCTATTCCTACCACGGGAAGTGTTTGTTTCTTGTGGTGCTTGATGGGGCCTCTTTTTTCATCATCATAAAATTGTTATGCTCTCTGTAACGTTTCTCTTCCTGCACTGCGAAATTCGCAAGGAGTGCCGTCAGCAGAAAGGAACAGAGATTCACTTTAAAATCATTACCGTTCTGTTCCTAGCGAGTGTTAGGAACCTTGTTTGCGCCCATAGTTAATTAGCTTTTCTCTTACGTAGACGATGCCTTTTCATGAATGTGTGCACCAGGTTCAAAGTCAAAAGAGAAGTGAATCTCATAGAATGGTCGCGAAATCGTCGAACGAGCACTACTGCGACAGCACGACTTTTAGCACGCCCAGGCCACAACGCGCAACGGCAGGTCTGGCTGACCTTTTTGCGCAGAACTCATCCAACATTATCAGACTTCCGTTCCCCCTCTCTCGACACTTTGGATGGAGTTTTGTTGTTCCCACTTTTTGAGCTCACCGATAGCTTTAAGTCGCTGAGCCCGTTCGTCAATCTTCTGCTTTTTAACTCAAATGACTTTCTCGGGTAGTATTTTTTTCCCATTCCTACTTCTTTCCTGCCTTAGTTTTGGTTTAACTTTTTGCTGTTTATTTTGCCGCGTTTGCCTTCAGCAATAAAGGGACTCGCCATGGTGGCTCAGTCGCTAAGCCGTAGTGCTGCTGAGCTTAAGGACACAGGCTCAATTTCTTATCATGGCTGCCGCTTCTGTGATGAACACGAAATGCAAAAACGGCAGTGCGTTCAAAACGGGATGATTACGATGGGTGTAATTTTCCTCCCTGTAGCTATTGGTAGGATCACACCGCATTCCCCATCAATCGTCTCCCCTAATGACTACATTTCCTGTACAGGTGTTTCCTTCAGCATTTCAGCTGTTTGTTTCGTCGCTGAAATCGGCGGGAAAAAATCACCCTTAAATGTTACTCCACAAATCTTCAAGCGGCCAGTTCAAACGAGTTCCCATGCTGTAAACGAAACAATCTGATCTTTCAGTATCATATAAAATTTAAAATTATCACAAAGTACTTATTTAAAAAGTTGACTGTTTATCGGCTCCCTTCACTGTAACTGTTGTAATATACGGTAGTCTGCTAATGGCCCTGCATGCAAGTGCCTCTATTTTTTCTCCAACATCGACTTCTCGAGGCTCTCTTCTCCCGTCTGGCTCCTCTGAGAATAAGCAGGATGCAAGTTTGACAAAGGCAATTAAATGTTCTCGCCTTTCACTTCTAGTGCGCCAAAAATAAAAAGTTGCTTAATTACTGGGCCTCCTCGATTATCAGTCCCGGATCGTTCACGGCCTGCCCGAGACACGATCTGGCGCTCGGTTTTCCCATGTATTCGTATGGGGCTTTCGGTCCGAACGCAGTCCTCGGACTGCCCGCGGATCGTCCAGGACTGGTAAATCGAGGAGGCCCACTGTTGGACTTGCAATGCCGCCCCGAGGTCCATGCTCGGGCGCGATCGCTTTTGCGTTATGGGGGGAGCACATTGTGTTTATTGCGCATTTTTGTCATTTGCTTTCGAAAACATCCAGCAAGTATGGAACGCATGCATTTTTGATTAAACGAATTGCGCATTGTAGCAGTTACATGACGATATTTTGCTCAAAGTTGTTACATGTTTTTTTTCTGCACGACACGGTTGGCAAGTGCGCGAATCGTTGTAAGACATCGGGTTTTTTAGAAAGGGTCTGCCTATAGAAACTCGTCGTTTCAGAATAGTTTTATGTGATTGGACGGGTGCCTGAGCCAGGGGATAGGCAGAAGAAAACACAGACAGAGAATCAGACAGACCGAGAGACAGACACAGAAACGTAAATATTTCCTGGAAGAAGTTGCGTAAGAAACATTAGCGTATTTATTAACTGACCAGCGGTCCTTCCGCAATATGCGGGTGGCATGCGCGAGCATTGATTGTTCATGTGCGTAACCAGTTTTTTGCGTGCGAATCGGTATTTACCTTCCCCTCCACCGTATGACCTGCACATGGTTTTGTGCATTTGTTTGCGTTTTAGGTTTCTCTGAAATTTCCAAGAAACTTAGAACGACTGACCGGGAAAAATAATGAGCGACTTTTTCAAAATAGCAGCACTACTGCTACTAGCTACGGCATCAGAGTACAACTGACAACGAGAACACTTTAATATTTCGCCTATTTGTTTATGTCAAAACCACACAATAGAAGTCAGCAAAGAAGAGGGTGAATTTATGTCGAGTACTGCTCGGCTTGTGAAACTTTTGCGGACCATAACTTCCGACCAAGTTCTAACCGTAGTTTGGTGAACTGGAGAAAGATGAGTCACTTGTAACGAGATATCTTGCAGATATTATGAACGGGAAGTTGACAAAGTGTACACATTATAGGTATGTGTCTATCTCTCCTGACGAGTCCATGTGTCATTCTCAAGCTGTTTACAGCCCCGTCATTCCTCGTTCCCTTGCTTAGAACGTGGTATGTGACCTTATCCTAACAGCCGCAGGCTAGCGTGTTGGAGGAGGGCATTCAACCCAATGAATTTAAGTTTATCATGACATCACGGCTCTATGCAGGCCAGTAAAGATGACAAAGAAAGGCTTAAAACGAGTCCAAGCTCCAAACATGGCAATCAATGAATGTTTACAGTGCGCGTAAATATATTAACAACAAAGCAGCCACGTTTGTGTCACGTACAGAATCGAAGCACACCAACAATCTCCCTTGGTTGATATGGCAAACGAAAAATGAAGTGCAGCGGACCGAATGTCGAAGGATTCGGAGAGGAAGTATATTGGGCACCCGTCGATTATCAAGGCAACTATGTAATGTAGGACCGTACGCGCAATAGTTTGTGTTATTATGTAAAAGGGTGCTATAAATTTGGTGATAGCACAACGTGAAACACGGCAAATATTGAAAAGACAGGAAGTAAAATATACGAATGAACATGCAGTAAGTAGGGATTAAAAAACATGTTAAACAAAAAAGAAGAGGGGGTAAAAAAACGCACTTCCTTGAAAGAACGTGCAAAATTATCGGCGCCATGTTCACGATAGGACTGATCACCGACCGATGATTATTATGTGACATGTGACAGGCTATGTACTAAACTAGGCCGTCTGCTCATAATGCAGAATGTGTCCGCCCTCATACCGGCGCGGTATGCTCTGGTACGTGGCAAAGTGTTGACACGAAACAGCATTCTATACCTAAAACCATATATTTAAAAACTCCAATATTATTAAGCATCAATCTACTGAAAGACATCCCCCAGAAGGTTTGTTTAGCAATTGGAATATAAGGAAGCACTTGCCATCCTTATCTGAGGAGCAGAGGCAGGTCGCGCTGTCTTTATTTGCACGCGCACGAACACGGGAGGTTTCGGACACATTCTCTGAAACGAAAGGTTCGAGTGCTTTGCTTTGAAGGCTCCACAAAAACTGTTCAGCTTGGAAACTTAAAAAAAGGGCAACATTAGGGTATAATAAGGGGGCAAAAAATTTCCCTCAGGCTGCAAACGATGTCCCGTTTGTTTGGATTTTCGAGGTTTTTTTTTGTTTTAGAAGGCATTCCATACAAATCTCAAAAGGTCTCCAGAGAACAAGAAAACCACCACGGCGTTTTCATCAGTTTCTTCAACAACTTGTTCAGTGCTAGCATTTGTTGTTTTATTGGTAATACTTGCAACTGTTAGGGAATAGCTATTGATTGATAATGTACGTACACATCAGATCCAAATATACCGTAATTACCCGATTCTAACGCGCACCTTTTTTCCGGACAAATAAGTCGAAAAATCGCATGCGCGTTAGAATCGGATACGAAACCGAAACTGCCGAAACAACGGAAATTTCGTCTCGCCCATCGCCATCTCAAAATGGCGCCAAAGCTTTTAGCAACAATTTTTCCAACGCAGGAAGCATAGGCGCCCAGGCTTTTCTATCGGCGTTTACACAAATCGTCAAATCGTTCCACTTGCGCACTTGATAACAGCAATGGCAGCAGCGGCTCTCGCGAGTTCAAAACGTCGGCTGAAGCGTGCGCCTCTGGAGAAGTTCGCAGGATGAGCGTGCGAGGCGTGGGCCATGATCCCATCGATCATGGTTGAACGTTCGTTATGAAGTGTGGCATCGCGAACGCGCTTGACGGCACCAAGGACGAGATGTTGTGGTCAGCGGAGAGCGACGAGGAGGGATATGGGTGAGATTACTTCGAGAAATAAATCCCCCGCTTATCTAGCATTCGTTTTTCTTGCTCACAAAGTTCCATGCGCGTTACAATCGGAAGTGAAAGTTTTTTTGGTTTTTTACCAGGAAAATAGGGTGCGCGTTAGAATCGGGGGCGCGTTAGAATCGGGTAATTACGGTAACATTCTTATGTTTATCTATTTTTTTGTGTTAGTGTGCATGATAAATTTTAAATTGTGAATAGCACATGCGATGGCTATTATTTTGTTACACTTTGCCTGGTCAGTGATATTAAACAACACGGTAGGTAAGCGCAGCGGAGCTGTGGCGAAACGAGTGCCTTAAATTGAGTATTCTTCATTTTGGAACGCGCGAATATTCTTGGGAATGAATATTATAGCCTAGCGGTAGTACAATGGAAGTGGGTTTGTACATCGGTAAGAAGGGGAAGGGAAGAAGGGAAGCGGTTCTTATTGGGATAGCGCTTCAACTCTACCAGCCTTTATTTTCATTGTTGTGTAACTAAGAGCGTGTAAAATTGGTGATTATAACATAACCCTAAGTCCCAAAATTTTAGCACACAGCGAACTGCAAACTATTTTAGCGATGGAAAATGGCTGTTTCTTGGATGGCGAGCCTCTCTGGATGCTGGCGTCGGCGGTCCTGACCATTTCCTCGGGAAGTTTGTTTAGCGGCAGCGGTAGACGGAGCCTTTCCTTCGTCTACGGACGTTATTGCGTTATCGGTGAATGCACTAATTCGCTTGCTACTCTGGTGCTATCACGGAGCGGTTGCCACAGAGAAGCGCGTCGCGCACTGCACACTCGGGATACCGTTTCCTACTCATACTTTCGCCATGCTCTGTTCCTCCGCGTTCTTGTTCGCTGTATCTTCGGTGTCCTCCTCGTTTAATAAAAAAGGGAATTGGGCGAGTTGCCGTAAGTTGGTATCTTAAACATCATTAGCACATGCAGTAGTCGGAAAGGAAAGACACACGAGCGCTGACTATCTTCTGCTGTCTTTATTCAAGAACCACATGCACACAGTATATATACCACGTGACCCACCGCGCGCGTGAACCAGAAAACGAAGCAAAGGGATTACTAGGATTGATTGAGGAAGTTAATCAAACCCCGACACACATATTTGCTCTCCCTCATACTAATGTGGTGATTATCATTACTGGGTTATACTTCCTTGCATATATGCAGGTGTGGAACGTGCAGCAGCAATGACGTTGTCGTGTAGCTTATGAACAACGAACAAGTCTTCAAAATAGAGAAAACACTAAATATATAAATTAAAAATGGAAAGAATGTTTCGGGTTGAGAAAAAAGCCCCCCCCCCCCCCCCCTATTTAGATGCGCGAAGAATATACCGTATTTGAAGTTTTCGCCTGTTGAAGTGGCGACAAATTTGAAGGTCGAGCTAATCGCCGTTTCTAATGTTGAACTCTTTATTTCTTGAAAAACACGTGCAAATGTGCCTAACGTGCATATGGCACTGAGGAACGGCTTGTGTGATCGGCGTTCCTGAAGGAAAACAAAATAGATGCCCAGTCAGCTGCAAATTTCCATTATGCATCTACGTATTAACGACAGAATGTGGAGTTTTATTTTTAGAGTTGTCGGAAGTGTGGAGACTCATTCACTTTCCCGTGTTTTTCTAGGTCGGGTCAACCGCCAAAACAAGTAGGTTGTTTTAAAACAAAGCTTTCTACCTATACCACCCAACGATTCTTTTGTGGCGTGAGGGACAAGAAAATTCCAACGCGGATGGTGAGAAGGAGTGCGGTTTTCACTCCCGGAGACCAGTGTCGATGGCGTGGCGATACTCTCCTAATACCTAGAGTTGCCCGCGCCCAGCTGTCTGCTCGCATTAGCTAGGGCACAGGAGGGACGGCTAAGTCGTCTGCATTTGCGATGGTGGTTTTTTGGTGTGTTCTGGCGTGCTTCGCGTCCATTGCTCGCTTCCTTCACACGGGTTAATAACTGGTTCAATGGGCCCTCCTCGGTAACGCGGACCCGACGAAATGAAGTGGTCGTACGGCAAATATATGTTAAGGATTGGTTTGCAGACACAGAAAAAAAAATGTGGAGACTACATACATACATCTGCCTCCTAGACAAACGCTGCTTTTTGAGCGCTGCTTGACACGATTGGGACTTCGTTTTTAAATTGGTGAATAACAATTCGGTTGTGTTTCAAGTAGTATCACAAAAGGCGAAAGGAGCAACTAGTTCTCATTAATAGCGATTATAAAAGTTTCCTCACATTTCTCGCAATTCTCAAACTCAATAAACTAGCTATTTTAAATCAGTCTAAATTGGATTCACTCAGTTCACATGCTGAATTGTTTCTGCGTGCGCTTGTGTCGAGCGGTAATGTAGCCCCAAGCTTAGACATCAGCATTGATAGGTTCCGCTGTATCACTCTTCGGAAGAAGCTACTCTCCGTTTTCTCTCACTTACGACTTACGACTGGCAAAAGCGGTGGCCTCACCCGCCGCCCTAGCCGGACCGTGGCCGACGCTGCATGCTGCTTCGTTCGGAACGCCACCCCCTGCGAAGTACAGTTAACGGCTTGCAGAATCTCTGGTTTGGCTCTTTCGTAGAGCCACGTGTGTAAATTCAAGTGATGTAGCAGGGCAATCGTTGTGGACGTCATTCAAAAATTTGTGTTCCAACCACCTTCGAACACATGGATTGGAGCCGCCAGTTTTTTTATTGACGGAAACGATACCCTTTGCACGTGTCGCTTACGTTGTACGACCTGAAAAAACGAAGAATTTGGGAGAGCGGCTTCGGCAACCAGCCTTCCAAACAGATCTTCCTATTCTTCTTCGCTGAGTGCAAGCCAACACTTATGTGAAATTAATGTGTGTTATCTCAGGTTCAAATGTGCGCAGTGTTCCTGTGAGGGGGAAGATGACGAACAGACGCTTTATTTAGCGGAATATATCTGGATCAAAACTGAATCAAACTGTGAGGTTGGGAAGGGGTATGCCTGTTTCATAAGATTGTTGTGAGCTTGCTCTTACTAAAGTGAATGCAGCACAAACCAGGGACTATGGAGCTGCCATTGTTTTTGTGAACGTGGCGGGCTGTGGGAAGCTGGTATTGGAAAGCAAGCTACGTGCACTCAGAAGGCGAAACCTTGAAGGAAATTCCAATAACGAAAAGATGAAGGATGGTGTGAGCACGTACAAAGTAGGCGGCCAGATTTTCATACAGGGAACACACATACGACGGACGCTGTCTATAACATTTTGGGCATAGAAGGCACAAACAAATGACGTATATTATCTTTTGTTTTTGGGCGATAGACTGGACACACGTAGGACGAAAGACGAAGGACAATTTGATGACACCAAAAATCGGTAGAGAAATTTCAACACAAGGGACAAGCACACGACATACCAAGAGTATTGCCTTGGGGACGTCCACCGACTTTTGATTGGACATTAGAATTTTTAAAAGCATTGGTACTCACAACTTATTCATAAGAATGATAAACATGACGGCCCTCATGTTAGTCAAGGCGAGGAATAAAATGACTTACCGGGAACTCCTCGTACAAAACTGGTCAATATTTTTATTCTGGGTGTCGGTTTCAACCATCAATGATATATAAATTGGTAGCTCTATGTAAAATAGTGATGCTACTTTCAGAGCCACGATTACAAGGTCACGAGGGAATGGTTACAAAATAATACCTTGGCATTTAAACTACGTCCAAAATTGGGGAAAATGACAGTATTGGAAATTTTCGCGCAACTAGGTTAGTGATAACTGTTCACTAGGCGATCACATTCCAAGCAGGCAATGCTGGGTACGAGTACTTTAATCACACAGGGCCTACCTAAAAAGGTACATCGTGACGCTCGGGTGACCACTCCTGTCGTGCACTCAATTTTCAAGCGCACCTAATAACTCCAGGCCTAAACGCTAGTAAACACCTTGTAGCGTAACTCTGATCTTCAAGCCAAGCTTCCGTCAAGCCAGCGCGTCGTTACCACTCACCGAATCCATTCGCCGCTACCGACCAAAGGTTTTCCTGCACCTAGGAAAGCGCCAGCCGGAAGCTTTTGGTGAACGGCCGAAGCAAAAAGCATCTCTGCGAATCCGAGATCAGGTGCTTCCGTTTGTGGCCACAGTGAAACAATTGGAAAGGCACTTCGTGAGAGACGGATTCGAAATAACTGGGCGGTGCAGCTCATCTGCAAGTCAAATTCAACCTACGCATGGTATTTGAATTTTTTTATGTTCTTGTTATCCAAACTGGACGCGTGGCCTTCAGTTGTAGCCACTCCTGGTAGCATTTGCCTAATATAAATTCATTTGTGAATGCGATAAAGCGGCTCAAAGGTTGTTACACTCAACCGTCTTTCGTCTTTTGTGTTTTTATTCCCCCCAAAACACCAAATCTTCGAATACGTCGTCTGGAGTCTGAGTTTTCTAATAGAGCGCAGATACAAACGTGTACACATCGTTTATTCTCTCAGATATGCATATGGATATAACTGCTTCCAATCCGAACAAATATTTAGAAAAGTGAACACAGCGATTTCCTTAGGAGTGATGGATACCATGAGCACAAGTAAAAAACATTTGTTAAAATAACAGTTAATATCGCTGAAAAATTACCCACAAAGCAAACAAATTTCGAGCGCACATTAACACCTATTCTAGGTTGTGGATGCGAACATGCTAATGTGGAAATAGACGACTGTGGTGCTTTGTGGCGGCCCGACGTGGTCGAAGGGCTTCGTAAACTTGCCGCGTGACATGCTTTTGCTTTGCGGAACGCTTTCACCTTTTTGAGTGGGGTTGGTGTGTGTTGTACGTGTTGCTCCGCAGCACGCTCCTGCAGTGCTGGGAGAGTTGCCGACTGTGAATTTTGATGCGCGTATTTTTTTTTGCTTTCTCACAATTCTTTCGTTTTCTTACTTTATCTGCGTTATGGTGGAGTGGACGGCCACCCCATTGCTACTGGTGTGTTTACGTTCAGGCTATCTAGAGTGTCGAGGAATGTAATGCTATTAAAATACTTCAATTTTTACAATGGATACGCAATTACCGGGCCTGGGCAAGAAAAACCATTATTGATTTTACACAATATAGAAGAACACGAAGCGGTATATGTGAAATGGGCAATTATATCTATTCATCGTGTGTAATATATGTTGTTTGGTCGAATTCGCAAACTTTTCATTACGCATTGCGCTGCTTCCACGCGCTGTAGGCATGCTTTACCATGGGCGCACACTTCAGTCTCCCCTACAATATTTTAAACTTTGCGCCACCAAACGGAGACTTTTGGTGCGATGGTTCTGTTGGTTCTCAATACAGACTCATCCTCTTTTGTATAACGCTGCGATCCACTTTTCCTTAGACCTAATTAGAGCGGAAGCAATTGAGCGGCCAATACTGGGGTTTGGCGGAGGTGATGCAAACAGCGTCGCTTTGAAATCTAGCGAGCGAAGGAACGGGAAAACCGCGGAAGAAAATGTGTGGAGGATGACCGTATCCTGACCCCGCACTAGACGCTCGTTAGACAGGCTGGCAAAATTGTGCGTGGAGGGCGGCACACGCTGCTATAGCGCATTCTCCCTCATTGCCTCCCCCCACACTTTGCAAGGCGATCCTTCTGCAATGGCGGGTCTTCCAAACCACATGGCATTTGGCGCCAGGGTCAAAAATCATTTGCAGCGACATAGTCGTTGGCGGTGCGTCGCGCTGTCAGATAATGGCACAGTACCGCGCGCCGCCGTACATTTCCTGATGGCGCGATCCCTTCCTGTGACGCAGCAGATATGCGCCGTGACCGAGAAGACAGCAGTTCGCGCTACGCTCAAATTTCGCATTAGAGAGCATAGTGATTGTCAGTGTATTTTGTTAATATCTGAGTAAACGTTTTTTTCTTTTTCTACCGATCCTCCCTCTTTCAGTCGTTTTTACATTTGCTAATATTTGTGTCCGTTCTTATATTTCATTCGCAATTTTACGTATTCTTTTTAAAGCAAAAATTTCTACCTCTGCCAGCCCACGGTTCTTTGCCAATGTGCGGGACAATAAATTTTCAAGGTGGTGAAAGCGGGGGCGAGGAAAGGGGTAATGAGGGTTTCACTGACGGAGCGCACTGTAGATGACGCGGCGAATTTACCCAGCGTTCCTTGGGCGGAGGAGCCTGCTCACACGGCAGGCGCGTCTGCGGTACGGCTTTGTCGTCTGCTTTAGCGACGGTTGTTTTGGGACTGTTGTGACGCAGCTTGCCGTACATTGCGCGCTTACTTCGCTCGGATAGATTAACTTTTTCGACAGCACCTCCTGGGTAATGCGGACCCGTCGTAATTTATTGGTCGTGCGGCAAAGATACGTTAAGCATTGGTTTGCAGGGAGGAAAAACAAAATGTATAGGATACGTACAGACATCTGGCCGCTAGAGAACCACTACGTTTAGCACTGCCTTTAGCCTGCCCGAATGGGACTAAGTTTTCTAAATTGGCGAATACCAATTCTATTATGTTGTAAGAGGTAATACAAAAAGCGAAAGGAGCAACTGGTTCTGATAAATAGCGATTATAAAAGTTTCTTCAGGTTCCTCAAATTTTTAAAACATAATAAAATAACTAGTTTTAATCGGCATAAATTGGAATCACTAAGCTCACATGCCGAATAGTTTCAGTGTCTGCGCTTGTGTCGCGCGGTGCAGTCCCCCCGAGGTACCACACAAGGATATTTAGGTTCCGTTGTCTCCACCTTTGAAAGACGCTCCTCTCCGTTTTAACACAGCCGACGCACGGCCAACTCTGCTGCAGTCGGGATGCCGCACCCGCGAATTCCAGGTAACGGCGGGTAGAATCTCTGGTTTTGACTCTTTGTAGAGCCACGTTTGTGAATTCCAGTGATTCTTGTGGGTGTCGTTTAACGCTTTGCTTACCGATCACCTTCACAGCGTGGTTTGGAGCCATCTTTTTAGGGGCGAAGCTCCTGTTGGTCGGGGCAAGCCCTTTGGGGCGCCGTATCCACTAGTTCTCGAGGCGACCGCTAGAGGTGCAGCTCTGAAATAGTTCATAGGTCGCCCGCTAAATGGCGCGCCGCCGCTCACGGCGGCGCGGCACACACCTGTACTTCTCCGTCTCCGCTGCATTCTAGGGTGCGCCCGCTGGTGAGAGATGCGACCGCCAGAGGGGCGCGACTGTATA
>NW_027526445.1:103315738-103323238 GCF_048455015.1 Haemaphysalis longicornis | reverse complement strand
TTGACATATGGGCGGAAACCTTGCGCATTACGAAACAAATGAAAATTGCACTTGTGCATCAAAATGGGCCTTAGAACGGAGGTTAATAGGAGCAACTCCGAGACACACATTGACGATATCTGGATCGCAGAACTAGACAGAGATATGCCATTCCAAATGAAGTAAAATAAAGGGGCTTTGTCTGGCCGTGTAGCGCGACACAATGAAAACCGGTAACAGTGCGGCAACAGAGAGGAGGGTGTACGAGAAAGTGAAGCCTACTAGCCTGTTCGAAGGGTGAAATAAAATATGAGCGCAAAGATTCGACTGGCGCAGCCCGGAATAGAAGCTGTTGGATGTCAATGGGAGAGACCTTTATCCTGCTGTGTGTATAAAGAAGCTGATCATGATTAAGCAAGGAGGTTCTTTAGGTGCCACAACCATCGCTCAGCCAGGGTGTTGGAGAGAAGAGGCAACACTGCTAGAATTACGGAGAGTGGTTCAATGAGCGCACGCAGACGCTTGTGGCTAATACAACACATTCGATAGCGTGTTTTCCTATTGTCCTTGCAAGCGTTGCTTAGTTACTGGGCATATTGGGAATCGGTTCTACAAGCTAAATAAGCATATGCCAAACAATTATGTCTGTTTTAGTTGTATTAAGCACATAGCCACTACATTGATGAAAAAATGTGTTGTCTTAAGGAATTTTCGCTTTTCTATAGGTAATGCTCATCAGTATTAGCTTCCGTATAAAATAATGCGGTATTGCGGCGGTTGATGCATTTTTGAGGACTTTATTGGCGCTGGGAAAAATACAAAAAAAACAACGCGCACGTTTTTAGCAAAGCAAGGGTGCTGTGTTGGTTGTTTTAGCAAAACGTTTAACGCATCGTAACAATACCGCTGGCTGTAGTGCCATCCTTGCAACGGTGTTTTTCGTATGAGTGTTATTTAGAGGATATGATGAGAAAGGTACGTGAAATTGTGTTTATTTATTCAACTCTTAAACTTAACTTGAAAAACGAGAACTCCTGTGGGTATTTAGTGTTATAAATTGGTTCCACATTGTTATATAACATTAAATGCCCATGCCCACCCCAACTTTTTTCCTTTGACGGAATACTCTAAAAGATTAATTTCTGACTTTTAGAGCAAACAGGAACGTTGCGCCTTTTTTCGTCTTTTATTGTAGGCATAGAAATGCTAACTTAGGCCTTTCTATTTTAACATTCCCTCCCGCCCGTTTGGTAGCTTAGTCTTGATTGTAAGAAGAGAGATTGTGGAAATTTATGTAAAGTGAGAGATCGTAAACTCTAATCTAGTCACTAAAAATCGACAAATTATCGGTATGGCGACCTATTGGAATGAACGATGAAAACAGCACGTCCACAATGCTTTTACGCATACGTTTACTCTGCGAATAAGTAGGCAATGCGAGTTTGTCTTTTGGAGGATAGCTGTGCGGAAATAACAGGTTTGCATGTGTGCTACAAACTGCAAAGGAAAAGTATTGCATAAAAAATCACAGCTGTATCTTGCAGAACAGCGAGAGCATTTTACTGCCTGTGTAATGGCCACGGTGTACGCTCGAGTTCTCCTCCCCGCAATGAGGCGAGAGCGGGTAAGCTATGGACGGCTGTGTCCGGTTCTCGTTTGGAGAAGGCATTGGTCCGAATTATGTCGTGCGTGCGTAAACTTTCGGCATCTCCCTTTCGAAGGGCAATGTACATTTTAAAGGGAGGGAAAGGAACGCTAAATTATCCGAGTTAGCAAATTAACAGCGGCTGAATTACTGATGTTTTACGGTTGGCACAAAATCAAACAGGAACGCGAACTTTTTGCCAATTGTGAGCAGTAACTAGAGTAGTGCGCCCACCAAAACATTAAAGGTCGCTTAGTAATTGCTTTAACAGGAGTTGTCAGCACTGGCCCTTTATGCTCAATTATATATCTGAAATTTATTAGGAGAGCCCTTTTGTGACCTGACATGAACCAAACTATTCCAATAATGCCACTACAGTGCTCGGATGTCTTACTACAAGATAGTCACCATATGGTCAAAAACAGATAGGCCTGGTTTTGTTGGATCGTCTTCAAAGGGCCATAGACATATCACCCAAAACTTACGCAGTTGCGGAAACTGCTGCTCACCGAAAAAATCCGTCATTATCCTAATACGTGACAGGCCTACCAAGGATGTGTTTATGATCAAATTAGTTTCGTATTTCCTCTAATACAGCCCTTTTTTACTGGTTTTACAATCTCGGATACACTTTTAAATTTGTAGGTCATATCGCGACAATGAGGCTTTCTGACCCAAACAGTTACTCAATTTAGCTTACAGTTTTGCACTGTGACTAACGTTATTTTTGAAAAATGGCTCTTTGACTTCAACAACCTTTGTGCCACCATTAAACCCGAAGAGTCTAGCTGCAATTACCACAGATGAGAGTGCAACCTGCGTGAAAGTGTGCAGATTGTCTACAAGGTGAAAAAAGCCACCACATTATCCGCAACCAAGCAACAAAAACTTGAAAGGAGAACGAAATGCTGGTCGTTGACATAACTGATGTATTATCAATACAGCCAAGGCGTTATTGATGTTTAGGGTGCTACTCATTCGGGGAGTTCTGCACTCTCATTGAACGAGTGAATTACAAGAATAATGAACTACAATTATTAACACGTTATTTGAAGCAGCCGTATTTGGTTAACAACTTGCTTAAAGTTTGACGCGAAGATGAAATAACAGGGTTCGGCCAAAGGAATGTGGGATCATCAAAGGGTATGAGACAGCACACCTTAGGAGACAATGACTGTAAGGATAGAAACTGCAAGCGCCTTTTGTTAGAAACTGCAGAAACGATAGAAACTGCAAGCGTGGTGACCAAAACCAACGTGAAATCTTGAACTGCCCGTACAAAGATCCTGCATGCTGGCGGCCGGTGCTATGTGTGTGCTGTCGACACCTCCGCTTCACGGTGGAAGGCAATTATGGGATCGTGTGAGTTCAGTTTTAGTTGTCACTAGCGATGACTGAACCGAGTGTGCGGTTAAAGGCCCTCTCGGCTTGGGCCAGAGTGAACTGACCTGCAGTTCGATCCCGCAAATCGCGTAACTTGAGTGCGCTGTTAACGACGGTGTGGGGGCAAAAGATCGCATTTTACGTTTGTCTTTTCTCATCGTACTGCAAGCAGTTACGTCATTACGTTGTGTGGGTGTGACCACGTAATTATGGACTGTTTTTCAGTCAAACAAAATATATACGTGAATCCCAGCCCTTTTGTTCTGGGCGTGGTGTGCGATTGCCAAAACGAGTTACTTAGCGGCTGCAATGACTCCGCTAGAGATGTACCTATGTAAACTAATATTTCTATCATGGTGTGCACATTTTGCATTCAATACTACTGCGATGGCGTTTGGTCCCGCTGGTTGAGTAGTCATGCAAAATTCCGCAAGCTAGTTTGGATAGATGAGTGTTGCTTCGCATTTGGTTCAAGAGATGGAGCAATAACCTTTAACGGGCGTGAAGTAGAACCGACGAAACCCAGTACTAAACCTCTTCGCGTGGTGCAAACGTAGCTTGCCGCAAAAAAGTCATGTTTAACCTACACAAAGGCCGAAAACGCTACACTTTAGCAGAGCGTTACCGCGTTTACGTTACCGTTCACCGTGTTTATAACGTAACGTAACCGGTAACGTATCGGCACAGGTTTTACCGTCGCCAGCAAGCATCATGAGCATGCGAAGTGTACCCTCGCGTCTTGATAACAGCAAATGCTGTTCGCTCGTCGCTTGAAGCTGCGTGCAGTCGACATAACTAATTTTAGTTGATGCTGTTTATTACGTTTTTCTTGTGAAATGATGCTCAGGGGTACGACAAGCGAATATTTTTCTCAGATGGGAGAGCAAAATGCTCGCCCCTACTCGTACTAAGCCTTGCCCGTCACAAATACTTCGCTTTAGTTTCTGTGGTTAAAAAGTGCTTTTAAGTATCGAAAATTGTGCCAGGCAAGGTAGTGTACGTTATTGAGGAATCGGTATAAAATACTTTGCTCATTTTTGACAAAGTATTTCCAGCGCGCGAAAATTCTATTTTATCTTAATTATAATTTTACTTGTTAGGTGGCACAGCCAACATGTTTTCTTTTTAAGGCTCTACAGGTGATGGCTGCTGTATTCGCAAAACGATGTTATTGGTAACGCTTCATCGGAACAGTGAAACAATACTACTTTACACGACGCCAAATACACATGAGAAACAAAATTACGTGTGATCTGCTTTGAAACTTGTTCATCAGATGTCGCTACCGAAAAAACGCCGCCGGAATACGCAGACCGCAAACGGTGTGCTAAAAGATGTCCTACTGTTCTCAGCGGTAAACGGAAACTGCGGGGTCCGGTAACACGGCAAGCCGTAACGTCAACACGGTCATTTTAACGCCAGTAACGCCAACTTCGTCATTGACATCTGGGGTCAGATATCTCGCCGAAATAATTGTGGTCATCTGAATTAATAATAAGCCATCTCCGGAAAGCAAAAAAAAAAAAAATTTCCAGAAGCACCCACGAAGGAGTGTAAACAGAAAAGTCAAAAGCAAAGTCCTCTTGGGAAAATGATTTTGGCTCATTTTGATCCGTGAAACCGCAGTATCTGGCTAGTTCCCGATGCGATCCACGATCTGCGTAGACGTTTTCAGAGCGTTATATTAACTATTTTCGTGCCGCCTCTTCTTTGAGGCAGAGTTCCCGAGTTTTTCCTGTCATTGCAGATTTATCCAACACAGTTTCGCTTTTAGGATCTGGCTCACTTCGAAAAAAAGGCGCCTCATATATTCATTGACAAAAATATACACCAATGATAACAGTGTTAAGTTGTTCGACAGCGGAGTAACTCAAGATAGCTTATACGGGAGGAGCGGAGTATATTATGAGAATAATTGTGGAGAAGACAATTAAATTGAAAAAAAAAAGCTAGAAAGGATTGCTTGGGTGACAATTTCATACACAAGTGACTGCGCATCGCAAATAAGAAAAAAGGTCACTTAGATAACAATCTAGAAAACGTGTCTGAGAAACACAGTTGGGGAATAATACTAATATATCAATATTCAGAGTAATGATGAATTCTGCACTGCAACCGAAGCATGCGGCGCAAGCCTTGCAGATATTTGCTAGTTCAAAATGTATCGCGTCGTCTGGGATATTTTTGCGGAACATGAAGTAGAAAATATCACAGAAACTGACAATAAGACGCTGTGCAGTGAATGGTGTTGCATCGGATAAGAAGATCAGCCTTAGTGCTCCTGGAAGTTAAGCATGATAGCACGGCATAAAAGATGATCCGTAATTATAATTGTTATGAGTAGCGTAGTGGTAGGTAAAGATATATGTAAACTGTTTCTGGACACTATGAATAAGCATCCAGTTTGTTTTGCATGTTCTATTCCACATCCACAGGGGCATGCTCTAACTGCGCGCGACAAATAGTGGTGTACAGCTTGAGAAGGGAACCAGGCTCCTTGACTACTGCGATCGAAGGGCCGATAGAGTGATCCCCTGGATGTGCGGGCAGAAGCTCAACTCACTGTCGAAATTAACCCCAACATTTTTACTTCCCCAGCACGTGCTAGAGCCTCGCCGTTAATGTTGTCAGAAAACAATGTGCTGTCAGTTTTAAGTGCAATGCAATTCTTAAGCGACCCTGAACCTGCGTCCACCGGCGATGTCCGCATCTCATACCCACGTGGGGGATTGGCCAGGAATCTCCTCGTCTTCCTTGGCAACGGGGGGAGATGAGCGCGCGCTGCCTGGCCGCTGACTTGGCACATACCCACGTGGGGGATTGGCCAGGAATCGGGCGTGAGAAGGGCTAATGCACCCGCTTAAAGGAGTACTGACACGAAAATTCAAAGCTGAGATCCGCTCTAGCAATCTAGTACAACGACAACACAAATAGGTGTCTGTGAATAAATGCATCTTTCTTTCTTTGTAGTTGTGTGTGTGTGTGTGTGATCTCTCTTTCGCGAACATTACCGAACCGCGCAAATTCAACTCGTGCATTCGCACTTTCACATTCTTCCCCTCGGGGAAATGCGGGGAATTTTTTTCAATTGTAGGTAATAACCTTAGTTTTAGAAGTGTTTATGAGACGTTTGTTACGTGACCACCAATACGAAAATACCGTGATCGCTCGATGGAGTACGGGACAGTGGACACTGTTTGATAGAGCCTTGAATATATTTACATCATCAGCACGAAAGAGAAAATGACAATCATAAAATACATAAGAAACATATTTTATAGAGAGTCAAAAAAGAAGTGGCCCTAGTGCAGAGTCTAGAAGGACGCCACTTGTACCCTCATAGGAGAGGGAAGACTCCCCGTTCGCATGCACAAACATGATCTATTCGATAAGTAATTACATAACAGGGATGTGAGGGATAGTAAAATCAAGATGAACAGCTTCTCAAATAATATTTCATGGTGGACTACATCAAAAGCTTTGCTAAAATCTAAATAAACGTCATCGAGTTGTCCTCTCCCTTTCACAGCCTCCGAGGCATGCGCATAAGATTTGCAAAGTTGGTGGTAGTCGATCACCAAGCGAAAAGGCCGTGCTCCTAAGGTAATGATATGTTTTTTTTTACTGGATGTGAGTTATTTATCCAATACGGTCCCAAAAAGATTTCAAGCAACGTAGAGAATTGAAATGTGGGCGTAGTAGGCGGAATCTAATTTTGACCCCGATCTTAAAATCGGAACAACCCTTGCAATCTACAGCTACAGCGTATTTCGAAATCAACATTACGTCCGATACCCACAGCCAAGCCCCTAATAATACCCGAAGATGTACCCGTACCTACCTAAAAATAAGCGTACAGCATGTCCTCACACTACTGAGAAGTCATCCAGACACAAGTAGAAGCCATGTTCGCAGATGACATTACACAGCCAACAACAGCCCCCGGCTGCGGAAGTCTTACTCGTGAAGAAAAAAAGACTGCACATTAAGGCTTTGCGATGACTATCGGCGAGTGAACAAAATCACTGAGAAGGATTCTACCCCCCAGCACGAACGTCTGATGCCGGAGTCTACCACCTCCGATGTCGAGACGCCGAGTGTCACGCGGGTGACCTTGCATTGGTTTGGATCCCAATTCGACAACGCGAACTTGGTGAGAAGCTACTGCAAAGGTATTTGGAACACTACCGGATTCTACGACGTGTTGGCCGACTTACCTACAATGTAATCCACGATGGTGACTCCGGCACATCACGACGACGGACGCGACCCGAAGTCGCCCACGTGTTTCAGGTAAAGCATGGGACGACATTCATTGGTTTGTTTAGGTACGCGCAGTGTTTTACCGCCCGGCCGCACTCGGCTGGGCTGTCTGTGTGCCGAGAGAAGCGTTTTTCATTCTCCATTTTTATGCCGCATGCGTTATCTCATTTGATAGAGGGAGTGTTTCGCCCTGTCGTTACAAGAGTAGAATAATCTTGTTTGGTCTGCAG